>NC_045599.1:68611351-68977185 GCF_009762305.2 Zalophus californianus | reverse complement strand
TTGTTTTTAATCAACATAAAACTCAAATATCATCAAATTTACCATTTTAACCATTTACAGTTGAGTGTCTTTTAGCATACAGTGCTGTGCAACCATCACCATGATTTGGTTACAGGACCTTTTTATGACCCTAAGAGGAAGCCTCATACACATTAAGGAATCAGTCTGCATTCCTCACTCTCCTTGGCCCCTGGCAACCTGTAAACTGTGTTCTGTCACTATGCATTTACCTTTTCTAGATACTTCATATAAATGAAATCACACAATATAGGGCCCTCTGTGTCTGACTTCTTTTTCTTAACATCATATTTTCAAGGTTCGTCCATGTAGTAGCAGGTATCAATACTTCATTACCTTCCATGGCTAAGTAATATTCCATTGTATAGATGTACCATATTTTGTTTATCCATTCATCTAGTGATGGACATTTGGGTGTTTCCACCTTTTGGCTAGTTTGAATAGTGCTGTTACAAACATTCTTACACAAGTCTTTGAACACCTTTTTTCAGTTTTGGGAGGTATAAATACCTAGGAGTAGAACAATTGGATTATGTGATAATTCTATTTTAAACTTTTTGAGAAACCATGGAACTAGTTTTATAGGCAGAACAGCCATAATAGTGTCCTCACAGAGGTCACCCAGGAGAGGGATTCAGGAATGTACATACATATACATCTATGTATAGGACGATTTCCTCAAAAGAATGAGGCCCAAAGATGCATATCACTTTTTTTTTTTAAGATTTTATTTATTTGAGAGAGAGAGAGAGAGAGACTGAACATGAGCGGGGGAGGGGCAGAGAGAGAAGCAGACTCCCCGGTGAGCAGGGAGCCCCACGTGGGCAGGGCTTAATCCCAGGACCCTGTGATCATGACCTGAGGCAAAGGCAGCCGCTTAACCGACTGAGCCACCCAGGTGCCACTGTATATCACTTTCTAACACATAACGGAAGTATATTTGTTTGGTTATTTTTTAAACTAGACAGACTCAGGAAGGAAGCCTTAACATCCAACACTTTACTCCACCAATTGATTTATTTATTCAATAAAATGAGGTAGGAAATTTGGCAGGAGTTTTTGGTTAAGAATTTTCTCTGCGTCCAACACTTCTCTTGGTTCTACTGAGTCCCTCATATTTCTTAGATTTATTTTGAATTTACTAGCCTTCACAAATTATAAAAGGAGACATAGCTGTTTTTTACTTTATATTTGTCAAGCACTACTGTCTTTCAGAGGCTGATCTTTTAATATCTTCCGAACAGGTTATTTCTTTGTTTTGATAAGAAACTGCTAATATAAAAAGAAATGACATACAATGTAAACACACTGGTTTTTTTTTCCCCTTAGTCTTTTTAAAGTATTATTCTTATCTTTATGAAGTAATTTTTTTCCTATGAAATAGTTTATTTACTAGAAATAAACCCTTTCTTTGTATAAGAACAGAAGGAACACATGTCTTTGGAAAGCTAACAGATAGGAGTCTGTGTTTTCGACTATTTTACCAATATTATTTAAGAAGTTTAAACAGAGGGTTGACTAGCTTCCAAAATTAAGTTGGGAATCCTGTAATATACTTTGATTTCTTTTGGATGGAGGGTCCAAGAAACAAGTTTTATCCTGGGTTTTCTTGTTTTCCACTAATGAACAGGCATGGGATATCTAAGGGAGTTACACATGTAATCACTACCTATTATGATTAGACAGTGGTTTCAGGTTGTTTCCTAGCTTCACAAAAGCTCTAACTCTCTGCCTTTCAGAATGTTTACCCAACAGATTGTGTATGTGCAAAAATTTATCCTATAGATGTGAATACTTTTTAGCTCATGCGTGATAATTTCTTTGCTTTTAAAGAGCTTTTTTGGGGATATAGACATATACACATATTTAGAATTGTATAATTGTATGATTATACAAGGGTCAATTGATTATATTTTCATTCTCCTTTATTCCAAGAGAGCAGATGAAAATATTCTCCATTCTGTCCTTTACTAAGAGAATTTTGAATATTTTTGTCTTTCCATTATTGTGGCATTTATTTTGCAAAACAAATTAACTTTCCATTTATGCTCCCAGGCAATAGACCTTTATTGATTAAATAAGACAATTATAATTTTGCTTTATTAAATTTCAAATGTTTCCTCTATTATTATTTATTTATTTATTTATTTATTTATTTATTTTTAAAAGATTTTATTTATTTATTTGACAGAGAGAGACACAGCAAGAGAGGGAACACAAGCAGGGGGAGTGGGAGAGGGAGAAGCAGGCCTCCCGCTGAGCAGGGAGCCAGATGCGGGGCTTGATCCCAGGACCCTGGGACCATGACCTGAGCCGAAGGCAGTTGCTTAACTACTGAACCACCCAGGCGCCCCTGTTTCCTCTATTATAAAACTAGCATAGACTAAAAAAAATAATAAAAAATTCAAGATCATAATTAATAAAATAATCAGAGGCAATGACAATGAGAGGAATGAACTAATGAGCAAGACTAGCAAAGGTAATGTTTCACGTAAGACAGAAAATGTGTACCGCACACCGGAAACCTGGCAAATTGTTGGAGGTCGGCACTTTGGTTAGAAAATTAATTTTTATCATTTCAGAGGTCCAGGCTAGTCATATTGTGTGTGTGTGTATGCATGTGTGGGTGCCTAATTATATATATATAATTCTACATGTAGAATATATATATTCTACAGAATCAACGGTGGAAGGCAGATTGTAATTTGTTAGGGTTTTTCCCCCTGTATTGTTCAAACACTATGATTGCGAACCTTGAGGTCTGAACATAATACTTTGGTGTTCCGTGTTGGAAAGGATGGTTAGCAAAGGGAAATCACCCTGAAATACCAGACTCTTTTGACTGGCAAAGAAATAAAAATAACCAGGAAGAGAGAACAGCAGCAGAGGGGCAGCATCTGTTTCACTTTTTTAGGAACCGCATCTCATGGACCCATTCATTAAAATTCCAATGTGCCTATGCTTGCTTTCTGTGAAGCTGCATTTTTAACCCTATTAGATGTGGAGTAGAGCTAGGGAGAGAAAGAAAGAGAGGAAGAGCAAGACGGAGAGACTGAGGGAGAGAGTCCTCATTTTAAGTGTTTCACATCTACTACATTGGATAATATCTACTATGGGGATTGTAAACTTTCAGGCACAGTGATATATTTTTGAACATCTGAGATACTACACACTGAAAACACCATGAAATAAAAATAATCTCTTCACACTTCCCAACTGGCTGTTTATCAACTTTTTCCTTTCCCACATTTATGCATGAAGTGTCCCTTTGCAGCCAGAAACCCTGTGGTGTTTTTGGCTCTGATTTGGACAGTAACTTGCTTATTTTCAGAGTTAATGGCAAAAAGCAAAGAAAAATGTAGTCCATTAGTGTGTTACGTTATGTAAAGAAAACAAGATGGCTAAATATTGCCATCCAGTATAAACTTTCCAAGCATTTATTTAAACCTTTTAATTTCAAATCAAACATCAAATCGCATAGCCCCAAATAATAGAGTTGGAAAAAAGTTAAGTCTCTGCGTTGTGTGTCTTACAGCGATTGACCCAATTATTTGAAGTTTCTGTAGACCCATCCTCTATCAAGCAACCTCCAAGGGGAAACACACAAATGTATATAAACTTATATAACCACAGCAAATATTGAATATCGACTTTCCCATTTTTCTTTCCTTCCCTCTCCTCCCCCATCCCCGCAGGAAAGAACAGTGTAAGATTTAATTCTCTCCATGGCTGCATTCTTGTGTGTGTGTGTGCATTGCAAATTTAACAAGCCATGACGATGAAAGATGAGTAAAGTGGGTTGTTGGACCAGAAGGGTATGTGATCCAGAAACCTGCTTTGAGGTTCATCAGGTGCAATTTTTTTTTTTAATGGATACTAAGTACGAATAATGTCATTAGTTTGTAGATGAGCCTGAAGCTATATATATATACCGTCTGTCAGAGGGCTGCAAAGGGCATGATAGGGCTCCTAAAGCAGATTTGTCTTCTTTAGGCAGGGGACGTTCCTGCAAAGAGGCTATTTCAGTAGCAAAATGCAATTCTACCTTCCAGGCCAATAGTTCCAGGGAAATGTTTTATTTTGCTCAGAACAATTAATGAAATTATGCAATCCTAGAATTAAAGGGTATCTTCTCTCTGTTCATGTAAAAGCAAAAAAAAAAAAAAAGATACATCCCAGTGCACTAATTATATGTATAAAGGCAGTTACACACTTATTCTCTTATAAGTGCGTAAGAAATAGTTCAGAGGAATACACTTGTAACTGGTAACATTGCTTACCTCTTGGGAGCTGATTTGGATTGGGGTGATGATTGAGTAGGACTTCAGAATTCTTTGTAACGTTTGTAGTTTAGTGCACATGCACAAATGTGTCGCTTGAGATGTTAAAAATTAAAATAATTTAAAGAGTTATCTTTTCTAGGTGCTTGCCCTTAAACAGAACATCTAAGCTGTTCGAGATAGTCTGTTATTTTTCTACTTAAAAGTTTTTATCTATGAAAAGCTGCATTCCTAGCCATTCTAGTAGTTTTTAGAGGCTATGGTTAAAATTTTTTTCTTTATCTCTAAGCTAAATTAAGAGAACATAAATATCTTTAAGCATTTCTATTGGTTCTTCTTCTTAAAAGGTGAATGTAAGTGAAGATGCTGAGCAACATTTCATGAAACAACAGGGCATTGCTGAAAATTTCCAAGTAATGGCAGCATTCAGGACAATTTGACTATCAGCATCCCTAATTACATGGAATTATTTCTAGAGCAAAGTATAAGAGCCAGAGTAGGAACAACACTACATTTTGTGCATAAAGTCTTGTAAATATCATAACCCAATGCACCAAGTTTGCAGGTGAAAATTGCAAAACCCATTGAGTCATTTAGTGGAGTTTTCAGTTTTATCTGCATAGGTAGCAGTTACCTTCAGTGGTGGTATTTTTAAAATAGAAGAGAATGCAGCACAGTATAGTATTTATTTAATTTGGGTAAACCAATCCCCAGGCTCTTGATGGCATAGCTTTTCCCTTGTTCAGTTCGATTAGGACTGGCTCAAGCCTCCAATGTGCCAGATTGGCTAGAAACATAGAATTGCATTCGTTGGGGCCAACCAGTTTGCAAGTTTGTCCAAGAATTTCAGGGGTTATGCAAACAAAAAGGAAGCCCTTCCCCAACAGCAGTCAGGCATACAGATGGGCCCTGCATCATTGACTGCCATCAGATTGCTTTTCACTGACCTGTTCTGCCACTGCTGAGCCCCAGACTTTCTCCATCTGCTAGTTCATGTGACAACAAACTTGGCTGGGGCTCACTCATGTGGTCTCTCAAAGGCAGATGACTCTGGGTGTTCTTCAGTGGATTCTTAGTGCCTAGTCTTCTTTTTTTTAATTAACATATAATGTATTATTTGTTTCAGGGGTACAGGTCTGTGATTCATCAGTCTTACACAATTCACAGCACTCACCATAGCACATACCCTCCCCATAGTACATAGTCCATCACCCAGCCACCCCATCCCTCTCACAACCCTCCACTCCAGCAACCCTCAGTTTGTTTCCCAAGATTAAGAGTCTTCTTAGTGCCTAGTCTTTTAAATCACACAAACAACTCTTTTCTTTTGAGGCTCCACTGCTGGGCACAGAGTTGCCTCAGTGTCTGCCCATTGAAAATCCCACAGTCACCTGGCCCTCCTTCCCACCTGTTAGACAAGGGTATTATATTTTGCTCCAGAAGTTTACTCTCTAGGCCAGGCTTTTCTTTAATACTTTTTAGGGCCCTTTCCTTTATTAGACTATGTCTGTTTCTGTTCTCTTAATTTCTTTCTTCCTTCCTTCCTTTCTTTCTTTCTTTCTTTCTTTCTTTCTTTCTTTCTTTCTTTCTTTCTTTCTTTCTTTCTTTCTTTCTTTCTTTCTTTTTTTCCTTCCTTCCTTCCTTCCTTCCTTCCTTCCTTCCTTCCTTCCTTCCTTCCTTCCTCCTTTCTTTCTAAGATTTTATTTATGGATGCCTGGGTGGCTCGTTGGTTAAGCGACTGCCTTTGGCCCAGGTTATGATCCCGAGGTCCTGGGATTGAGTCCCACATCATACTCCCCCTGCTCTTTGGGGTGGCTGCTTCCCCCTCTCCCTCTGCCTGCCACTCCTCCTGCTTGTGCTCTCTCTCTGTGTCAGATAGAGAGAGAGAGTGAGGGGGCATAAGCAGGGGGAACAGCAGATAAGCAGGGAGCCTGATGTGGGGCTCCACCCCAGGACACTGGGATTACAACCTGAGCTGAAGGCAGCTGCTTAACTGGCTGAGCCACCCAAGTGCCCCACGGTTCTCTTAATTTCTTACCTGACTTTTCCTTTTGTTTACTGACAACTCTTAATGCCCCCTTGATCACCTGTTTACCTAATTGCCTCCCTTACATACTGTCCAGGCCTCCTGACTACTGCTGTACTTTGTCCAACATGACATGAAAAGATCATTCTACTATATTAACAAACTATTTAACAAGATAAACATCTTGAGTTTCTAGTAATTGAGAATTCCAGAGATTGTGTCCCATGAAACAAATGATTACTAAGAAGAATGAGATAATGTATTATTTAAGTTGCATAACCAAACTTATGAAGGGTTGATTTATATTGAAAAGGGTTTATGGGGGCGCCTGGTTAGCTCAGTCATTAAGTGTCAGACTTCTGCTCAGGTCACGATCTCGGGTTTCTAGGATTGAGCCCCATATCGGGCTCCCTGCTTAGCGGGAAGCCTGCTTCTCCCTCTCCTACTCCCCCTGCTTGTGTTCCCTCTCTAGCTCTCTCTCTCTCTGTCAAATAAATAAATAAAATCTTAAAAAAAAAAGAAAAGTGTTTATGTATAAAAGCACAATGTAGCCACCTTCAGCTTTTTTGGTTTTTAATTTTTGTCACTATTAGTGGGAAAAAAAAATCCCATTTATTGCAAGCCTGCTTTATACCATGATCATAACTAGTTGTGATATTAGTGTGGTCACATCATAGTCTGAGCAGATCACCAATTACTTCTTTAGAAAAAAGTACAATTAAAAATATGTTGGAAAGCCAAAGGCTATAATTTTGCTTTACATAGTCTAACAATTTAACACTGAAATGTTCATATCATCTTAGAAACTGTAATATGACAACTTTAAAGTAATTGAACATATCAAGGAGCAACAGCTTTATATATTTTTTGTAAATGACTTCTTCCAAGATACACCAATATAGTTTTATTGAGAGGATATTAGCATCAGTTTAAATTGATAATATTGTTACCTCTTTGCTTTTAGCTCTGCTTAGCTGGCTGGGGTTTGCTTGCATAGCAATTAAGTCTGTCAGTTCAGAAAGTCTGATAGGCTTGCCATCATCCTTAATAGCTATATTGTTTGGGCCATTGTTTTTACCTATAGATATATTTCTCTTGTAAGGCTTAAACATTAATCTAGTCTTCCTTTCATGTAGCCTCTAGGTAATCTTAGCTTGAATCTATACTGATAATACTTTAGTTATGTTATGATAATGCTGTGACCTGAATCTTTCTTGGAAAAACTGCTAAAACCAAAAAACAGGGGGAAATGGCTATTATTAGTTGGTCATGGCATGTATTTTCCCTTTCAGATCTTTGAAATACATTTTTGAAGTAGGTCTGTGATAACTCAGGTCAGTGAGGCTGCACAGTTTGATTTAACCTCGAGTACTTTTGTTAAATTTTATTTTTTTATGAAATGTATTTCACTTCTGACATTAGGAAGATTGCAGCTTTGAAGAATTCACGTGGACCTTCTGCAAGCATTTTATTTTGCTAATGAACTAAAATTGATTTCTGTAATCGAAAGATAATGATACTATTTGACTATAATGACTAAATACCAAATGAAATTCTGTACAAGTAAAATTCTACACAGTCCTGGATATAATGTGATTGCTTTTTCTTAATTGTGAAATCACATTGTATATCTTCTTGAAACTGTTTAATTATTAAAGAAAAAAATCAGAAATGAGCAGTAAAAATTATGCTGAACTAGACTTAAACTTTAACCTGGATTCTTTGCAAAACCTTGCGCAAATCACTTAATTTTCTTGGGACTCAGTTTTTCACCTATAGGCCTGGTAGAACAAGGTCACTTAAGGTCTCTTCTAGCTCTTCCATCTCTAGAATCTGAATCCCACCAAACTGATTTTTCATAGTTAGTAAAAAATCTGAACAAAGCCGAACTGTGAAATATTTGACAAGCATTAACAGGATTGAACATGTTTTAGACGTTCAGTGTTCTGTAGGAGAAAAGAACAGTTAAGATCTACTCCCCCTCCCCCCATAACTTGTATTTTTAAAAATTTGAAACACTGTACAATTGACAGTTACTCTAAACTGGTTTTATACTTCTTGTGGTAAGGATGGAGAGAGAATGCTTAAACATATAATTTCACAGGGCATGTTGTGCTTTATAAATGCAGTGACAAACAGTGGTTTGGGTTGGAGATCTGGGTCAGCTTGGATGGTATATAGTCCAGACTATACTTTACTAGATTTATCCTTGATAAACAGAGCATGAATCTTATTGAGATTTTTCCCCCCCATGGAAGTAGGAAAAAAAGAGAGAGAGACAGAAAAGCAAAAGTGCCTGCAATACCAGAGCACCTGCTTTATTAAATCTTCCCCAGGGAGGTTCATTATTAAGCTCTGAAATATAAGATCTTACTATAAATGGCAGATAGGAACCTGTACTCTCTTCACTTGTAATATGCATATTTTACTGATTTCTTATTAAAATCAAATTTACCAATCAGCTTATGCCCAAAAATATACTTCTTTGTAGAATTTCCTGGGTGGATACAGCATATTAAATCGTACAGAGAATGTTCACATATTCATTAATAAAGATTCCTGCATGAGACAAAACGATTCATTTTTATTGCCTTTGCATGTCTAGAGTCTGTATAAGATAACTGTCTTAAAAATATCAGAAAGAAGATTTTAGAAACAGGTAAAACAGACTTGCTTAATATACCAGAAAATATCTAGCTTTATTTTTACTGGAGGGATAAAAATAGTATATGCGCATATATTTTGAAATGAAAGGGTATAAATAAAAATGCAGTTGTAGAGCAGATAACCTGAATTAATAGACTGCTATTTATCTGCCTTAGTATTCACATGAGGCTAGATTTTAGCTATTTACATTAATAAACTTTTTGCCAAATAACCTCTGAGTTAAAATACTTGATCTCACTTTATACAATTTTTTAAAGGACAGAATTTTTTTTTTTTTGAAGGAATAAGTATTTTACTGTCTTGTAAAGAAGAATCATATTCTCATAGTCTTTGGTCCTGAATAAACAAATTCCGTGTTTGCCACTCATGATTATTTTACAGTGATGATTGAAACACTAAATAATTCAGTTTAATTTAGACAGAGGAAATTAAAAGTTTTGCTACAATTCAGAAATTTCATAGTTTTCAAGGATTGTGGTGCACAGCAGGTCTATTTTATCTAAACCTGAAGAAGAAATGCAAAAGGAAGCACCGAGAATGGGGAAGAATTTGGGATTAGGAGTACATTGCTGGAAGGTCTGGGTGAAATGATGGTGAACTTAAAATATTGCTTTAGGCATGTAGTAAGCCCAGCAACACCGTGGGTGCACCTGTGATCATGACAGGCCTATGTTAATTTTTCTGTGATTGGTTGGCTTATCTGAAAAATGGGGATGATGATAGAAAATATAAGGCAAAAAATAGTGAAATTTGCTTAGAAACTATATTTGAAAATTATTTTGAAATGAAAAGTTTATTTTCTGTAGAAGTTTAATATATTAAAGCAGATTTTAATGTCATAACTTACTAAAGAACTCCAGAGATAGGGATGTTATTTTTGGGGGGAGGACCCTTCATGTTCAGAAAAATGCAGTATTTATAGTATGAATTGGAATAAAATCTATTCTATGAATTCAAAATTTTCTAGAAACTGATAAAAGGTAATTTTAAAAATCTTATGAAAAAAGTGGTAATTATACCCCAATAAAAAAGGCAGAGAGAACACAAAAACATCAAGGCTTATATATGTATAATTAAAATCGTTTCCTATCATCAGTCACTTTCATTTTCCAAACTGATGCTATTTTAAAAACAATATATATATATATTGTTGTTGTTGTTGATGATTAACTTCATCAGAGTCATTCTCCAAACCAGGAAAAAAGGCAATGATATTACAACTGTGAGACCAGAGTGCTGAGCAGGTTTGTTGAATTCTGTGCAGTAGGCTAAGGAACCTGTGTAAGTCCGGGTGAAATTCCTCTTGAATATGCTCCTGTTCTTCTGAGCTGGTTCTTCAGGCACAGGCAACTTCAAGTCTACTTACCTAGGAGCTCTTTCTTTCTAGTTGTTGTGAACTAAATTTGCTAATACTATGTGGGTAATGATAAGTTGCACCTTGATTCATTAGGTCTGTAAATGCTGTGATAATGGTAAGACATAATGAAAAAGGGTAGCTCAGAAATGGAGAAGCGGAGTTGCCTTTAGAATAACCTGATAGATACACTAGGAAATGCTGAGGTGTAAGTGACATAGAGGCCTTTGAGGCTGGGGGTGGCGGGGAGAGGGAGAGAGAGAGAAGGAGAGAACCTTAAGGTTTTAAGGCTCTTTTTGGCTCTTTTAGTGTGTATGGTTGAATACTGCTTTTTACCTTGAGATTTAGATGTGTTGGATAGAGATAGAGGTTCACCTCAGTGGCCATAATCTTTTCAGTCTTTAGTGTCCCTAAATGCCTTAATCTGGCTCTGGGTATCTTGCCTATTTTTTTTTTTTTTCCTGTGCCCTTCCAGACTTTTTATACTGTAGGTATTACCCCTGTCCTCTGTTAGAGAGATGACAGAAAAGTAAAGTGGTATTATTAACTTGAGTGTGCTTAGAGAAGTTAGTAGAAATAAGATAACAGTGGTTTACAAAAAACTGGTTTAGAGCAGTAGTTCTTAAGATCTCAAGATGTGGTCCCTGGGCCAGCAAGAGCCTTATTACCTGGAACTTGATAGAAATGAGACTCCCCCTTTCCCCCAGTCCTGAATCAGAAAATCTGGGAGGGGGCCCAGCAATCTGTTTTAACAGTCCCTGTAGGTGATTCTTTTGTGTGCTAATGTTTGAGAAGGAAGTCTAGAGATCAGAGCTCTTTTCTCAGTTCTACCACTTTCTAGCTGTTAGATCTTGGTCAATTTGCTGAAGTTTTCTGAGTCTGGTTTTTGTGTCTGTAAAATGAGAGATAATCAACAATAGCCCTTCTAGCTCTACCATTCTGTGAGTCTGGGATTCTAATTACTTGGTGAAAGGGAATGTAGTAGGGAAAACAATGCCTGGACATCCAGCTACAGAGATACGTTTGATATTGCTGAGTTACACGCTCCTTCCACATGTTTAATGTACAGTGATCCTTCTCAATCCTCATTAGCTCTGTATCTTTTATGTAGCAGTTACTGTAAATAAAATGAGCCTGCTAAATAACTCAAGACCAATTCAATTTCAAGTAAGTAGAATAGATTACAATGATCTGACTTTTAATTGTTGAAGATGACACAAAGCATCGATGATATTATAAAATGTAATTTAAAAGTACACAGCTTTTAGTGGAATGGCTTTCCCCAAATTCACCATAAATCGAGGGCTTCAGAGTACATAATTAAGTCTAGAAACAATAATAGGGTGACATAGCCCCCTTTTTACATGATATAATGTATTCAAAGTTTAGAAAGCGATAAACATAATTTTTCATAAGGATCTGCTGAAGCACACTTTTGATAGTCTAGTGGAGATTAGTTAGTTCGAATGACCAAAGGGCAAATCTTTTACTTGTAGAATTTCTATTCTCCTCAAAGCAGTTTTCAAATGGTAACCTGCTTTTCAATTTATGCAGAGGTATGACATGTGATTTGGAAAGCTATAGCTTCTACTGAAAAATGCTAAATGTATGTCTTTATAAGTATTAGCTATGAATGTGAGTATTTGTGTAATATAAGCGGGGATTCAGGGCTGCTCTAAGACACTGTGAATTCTGGATGCTGACAAGTGCAGGTGTTGACATTTCCTATATTTGGGTTATGTCAATACTGCAGACAAAGTTAACCTCCTTCATCCCATTATTGTACTAATCTGAGTCATTATTTATGTATATATGAGATGCCAGTTTTTAAAAGGCACAACAGTGATAAATATGCTTTGACTAACTTGAGATAATTGGGCAGAAGATTGGTTATGTTAAAAAGAAAAATTAGCCCACCAGACACAAGTGGCACAGGTATGATCTGGCTTTCCTTGTCTGTGTCTGTTCATAATTTCATTCAGTTGAGTTGAGTACAATATGCACTTGGTAGCTTTGTTTAACAGGCTCTATGTATATGCATGCTTTTTTCTTTATACAATTGAATGCTTAGTAATTGTAAGCTTGTTTATGGTATCATGGAAACAATATGACTAAACAATTTTTAATATTTTTGCTTATATTCTTGGCATACATAAATCATGTAGTTATTTTTAAAAAGATGCTTGTAAATGAGGTCTTGGAGTAGCTTCATATAAAATTATGTAAGACCAACTTCAATTGAGGGTGACTCTTCTGCATTTTGTAGAAAGTTATCATATCCTCTCCTTTACAATAAGTGATATCCAATTATTTTATTTTGTTTTTAGGTGGTCACTGAAATTCTTTACATCAAAACCTGTTAAAGATAAAGAAGACAATAAATGATCGTGTATTCTTTTAGAGAGGCAATGTCATTTGCCCAGAAGGGGGAGCTCTCAGTCCGCATGCAGCAGAGCAGAGCAGACAGTCTAGTATCTTATCTGCTGCTTGGAAATTGTCTGACAGGAAAATATCAACACAAACCATGCGATTTGCCGCTGGAGCACGCTGGACCTCATCTGCTTAAAAAGATGCACGGATATAGTCATCACAGTTCATAATTTAATAAATTGCTAAAAAAAACCACACATTTTCATTTTAGCGACTTTGGTCTCACAACTAAATTCACATTGCTACAAAGACATTTGAATTTTGCACTAATATGTCATGAGCACTGCACCCATTGCAAATTAATGAGTCTCTGAATAGCACTGTGCATTTGTCATTTGAATTTATGCTAATGCAATGAGGTCTCCTGGTGATGCTGATAGTCCATAGCAGCTGCTCGAACCAGAGAATGCACCGGCACTTTTCTTCTACTTTATATTGCTACCTCTTTTCTTGGCTTTTCTGGCCTGTCACTTAGGCGGCAATTCTGTAGCTGGTTATTGATAGGGCTGCTAATTATCTTTGACTTTACACTATTGGCCTGACCCCCAACACTGAGCAGAAGTAATGGATCAGTGTTGAGAGAATTATGTACATCATATGGTGACAGCCTCAGACCAGGAGGTCAAAAGGAGTTCATTGAGAACCAGTGGTATTTACAAAGGATGTTGGTGTGGAAATTCGTAATATTTTTCAGTGATATTGTGTAATTTATATCAATAGGTCAATCTAAGAAAGTGACTGTGACCTTTGTAATCATAATGAACAGCTTATGTACATGTGTACAAAAAGAGAGGGTGGTCCTTTTCAGTCTGTTCTACTGCAATCTAAGAAAATGGTCATGGCAATACTTCCGGGTAATCAGGGCATTTGGGTCCTCGTTATGGTTGTACACATTTCTCTTACTGGTCAAAGAGATGTGGTGACACATTTGGATCTAGTGGAGGGGTTGCTGGCATATTGTGTGTGGGAGGAAGATGCACAAATAACCACTTTCGTGGGACACAAATCAATGACAAAAGGTTCTCACTGTTATCTTCTTTTGCCAAGTCTTAATTATGAAATTAAAATTTTTCCTTAGACCAGTGTTTCCATTTGACCTGCTTCTAGAACGAAAAATGAAAGTATGTAGAATTTATTCTAATAGATTAAGGAAATTAGATTTGGTGTTTAGTAATGATGTCATGGAAAAATTAAGCAGAAAATTAAAAGCTAAAAACAAAAGTATCCATTAGATTATGTACCTTTTGAAAATTGTTACTGAATTTAAGAAATGTTCTTTTTTCTTCCCAGGGCCAAAGAAAAACATGAAAACTTTTTCTTTCAAATAAAAAAAGATTTTTTTTTTTTAAAGGGACAAGCAAACAAATGCACACCCTGGTTAAAATGTAGCATTGTTAGCATTCATTTCCCCAATTGTAAAAGAGGCTGAGATATGTAAGAGTCCATTCCTGAATTTTTCTCTGGGGGGGGGGGGAACATTCCAAAGCAGGTATGTATAATTGTTTGTTAAGTGATGTCAGGAAGTATGGAGTATAGAAGTAAAAGTGACCTATTAATCTCAAATAGTGCCCAAGAGCAATTAATTAGGCTTTTTTCATAGGGAACTCATAAAAGAAAGAGGATTTTTATCCTGATTCCATAGGCTAGTACGCTGCTCAGGCCCAAGCCCCAGGAGATTCAAACCGCTCTATTTCTCTCTACCTGGAGGTACCAGCCTAAGGTTTAAAAGGCCACTCCAGAGAAAGCAACCTGACTGAGAAGGCAGCAGAGATCCTTTACTACAGCGCCTCTGTTTCCCATCAAGGCAGGGAGACGTTTTTCACTCTTCTTGGAAAAACTTTGAAATGTAAACTGTTTCGATTGATGGCTCCTTCTGGCCTTGGCAACTCTTTTTGGTAGCTGGTGCTCTTTCTGTAATACTTGTTAAAAACGTCTCCGAAGCAAAGATGTTGTTTTTTATGTGATTTTTTCTTTCTTTCTTTCCTTCCTTCCTTCCTTCCTTCCTTCCTTCCTTCCTTCCTTCCTTCCTTCCTTCCTTCCTTCTTTCTTTCTTTCTTTCTTTCTTTCTTTCTTTCTTTCTTTCTTTCTTTCTTTCTTTCTTTCTTTTCTTTCTTTTTCTTTCTTTTTCTTTCTTTTCTTTCTTTTTTTTTTAAGTCAGCACATGTGTGACTACAGACAGTCTCTCATCTTGCACGGCGGAGACTGGCAGGTGAACACCTACTCCTGTTGCCCTTCTTCATTTGCAATACTTTATTAGTCTCTTTGAAAGCTGTTTTCAGTCTAAACTGCCAATCCTCTTCGAATGTGGTCCCTCTCCCTGGGAATGACTTCTTAGAACTCGTGAGAATGTTGTGGCCTGAAAGCCCCTTTCTGAGCTTGGAGCTGCCTAAGTGAGTCTCTGCTACCTTGTCCCTAAACCTTCTACAACGAGGCTGCCTAGGGGCAGCGTTACAATACTGGATGCACATCGAAGGGATCATATGTTTTCCAGCTTTAAACTACAGATGCAATTTCCCCACCACCCACATAATTGCAACTGTTTTATCTAGTATTAGAAATTTCATTTCTGGTCAATCATCTATGAAATGACTATGCATATGTGCTTTCTTAGATTCTTGTCACATTCTTAAACTATATCCATGTCGAAAGAATTTAGGTGGTGACATAGATCAATGGGCTTAAACCAATTGATTTAGAAAGTGAAATTGTCAAATTGCATAAACCAGTGTGAAAAGTGCCCATTTGAGTCTAAACACAGACTGCTTCTATTGATCTGTTGGACTTAGAATGGTTAAATGATTTCTTTATCCTGTGCTATTTCAAGTCAAGTTCATGAGTTACATATTCTCATTTGTTGGGGAGAGATTTTTCTTTGTCTGATCATATTGGATGCATTATACTACTCCGTTTTTCAGCTGTTGCTTTTCTTTTGCATGCATCATGAAGAGGAAAGCCCCGTGGTCTGTTTTTGAGTGTCTTGCACCCTGGGTTCTCCCTCTTGCCAGACACTCTCTCCACCAGTAGCACATTCTGAGGCAGGGAGGCTGCAGATCAATAGCTTTTTGATTTGCAAGTGTTAAGGCAGGCACTGATTAAGTATGTAATCTTAAGGGCAAGAAGCCAGGCTGGCTGTAGTCCTCCTCAGCCAAGTAGCTGCTCAGGTGTTCAAAGAGGCTTCTTTCCTTCCATTGTCTCATATATTTGTACACACTTACTTACACACACACACATCCTCCCCGCACCCCCACACACAAATAAATGTACACATTACCTCATAGGTAGGCACACACACAAGGTTAGGCTGGGATTATCATACTGTGTTATTTTTAGTTTTTAAAATTACAGATAAACAAGAAACACTTGTGTAAAGTTATCAAAAATATTTCTTAAACACATTTTTGAATTATTTACTGAAATACAGGTAAAGTTAATATCTCCTAAATCAATATGAAACATTTCATTTCCTTCTAATGAACTTCTTAGAAACTAACATTTTAAGTCATGATTGATTCTGTTTCATTTTAGCACTGAAGTGCGTACGTATTTGCTGCGTTATGAGTCCTAAGCAGTGTGTACAAGCCCTGTGTCAAGTCCCTTGCCTTCAAGAAGCTTATAATCTAGTATGAAAACAGGATTAGAGGCAATATAATATGCATAAATGTGAAAGATATAAGCAATATAACATTGTTCTTTTGTGTTAAAGTGAAATGTGTTAGGTTAATACTTTTCAGAACAATGTTCTTGATTTCTTACATATGATTCTTACATTCTTTGTTTTCCCGAATATGTGAAAAAATGCATATCAGTAACTAAATGACAGAATGGTTTGCAAAGTCAGTGCTTAGCTTGCTTTTCCTTCCCCCATCCCCTCTTTTTCTTCTTCTTGGTCCTCTTAGCGACCTCAGAGCTATACTGAGACCCTATTCCCCCTGCCATGAGGGGAGGATATGTAACCCAAATAGAAATCAAACAAAGGATGAGACCTCCCTGTAGTCCCAGGTAGAAGTCCTGGGATCACTGGCCTTTTTGAAAAAGGATTCAGTTTTCAATAAACTCCTACCCTTACAAAGCTCTCTTTCTTTATCATAATGGCTTAAATTTACTAAAGAGAATTACGGCAGTTCACTCCCAGGGAGACCTTAATAGTCTCATTTGTAAAGGAAGCTAAATCAGTAAAAATTTATAAACAATTAAATGATATCTAACAAACCTTCTAAAGAAAAAATTCTCTTTTTTATGCTTCCAAATGATAGCATCATGGAGTTCCAATTTTGCTTACTTTGGGTCCTGGAGACTAATGCATAGTAAAAAAAAAAAAAAAACCCAAAACAAAGAACAAACCCTAAAAATACTTAAACCAAAGTATGTTTTGATTTTGATTAAAAAGTAGCAGAAAGAAAAAAATCAATTCATCCTGGTAAGATTTCTATCTTAAGAATTGAAGATATTAGTAAGAAGAAAACAATTATATATATATAGTTATATATATAATATAATATATGTACATATATATAGTATGATACAAGGGATGGAGTAGGGGGAGAGAGAGAAAGTGAGAAATTTGAAAAATTATTATTATTGTGGTAAGAACACTTAACATGATCTCTGCCCACTTAACAAATTTTTAAGTGTACAATACAGTATTATTAACCACAGGCACTATGTTGTGTAGCAGATCTCTAGAACTTACTCATCTTGCCTAAGTGAAACTACATACCAGTTGAACAACTCCCCATTTTCCAGTCCCTCAAATCCCTGGTAATCACCATTCCACTCTGTGCTTTTATTATTCAGCTTTAACGAAAAAGGAAATCCTGCATATGTGACAACATGGATGAAAGTGGAGGACATGATGCTCAGTGAAATAAGCCAGTCGTAGAAAGACAACTACTGCATGCTTCCACTCACATGAGGTATGGAAAATAGACTCATAGAAGCAAAGAGTGGGAGATGTTTTAGAGAGCAGAGGAGAGTGGAGGAAGAAAGGGGAGCTGTGTATAAATCACTTTGCTCAAGTGCCTCAATGAATCTCTGGTATCATCCTCCAACTTCTTCAGCCAGGTTTTCTTTTACTAAATAACTCACCTTTTCTGCTTCTTTCTGCTACAGACACTGGGATATAAAATGATAAAGACTCTTGAATTCCCAAGGTACAGGACGAGTATGTACCATCCCAGTCATGTACACTATGTCGGGGGAAGGGCAAAGATATTTAAAAACTTACAAGCACACCAATGATAAGAGAAAAATTACCGAAGTGAGGACATTTGCGACTGTCATCTAGCATTTATTTAAAGTCTCTTGAGAGAGCTTTTAAAATGAGAAAGAGAAATTAAAATACTGATAGTATCATTTGAATGATGTCTGTATAATATCATGATAGGGCATTTGTGGGGCCTGGTCCAGTCGGTGTGGGGACATTAGAGTAAATTTTCAGCTTCTTTTTTTAAAACCTAGGATCAGAGTGGTGCATGTGAACTAAGGCCCTGTAAGGGGATGCAGCTGATCCTGAAAATATGATCCAAGGCCCTTAACTATTGTTAGATGACTGATAAATTTGAAATTCGCAAGCTTGCAAAGCCCATGTCACACCCCTTGGCCTCTTTGTGTTTCCTGGAGGGTCCGATTTAAGAGGATGGTCTCTGCAGGGCAGGCGTGTAGGAAGTGCTTGCCAAGTGATTTATTTTGCTAAAATATGATAATCGGCTTAGTAGGACTTGGTAGCTTAAAAAAATCATAAACGGTATGGAAAAGATGTCTACATTTCTAAATCTTTCAAAAAAAAAGCCTTCAGAAATTTTATCTGGCACTATGAAAATAGACTCCACAGAAGATTCTTCCCCTTCCTCCTCCCACTCCCCAATTTAAATCAACTAATTAAGAAAGACTGTAACTAGAAGGGAATGATTAACTCATTAACTTAATCATTGTCATACTTGTGAATATGGACTTGTACCAGAGTTAAGAGGTTAATGAATTCAAATATATTGTCAAAACTGCCTATGGTTTTCAAAGAGGAGGATTTTATGTACTGTAGTTTACACGCTTAGAAGTTAGAACTCGGCTGTGATAAAGTTTGACATCAAAATAGGTTACTGAAATTGTGCAGAAAATGGTGAGTAGGAAAAATAAGAAAATAAGAATTTCTCTTTATCACCATTGCCAACATCACTGCTACCTTCAATGCCACTGCCACAAATACTACCATCATCTTCACAGAGACTTCTCTTTTTTCATCTGGGTGGCTGGGAGTTGACTTGCTTGGGCATAAGGCTTGCCTGTACATAGGGATAGTTTGAGATCCCCAGAATTCAGTCTTTGGACATATATCCTTACTGTGAATGTTTTGTAGCAATGGGTTGATGGGTTAATGGTTAATGAGTCCATTACCCACCCTGTTATCCATCAAATATAGCAGGCACTGAGCTAGGTACAGTGAGCGGATCCAGTGTTCAGCAGAGCAGACACTGCTTTTGTCCCTGCAGCACACCCCCCTCCTGCCGTAAGCACTTACCTGGGGATTTGCATTCAACACAGGGTACAAATAAATATCGAATCATAAATTGCACAAGAGAAGATGAGAGATTACTGCCTCATGATGGGACTTGGTTTAGGTTAGGAAGTTTCTCTAAGGAAGTGGCACTTCTGTTGAAACTTGCCTGGTGGAAGTTTGGAAAGACGAGAACTCCTGGCAAAGGTAACAGCACGTGCAGGAGGAGACCATGCAGAGACTTTGCTGACATGGGATTGAGGATTTTGTTTTTAAGAGAAAGTGAGAACCACTGAAAAATTTTAAGAAAGGCTGACATGACCAGAATTTTATTGAAAAGAAAATGACTATCGTTATTTGTGGAAAATACACTGGAGGAGGGAAAATAGTAGAAATAGGAGAACTGCGGTCTAGCTAAGAGAGGGATGGAGAAGGCGGAGATGGAGAGAAGGACATGGATTCAAGATATAATTTGAATTGATTGTTAGATTACAAATATTGAAGAGATATTGAATTGATAGGTAGAATTGATAGATCAGATACCTGGTGAACAATGTGTACTAAGGAAGGGTTTGTAAGAAAGTCTCATTTGTCAGAGATTTTCTACCCCACTAACCACCTACACAATTGTATGGTAATTCCACCCTTGGGAGAGAAATACTGTGCAGTGCAGCCATGTGGCACGACTCCAGGGGAAACCTCATGACTTTTCCATGTGCTTGGTGTCCCCTGGAGTTGTGCAATGCAATGGGGGCTGTAGAATATTGATTGTGCTTTGTTGCCTGTAAAGATTATAACATGGGTTGTTATTTACATTGAGGGCCTCCACGTATAGTTATGTTCTCCTGAGGGGCTGGCTGGGGACTGGAAAATGCAACCTATCATGGAATTGTGTCCGTCCCTAGGAAGGGGGCACTGTTCGCTAGTTGGTCTATCCCAACTAGGGAACATTTAATAATTCACTGTCCAAAGTGTTGCTCTTGTATAATTTGTGTGTCCTAAAGAGTGATCTTCTCCTAATTATGTACTAGTTGTAGCCCCTTTTTCCATTAGTCAGATATATGTGTACCAGAAATTCACCTTTTCAAAGCATACAAGATGACGGTAGACAGGGTATATTAGCAAAAATGTTTATAAGTTGGAGATGAAATAGACATCAGAGGAAAATTATCTGTAGTAATAAGAAGGAGCCATCCATCAAGGTAGGAGATTTGGAATCCAAAGCTTCTGGATATCATTTTCATATCCCAGTTACATTCACTTGAGTAGGTAAAATCTTTAAGCAAGCCACCCCCATATCGTCACAGTCTGCTTTCACCTTGGAATTCCAGGTCCAGTGTTTCCAGTGTTCACTCACATGTTCACAACTGTGGATCATTGGCACCACTTATAACAGTTTCCTTCCTCTGCTGATAGGAAATAAGCCAATATTTGTCCCTCTCCCTCCCCTTTCCCTATGTTCTCCAAGTCTAAATTGTGTGCAAGTTTAGACATAGGAAGTCTGCTCTTTCTACTCTTTTGATTTCTGAATTTGATAGGCCTCTGAATGAAAAGCTGAGGAATCTTGATTCAATCTTTATTTAAATTTCAAATAATTCAAATCTTCAACCTTAGGTCTCAAAGTCTAAAGTAGAATAGAACATCTATTTTACTCCATAGTTTTTCTATCACTTTCTTCATTATTGCAGCAAATGCACCACCATCAACCCATTTGACTAAGTCAGAACGTGGACAGTTTTATAGTTCCTCTGTTCTCCTTTCTCTTCTCACCCTCATCTGTTCCCTGAACCTATATCTTGAATCCATCTTCTTTTCTCCATATACATTGACCAAATAAAGCGGGTAGAATGGGAGCATCTGGGTAACTCACTTTGTTAAGTGTGCAACTCTTGATCTCACTTCAGGTCTTGATTTCAGGGTGGTGAGTTCAAGCCCTGTGTTGGGCTCCATGCTGGGTATGGAGCCTACTTTAAAAAAAAAAAAAAAAGAGGGACACCTGGGTGGCTCAGTTGGTTGAGTGTCTGCCTTTGGCTCAGGTCATGATCCCAGGGTTCTGGGATCGAGTCCTCTATCGGGCTCCTTGCTCAGCAGGGAGCCTGCTTCTCCCTCTGCCTGCCACTGCCCCTGCTTGTGCTCTCTCTCTCTCTCTCTCTGACAAGTAAATAAATAAAATCTTAAAAAAAAAATAAAGTCTTTAAAAAAACTCTTAGAATGATTTTTCTTAAATGCATATTTGATCACTTCCTTTATTTAAAATTCTTCAGTGACTTTTTTATTATCTTCAAATACAATTAAAATGTATTGGCAAATTAAAGTCTTTAATAAACAACTGATATCTCCCAGCTACCTGTTTGTCTGTTTTCATTTCCTGCCATTCCCATTGAAGTTACACTGAAATGTAGATTCTGACACAAACCTGGTCTTTCTTAACTCTGACTTTTCAAATTCTCTTTCTTCTTCCTAGCTCTCCCCTTTATCCTCAATCTTTTGGCTAACTCCAGATCATTCCTTAAGACTCAGATCAAAAATAATCTCTGATAAGCACTGACATAGCCCCTGCACCTGACTCCGGAACCCCTTCCCAGGTGGAATTAAGGACTTTTTCTTGCATTCTGTGCTTGACTCTACTATATGATTTTATTGTATTATCTCTGTTGGTTCATCTTTTTTGTGTAGCTCCAGTATATATATATATATATATATATATATATATATATAGAATAGTGACTAGGAATGTGGCCTTTGGAGTTATACAGGCCTCCTAATCAAATGTATGACCAGGCAAACTTTGGTTTCTAAATCTATTATGATGGATTATTGATTAAAAAAGGTAATGCAAGTAAAATGCATAATTGTGCCTGGTACATACTACGTGTGTAACAAATGTTGTTTTTTTGCTATTGTTGGTATCATTAGGAGTAGTGTCTTTTATCTTTAGTTTCTAACATAGTATGTATCACTTAATAGATAGTAAATTTTGATTGATTGAATAAATAAGTCTATACCAAGGGAAATTGGCTTATGAAATCTTGAGGATAATTTGAATTTCTTATAGGAAAACTGTCTGAAGTTCAAAGCAGTTTGGATACCTGACCATTTTCACATTGTATTGGCAAGGGCATGAATATGGAATACTCTCGATTTCATAACTGCCACTTGATTTGTAGGGTTAAGAAACAAAAACTGTAAGTGTTCATTTAATTAAAATTGTGGTATCACCTAGCAGAATTTAATACACCATATAATTATGAGTGATGTAAAGAAAGCTTCTGGGAAACATTTTATGAGGTGCATGGCATAAAGATATTTCCACTAGATTATAGATTCCTTTTCCTGAATTCCCAAATATCTAGTTTCTATATAGAGCTTGTTATTTATTTTCCTGTGTGAATCAGCTAATATGTAGATGTTTGAAGGCTGTCCTTTTTTCCTTAACTCTATACACGTAATTAGTCATCATTAACATACCTAATTAGATAAAATTATAGTTAGAAAAAATTTTTTTATCTGTATTATTCATAATAACCAATATAACTAAGTCTTGTTTATATATACCAGTGAAGCAGATTAGTTGCTTGAACAACTTTCTAAATGTTTTTTTAATTGAAATTTGTGATATGCTTTGTTATTATTGTTTGAATATTAAGTACAAATGTTTGGACATGGAAAAGAATTTGAGCCAAGCGACAAAGATACACTGTAACCCACAAGCAGGACTTCAGGTCTACAGAGACTGGTGCCCTGATTGGCACTGAAATTAGGCATCTAGACTCTGAGGGTTGGAAGGGACCTCAGAGACCGTGGAGTCCAACTTTCTCCATAACAGATGTTTCTCTCCATGCCCCATCCCAGAAGTCTTTATCTAGTGTCCTTCTGACACTTTTCAGTTTCGCTTGTGAGACTCTAAATAATTCTAGGGAGTGTTTTAACGTTTTTTGAGTGAAACCCTATTTTCCTGTTACTTCCATCTATTTGTCTTAATTGTTTCTCTGTGAATATATTCTGAGTATTAATTTTACTTGATGAAAAGCCACTTAAAACAATACTTTATATCCAAAATGGTATTTTATAGAGTAGACTAGAACATTTCTTTAGAAATTCTGGAGTTTCTAAGATAAAAATCAAGACTTCCCTGATGGGAGAAAAATTAGGTCATTCCAAAAGTTTTAATCACACTTCCACTTTAGGAAAGGTTT
Organism: Zalophus californianus; assembly: GCF_009762305.2. Classification (NCBI taxonomy): domain Eukaryota; kingdom Metazoa; phylum Chordata; class Mammalia; order Carnivora; family Otariidae; genus Zalophus; species Zalophus californianus. Next base: position 68,953,724 of record NC_045599.1, on the reverse strand, counting down.
TTTGTTTTGTTTTGTTTTGGTCTCTTAGCGAAGCAAGTAACTGGGCCATTTGAGTGTGAAAAGATAAGTCTCAGGTTGTGGTCTGGAAGGTGAGGGCTCATTGGCTCTGCTTGAAAAAATGCTTTTCATGGGCTTCCAATGAGAGAGAAGGTAATGGGCAAGTGATAGGGGAGAATCCAGTAGCTATAAAGCAAGAGGGGAGAGGGGCGTGAGATAACCAGAGGCCAGGGCCTGAAGAGAAAAATGTTGCCTGTGGTGTGATGGGATTAGCACAGGCACTTAAAAGGTCAGGATATCTGGAATACATTTTTAAGTTTTTGGTTTGCACGCTGCCTCCATGTATTTATTGCCTTCCATCTTCAGGCACGTTCCACTTAACCTGTAGTTAAAAATCTATACTTTAGGGGCGCCTGGGTGGCTCAGTTGGTTAAGCGACTGCCTTCAGCTCAGGTCATGATCTCGGAGTCCTGGGATCGAGTCCCGCATCGGGCTCCTGGCTCAGTGGGGAGCCTGCTTCTCCCTCTGACCCTCTCCCCTCTCATGCTGTTTCTCTCTCTCTCTCTCTCTCTCTCAAATAAATAAAATAAAATCTTTAAAAAAAAAATCTATACTTTACACACCACCTTTTATTCACTAATGCCTCTTATTATTGGTACTCAGGGGAGAATTGATGGAAAAATGAGCCATATTTCACAATTGGGTGAGCAGGAGAATAATAATGCAGCAGAAAACCTTGAGGATGTTTGGGGGGTAGGGGGTGGGCTTGGGAGACTGGATTTTCTACTCATCATATTGTGATGAGATAAGATTAATTTCTTAAAAAATACTAAATGTAAGGGAGATTGAATACAGTTGGAAGAGTTGAGGACAATTAGGTTATTAACATAGGGTCTCACTTAAAAAATTTGAAATTTCATGACTGCAGTGTGCTACTCTGGATGTGTCTGGTTATGTTGGGGTGTGAACTGGTGGGATTATCTGAACCCTCTTTGCAGCTAATATATTTTTTATATTATCTGAGTAGAAACACTCCTTATATTCTTTCAGTATAACTCTTGAAAAGCGGATGTTTGTCTCCCCTATTTAGACTTCCATATATTTAAATGACATGAAAGCATATAATTTAAAGAGAAGATCTAAGTATTGTACTTTCTCTTTACTCATGGCCTCATCTCTTACATAGTTGTAAATCATTTGCTCAAATTGCCATCGCCCTTGGTTGGTGGTTCTAACTAAAGAAGCCCTATGGTGTAGGGGAAATACATTAGACTTAAGAGTTGGAAGATCCTGCCTTGAGTATTAGCTCCGCCAAACATAACAATATGAATGCTTGGAATGTCACAAATTCAGAGTCTGAATTTCCTTATCTATAGAATTCAAATAAAAAACGACTTTTCTACCTCCCTTATAGAATTGTGGTGATCGTCAAATGCCATGATATGAAAACATCTTATAAACCGAATACCCCATACAAATAGGAGGTGTTATCATTTAAAATGTTTAATAAATATCCTTTAAAGAAATAGCATGAGGCATAAGGGTAATAAAAGTACACTAGGGATGCTTTTGAAATCTCTTTGTTAAAAAAATAACCAATTAGAAGAAATGGAGATTAATATTTTTGACTTGTTGATGAAATCATTATTTTGCTTCTATAACTTTGTAACTTTCTATGATTGAGTGAACCATCCAAATGATGAGTTTTCTGTATATTAATTCACATCTTCAATCAACTAAATTCTTCAGATAAATTGCACGTCCTTTAAAAAATTGGTAGCTATGCTATACAATTTACTGTTTTAGCTACTCAGAGTATCTACTTTTTTTTTTCCTGTGGAGGGCAAGTGATCATTAGCCATAAAAGGAGAGAAAAGCCCCAAACCTCCAAACTCAAGTAGTTTAATCTATTTTCTAGTGAGAGGCATAAATATACCATTTCACAAGTCATGCAAAAATAGTTTTATATCATGGCCAGTTAAGGAATGAGAGACTCTGAGGGAAAGAGAAAAGGGAAGAGTATGAAGACAGAATCTTTCATTCATTGTGTTTTGAATTCTTATATTTCTTTATTCCACTGCCTAAGCCCTGACTTTTCTTTCCAAAGACTTAGAAAAGCATCTTTATCCTACCCAACAGCCATTAAAATCCATGACTGTTGCCTGGCACCCAGTATCTCTTTCTTGGCTACTCTACTGTTGTTGTGACCCGTGCCTCTGTCTCTCTCACAGCCCACCTTTATCTGAAGGCCAAAATCAGTACCCCTGGTGGTAACATGGGAACCTGCCCCTCTTTAAACCATCACTCTTCCGGTGATTTCAGTCCTGTTGCCTTTGCAGTGTTCATATTTCCTTCTCACACCCAATCTTAACTGCCGAAACTAACTGCTTGGGACATACCTGGCTCTTTTCTGAGAATCTCAAAATGAAGTGTTACGCATGATGTAGGGAGCTCAACCATACAATTAGAATTCTTTTTGGACCTTTGCACAACTGGATGAACTTATCAGTCAAGAAAGGGATGTTGGGTAGGCAATTAATAAGGAAGCTTGCCAGGGGCTTAATGAAATGAGGTTCATGACTGGTTTCAGCTTATTGTCTGGTTCCCCCTCACCAGTCTAATTAAAGCACAGATTTGAAAGCTAAGGGGAAGAATTGAACATTATCCTGATTAATTTTCCTACTGGTAAGACCTTAAGCTGATTTCTTACCTTCTCTGGGCTTTAGAGTTCATAGTAATTTGGCATGCACAGAACAACTGCTTAAATGGTGAGCCATTTTCCCAAGAGACTGAAGCTTCTAGAAAGCCCAGTGGATGACTTTTCACATCCTATAACCTGGAGCAAATATGTGATGCTGCCAAATTGGAGGGCTTACCCTGCCTTAGTTGGACCCAAACCCCAGTGAATGCCAAGGCCCAGCACAGTGCCTACTTAGTGACTGTTGCTGACTGCCTCACCCATGCTGCTGGTGTTGAAGTAAATTCCATTTGGAAACAAGCCAGATTCTTCTGTGTCTCCTGGGGGACTCTAGAATTTTATAGTGCATGTTTATATTTGTGTAATCAGCACATTTTCTAATTAAGTGGAAATTAGTGTGTTTTACTAAGTATAGTTAAAATTATTGCCTTTAAACACCAAACTAGACTGTAAAATATAGCTTACAAAATTGTGCGTAATAATAATAATAATATATAGTGCTTACTGTGTGTGGACACGGTTTTAATTGCTTAAGCTCTATTACTCTGCTAGATTAATTTTCTCTTATTAACCTCAGTTTACATATCAGGATACTAAGGCCAAAAGAGATTAAGTGATTTTGCCTAAATTACACAAAAACTCCAGGTTATACAAAACATCCCACCTTTATTCTTGAATGACAAAAACATTTAGTAGAACTCAGTGTGGATGGATGTTTATAGGTGTTTGTGTAGGAAGAGGCAAAAATCAGGGGATGGGTACCTGATTTAGAGATTCATTGAGTTAAGATTTAGTGACTAGGAGAGAAGATGTGAAGACTCAGATGGCAGTGTCGATGGTAGTATAGAAAGTGTAAGAGAGATGGAAAATTCAAGATACAAGAAATATGTCTTTTGGAATTTTATGGGGATAATTATAGATAAAGCAGTGAGTAAAGATGGAAAATGAAATAACTTGAGGAAAAGCAAGAAAGATTAATTCAGGGAACTTGTGTGGACAGAGTACAGTCCTGATGCTGATTCATGTTTGAGTTGTTCAAAGAAGGCAATTATTTTTTCTATTTTTTTCTGAAGTTTGATTCGAAAAAAATTTATTTTTCTCTTACTCCCATTTGTGAATATTCTTTTTTTTAAATTTTTATTAACATACAATGTATTATTTGTTTCAGGGGTACAGGTCTGTGATTCATCAGTCTTACACAATTCACAGTGCTCACCATAGCACATACCCTCCCCAATGTCCATCACCCAGCCACCCCATCCTTCCCAACCCCCCTCCCCTCCAGCAACCCTCAGTTTGTTTCCTGAGATTAAGAGTCTCTTATGGTTTGTCTCCCTCGCTGGTTTCATCTTGTTTCATTTTCCCCTCCCTTCCCCTATGATCCTTTGTCTTGTTTCTCAAATTCCTCATATCAGTGAGATCATATGATACTTGTCTTTCTCTGATTGAGTTATTTCACTTAGCAGAATACCCTGTAGTTCCATCCATGTCGTTGCAAATGGCAAGATTTCATTTTTGATGGATGCATAATATTCCATTGTATATATATATACCACATCTTCTTTATCCATTCATCTGTTGATGGACATCTTGGCTTTTTCCATAGTTTGGCTATTGTGGACATTGCTGGTATCAACATTGGGGTGCATGTGCCCCTTCAAAGAAGGCAATTCTGATATTCAATAGAAGAATTGATTGAAACCCTGACTAAAAAAGATTGGGCTACACTAATGACCAAAGAGAATCTGTCCTTGGGTTCGGGGGAGAATAGGACAAACTGTTGAGAAATTCACCCAAGCTGTGAGACACATGGATGGAAGTCAACAACTGTATGCATTAAGACTGGCTGTAAACATTGCACATTTAACTCATATCTCAATCCAAAGGAATTGTTTAAGAATGGGACAATGATCAGCTGGATACAAAGATAATATCTTCTTTTTAAAATGCCAACATTTAAAAATGCTTACAAGAATTTGATGGACTATGATGAATACATTTTTCCTTCAGAGTTTAGTCCTCTGTGTTTTTTTTAAGATTTATTTATTTATTTGAGAGAGAGAAAGAGAGAGAGAGCAAGCAGGGGGAGGGGCAGAGGGAGAGGGAGAGAATCTCAAGCAGACTCCCCACAAAGCCCAGAACCCAACTTGGGGCTTAATCTCACGGACCCTGAGATCATGACTTGAGCAGAAATCAAGAATCAGATGCTTAACTGACTGGGCCACTCAGGTGCTCCAGAGCTTAGTCCCCTTTGAGCCAAAGTTCTCTTTTTACAATATCTATTTGGTAATGTCACCTATACTTTCCTGAAATAAAATCCACAGGTAATATGAAATCAATAATACAACTATTTCTATGTAGAGAAGATATAAATGAAAAGATTAATACTAAAATAAAATAGTATGTATTTCTATATGTAAGTGTTCTGGCAAAGTGACCCTAAAAGACATAATGAAATAGTCAGATGTGTGCTCCTATTTGAAGAATTGCTGTGGATTTAATGATATAAATGCAAACCACCCAGGTGCCCCTAAATAAAATCTTTTTAAAAAATTAAATAAATAAAATAAAATGCAGTCTTCTCTCACTTTCCACTGTTACATTCCTCCAATATTGTGGATCTAAAAACTGTGTAAAGCATACTTTGTGTTTATATGTAAAAGGAACTTAAGTTGTAGGCTCAGGTTTTTCACCTAATTGAATATTTGACATGATATTCTCAAGTCAAAAGAGATACTGAATAATTTCTTGTGGTGCAAGGTATCTGACACTCCTGGGCTCTATCCACTAAATGCTAATAGCACCCTCCATCCCTGTGGCAACTAAATACCTAAATGCCTGATCCGATCTTGGGCACTCAGAGTTTTTAGTCTGCAAAAGCATAAGAAATCAGATTCTGCTGTCAGTAGCTTCTCAGGATGATCAGAAGACCATTTTTACTATCTCAGCACCTTACCTAGGCCATGTGAAGGCAAAACAACAAAATACCCCCCAAACTGAATGGCTTAACGCAACAATGATGTTATTTCTCATAAGTTGGTTGGTTGGGCAGTTAATTCCTATGAATGCCAATTGAGCCTCTTCAGTCATAGAGACAGTCCAAAATGCCCCCATACATCTTTAAATTTTCACCTGGCAAACATATACTTAGTCTCCAAATCTCAGTTAGATATCCCTTTGTCTAGGAGACATTTTCTGATTCCATGTACTAGACTGAATTCTCCATGTGGTACTCCCATAGCATTCATTTCCTAAAACTCATCACATTTTTAATTGCTTGGGTATTTTTGCTGTCATACTATGAATTCTATGAAGGTGAATCCTATGCTTTGTTCATCATTGTATGCTGGTTATCTTACCTAGATAGTTAAAGGAAACATATTTTTGCATTATAGTGTATTTGAAGTTGATTTGAAATTCAATTTATGGATCAATTGCCAAAAAGATGTGACCTAATAGTTTTAGAAAATGTTGGTGGGGGACGCCTAGGTGGTTCAGTTGGTTGAGCATCTGCCTTCGGCTCAGGTCATGATCAGGGATCCAGGGATCGAGTCCTGCATCAGGCTCCCTGATCTGCAGGAAGCCTGCTTCTTCCTCTGCCTGCTGTTCCCCCTGCTTTGTGCTCTCTCTCTCTGTCAAATAAATAAAATCTTAAAAAAAAAAGAAAGAAAGAAAATGTCGGTGGATTATTTAAAATGTCATTGTATTAACTTAATTAAAAAAAATTTCCCTTGGAGATGAAGGGAAATGATGTTTTTGATCAATGGAAAAATATCCATACAAATAATGTGCATTTACCCATCAATGAGGCATCACATCATTACATTCTCCACTATTCTGCTAGTGGGTGCTTAAAATCTTCTTTGGACATACATCCTTACCCATTTGGATTTCTAAACACTTCCTGTCCCATATTTCTTGGGTACACACTCTGAATGTTGAACTTGGTTTGAATTTTTAGTTATTTGTACATAAACTGTGGATATCTTTTCTTCCTAGGGATTTATCCACAGTTTTGAGTCCCACTTGGGTCTCATTACAGCACGTTCATCCATTATGCTTGATGGTTGGCCATACTCTCATGTTGTCACTCACAGGCTACACTGATCTGCACAAATGTGAGTCTCAGACTTTCCCTATATATCTAATCCCATGTTTTGTTCTAAACTCTGGGAATACTCATGGCGCCCACAAAATTGATAGAGAAATGAATCTAGAACATGATTCTTCATGTTTCCACTTTCCCTCTGTGAGCTCTCCAGCCAAATGATATTGGTTTATTCATTTAATGATCCTTTAAAATACATTCTTATCACAAATCTCTGAGTCCTCTCATGATTCTAAGATTACAACTTTGGAAAAAAAATCTAACTCTAGTTAATATAAAGTCCACTTCTCAATTTTCTAGGCTTTACATCCCAGAGGGTTTATTGAACTATTATGTTACCTTAAACAGTACAATCTACTTTAACTAAAATTTAAGTTCTCCCTCTGAAAAGCAGGCACTGGTTTAGATTATTTCGATGGTCCCTAGCAAATGCAATATCAGAAATTTTGGAATTCCTCTCCTATTGCTTCTTTGTGTATACCCCATTGAAAACTCCCTGGATTATTGGTTTTTCTCTGCCTCTGCTTGGTGCAGTATCTATGCTTAGATAAGAAACTGGAACCTGGGAGAGTAAGGTGGGATGTGAGTAGGTAATTTTTTTATTTGCATGCTGCCTTACACATATGCTTAATCAGCCTTGTAGTTTGAATAAGTAGTAGAAGCAATGCTATGTATTTGAGCTATTTTGAGACATTGAAAACATTGTGTCTCTTTCAAAATTGGCCATGTCTTTTTGATTTTCTTCCCACTCTGAACATAAAACAGGTGCACCAGCAATAGTTGGCACAAAGTGAAAAAGTTTTTGCATTGAAGACTGATCATTTCTTGTAGTTCACTTTATCTTAGTCATCACTGTTGATTCAGAGATATTAAGTATGGTAATAACTTGAAGCCAAATTAGTTAAGATTTGGCCAGCACTAACCAGGGTTTGCTTTTACTGTGGGAGGAACTTGCAAAAGGCAATATTGATTATGTCTGGGATATGCCAATTATAATTTGACATTCTGATTTCTGCTTTTTGTTTAACTTAGAAGCAGATTCTGCTTTGCTCTATTTGTGAAAGACAACTGGATGAGTGAAGATTACTACTTGCAATAAGACTAGCAATTTATCTGAAATCAGAGGCAGAGAAAATAATATCTACTTTTTCCTTTTTCTGACTCAGAATGTGTGGAGATGAGGAATATTATTGAACAACATTATCTAGGTAAAAAGAGAAAGATGAAAAGAGTAAGAAAGCCATGACTGATAGCTGAGATGAAAATTAAAACAAAATATAATTAAGTTCTTAGAAGATTTAAGTATGATATATAGAGTGATGAAAAAGTAAAAAAAAAATTATGTTGCTTGAAAAAACTAGTTGGGGGCTGAAAGGGTGCAGAGTGAATTGATACATAGGAAATGGGTATTTTAGAGAAATAAGTTGCCACTTTGTGATCAATACACAATATAACCCACAACAGAGATTGTGTTCTGGCTGAGGTAATTTCACTTTAACACGTGGAACATGATGTTAAAACGAGATTCTTCTCTTAGCTTTGGTTAAGGCATAGAGACATTAGAGGTTACACTCAAGAATGAATTATGAGAATGACCCCTTACCTGAGAATCAGCGAGATGACTCTGAAAATTATGTTGAGGACCAAGAAAGAGGGGAGAGAGCAGGATTTTGTGAGGGGAGTTTTTGGAGAACTCTGAGTGTTGTGGGTGTCACCCCCTCCTCCGCATAGGAGTGATTGGAGTCTTGTGAGAGAAGTTCAGCTCAGATAACTAGATGTGTGTTTTTTACAGTTAGGAACAGAGTAGACTAATGTCTGATTCATGCCTGAATAAGCTAAAGTAGACTTTAAGGAAAAAGGAACATGTCTGGAAAGTTTCTGTATATGCCTCTGTTAAGGGGCCAAAGGTGCGTGATTGTAGCCATGGAGAAAATTTAGTAAAAACAGAAGCCTGAAATCATTTAAACAGGGGACTCTGCAAAAGAAGATGGTGTATCTGGGTGAGAGGATCCCAGAGGAAGAGGCTAAAGGGCATGCCACTGCAGTCAGAAGCACAGAAAGATCAGGGGCAACCAATCATGGGTGAGGCACTGCCTTGGTCAAGGGAATCACATTTGCAGGTGTCCAGCATGAAAGTCTCCAAAGAATCTGCAAAAGCACCTATGAGGGAATGATACTGTGAGTCTGAAGAACATGGTGCCTTTCCATGACAGCAAAGTCGGTAAGAACTTCTCTACGTCTTTTACCTCTCCTACCTCCCACCATGTATTTGAACCGTACAGGTTCAAGAAACAGCAGCTATTGGTTAAGGGAGAAAGATAAGAGGAGCTAGGGAAAGAAAGAAGAAATGTGCCCCATCTCATTCCTGAAGGCAGGTGGCCCATCTGCTGCCAGCCTTGATGGAGAGCAGTGGAAGAGTCTTAGTTGTGAATGAAGTTTGAAGGGCTCATCAATATATTGGATTAAATATTGTGATGCCTGAGTGAAGGGTTAAAGTGACTGACCATAAGAATTTCTACCACTAAGAAGAGACTAGAAAATCATGGAGCCTACTTGGCTTTTAATCCAATGACAGGGATGAATTTCCTGTTGTGATCATGTTTAAAAGTACAGGGGAAGACAGAAATCATGGAGATAACTTTTGATTATATGCCATAAGCACTTTTCAAAGTTTTGGCTCTGGAGGAAAAAGCATAGGCCCTTTCTTGAAGGAGATGTGCCTTTGAGTTAAAAGATCATGAGCTTTAGAATTTGTTTTAAAATCTCTGATCTACCATTTCTTAGCTATAACCTAGAACAATTTATATAACTTCTCTGAAATTCATCTATAAAATGTAACTAATAATAATTTGTGAAGCTCTGGAGTTAGGCTCAAGAAATATCGTTTTTCTTCACCTTTTCACTCCCTTTCCTAGATAAAATCTGAATCTATTATTTTGAAAAATATACTTTATGAAACTTGTGGTAGATGGTGTGGGGTCATTTAAACATGGGACTCTGTGAAAGAAGATGGTGTATCAGGGTGAGAGGATCCCAGAGGAAGAGGCTAAGGGCTATGCCACTGAGGTCAGAAGTCACAGAAGGATTAGGAGCAAACCCCCCCCACAGGTCTTGGTTACTGTTAATAGATATATAATTCTCTCTAGAAAACAGATTATAAATTCCTTGAATGCAAGAGAGACCACAACAATAATAACATAGTAAAATGTTAGTCAATGGAGACAGTTACAGAGGAGAGATCCCCAACATGGGTTATTAGAGATAGTTATGGTGTGAGGTGGTCAAGTTCCGTTGTATGGATAAAATCAGACAAACTGGATTTGATAGGATGATGGCATAACATTCAAGTATGTGGGGTGGAATCTACAAGTATTTTCAGATACAAAAAGATAGCTTGGGCAAAAGTAGAAATGGGCAAAGCATAACTAGGGGACAATGATCTGATATTTGTGATGGAGCAGAGGACTTGTGTAGGTTTGGGAATCCCTTTATAGGAGAAGGAAGTAAGCGAGTTGATAGAAGATTCTTATGAACTGAACACTTCTGCTTGGTACATATAATTAAGGTGAAGATCCTGAAAGTTTTGGATGGGGAAAAAGACATTGTTTGAGAAAAATTAATCAACTTTGGTTTATAGGATGGATGAGCAGGTGAAGAGACTAGAAACAGTGAGTTTACAGATTATTGCAATAGCTAACTCGTGAGGATCCTGAACTCAGAAAGTAATAGCTGTGAGAATAGAAAGAAAGGGATGAAATATAAGGAGTGAAGAATTGACAGGCTTCAGAAAATATTTACATTTTCAAACATTACACAAGGAAAAGTCTCTAGGCCAGCTCTATCCAAATGAATTTTTGGATTTTTTCTCTATACTGTGCAATAGGGTAGTCACAAGTGGCTATTGATCACTTGAAATGTGGCTGGTAAGAAATTGAATTTAAAGTTTTATTTGATGTTAATTACATTTAAATTTAAATAGCCCCATGTAGCTAATGGCTACCGTGTAAATGTAGTATCTCTTCCACAACAAATTGCAACATCCACACCTGAGTTGATAAAAGGATATTTTGAGTATTGCATTGCCTCCTACCCAGTGATGTGAATTTGGTAATATTGCTGTCTTTGGCAATTAGTGCAATGAGTTGAATATTTTATTATATTTTTCTCTGACTGCCTTATGGAAGTAGAAAAATGAAAATGCTATTACTATTCTTAATAAATATGTGTTTCATCAATTAAGTACAATTAAGGCATGGGTGGAAATTATTAAGTGTCTGGAAAGTGGTAAAACTTCTGTCTCAACCTAACCTGGGGAGAAAATAAAGATAAAATCATATATAAAAATGGTAGTGCCAAGCCTAATTTGGGATTTATGTAATTTTATTATTATTATCCTCATCATTATTTAGCATCAACCTTATAGATGCAGTGACATGGAACATTTATCATTTACTTTTCTCACATTCCATTTCTGGTTATAATTTCAACAATGTATTGTATATGAATGCAGGTATTTCTTCTATATATCACTTCTCACAACATTGAAAGCTATTACTATCTTTATTTTTTATGAAGAAAATATGACTAATTTTTCTATAGCTACACATCCAGTAAATGACAGATTTTGAACAGATCTAGCTGATTCCCAAATTTCCATTTTTGGAGTAGATAAATATGGGACAAAAAGTCCTCAAGCTATCACATGCAGTAGTCCATGTTTTAACATTTTTAACTTTGTTTATTCAGATCAGGCTTTTTCTCTCAGCATTAAAGCTAGACTTAATCACATATTTGAGTCATTAGAGATTTGATGATTAATTACAAAAATACAATGAATTATTATTATATTAATAAATAATATTTAGTGTTTATTAATGAGGTAAAAATTAATTTCTTAAGACAACATATTTTCTTATAAAATGTAATAGGAAAGTATTATCTGCCAGAAATTCTACACTGGACCATAACAATCACCATTCTGATTGAGACCAAAGTGTTCTTATTCTTTAGGTTCATGAAAGGTAGTACAAGGAGGATTGTTCTTTGGTTCTAGTCTCAAATGGTCGGCAAGGAATCACAAAACTGGTTGTAGACTCCTCCTAAAGAATCAGTAGTCTTGCTCAGGTATCCATGTTTCTGAAAGCCAGCCAATCACTAAACACACTGAAAGTTAGCCAGTACCTATATACTCCCATTTTTTAAAATTCATCCAATCCCTGGATTCTTTGCTTCCCCCAAACCCAATACAAGATCAGGTTTTTATTTTGTTCAAGACTGTGTTTTGCCCTGTCTTAGGCTGCAACAAATACATCTCTGTTTCAGATATAGTTGAATGCTGGTCTCCTGCTTCAATATTTCTTTCCTATTTTACTAGGTGAGTGATGCTCTCCTAGTATTTATGACTAGATGTGTTTGGCAGGGGACAAATGACAAAAGAGATTATCTAAAAACCTGGGGAAAATATCTTTCTCTCCTAGGTTCTCATACCCCTCCCGAGGAGACTCAAAGAATATATTAAAAGATAAATAGAGTGACCAGTTACAACTAGATTTCATAAACTAACAAATATTAAATGTCCTTCTTTCTCAATCTCCTTTTTCTCTTAGGGTTCCTCCAGTACCTTCTGAGAATGGGCTGAACTTACATAAGATCCAAGGGAATGGGAGTTCTTCCATGACTTCAAAAAATAATTTGTTAAAAATATGATTTCTTTTAGGGTGCCTGCGTGGCTCAGTCGTTTAAGCCTCTGACTCTTTTTTTTTTTTTAAAGATTTTATTTATTTGACAGAGAGAGAGACAGTGAGAGAGGGAACACAAGCAGGGGGTGTGGGAGAGGGAGAAGCAGGTTTCCCGCCAAGCAGGGAGCCCTATGCGGGGTGGATCCCAGGGCCCTGGGATCGTGACCTGAGCTGAAGGCAGATGCTTAACGACTGAGCCACCCAGGTGCCCCAAGCCTCTGACTCTTGATTTCAGCTCAGGTCATTATCTCAAGGTTGTGAGATCAAGCCCACTGTGGGGCTCTGTGCGGGGCATGGAGCTTGCTTAACATTCTATCTCTCCCTCTCTCCCCTATCCCCCCTGCTCGTACACACTCTCAGTCTCTCTCTAATAAATAAATCTTTAAAAATATGATTTCTTTTATTATATAAAACACAAAATTTATATAAACAAACATTTGGTTATCGATTGAATGTCAAATGTCATAGGGTTATGTAATTGATCTCTGTTGTAATTTATGTTACAAAATGTCCTTCTGCCCTTTGTAATTCCTAATGAGAGATTCTGGAATGTCATTCCTGCACTTGCCATTATAAGAGTAGTGCTTGATGAGCGCTGTGAATTGTGCAAGACTGTTGAATCACAGATCTGCACTTCTGCAACAAATAATGCAACATATGTTAGGAAAAAAGAAAAAGAAGAAGATAACAGGAGAGGAAGAAAAGGGGAGTATGTCAGAGGGGGAGACGAACCATGAGAGATGATGGACTCTGAAAAACAAACTGAGGGTTCTAGAGGGGAGGGGGGTAGGGGGATGGGTTAGCCTGGTGATGGGTATTGAGGAGGGCACGTTCTGCATGGAGCACTGGGTGTTATGAACAAACAATGAATCATGGAACACTGCACCAAAAACTAATGATGTAATATATGGTGATTAACATAACAATAAAAAAATTAAAAAAAAAAAAGAAAGAAAAAGAAGAAGATAGCAGGAGGGGAAGAATGAAGGGGAGTAAGTCAGAGGGGGAGACGAACCATGAGAGATGATGGACTCTGAAAAACAAACTGAGGGTTCTAGAGGGGAAGAGGGTAGGGGGATGGGTTAGCCTGGTGATGGGTATTCAAGAGGGCACATTCTGCATGGAGCACTGGGTGTTATGCACAAACAATGAATCATGGAACACTACATCAAAAACTAATGATGTAATATATGGTGATTAACATAACAATAAAAAAATTAAAAGAAAAGAGTAGTGCTTGATGGAGAGTACCTCCTTCATTAATAGTAGTCTATAAATGATTACGTGGGCATTGTGGTTTTTCCTGCAGGGCTACAAGATTCCTGGACCTGCAGAGCCAGGACTAGAAATCTGAGGACATTTGGCACATATAATACCACAATACTATGTCCAAATTAAAATGACCAAGTTAAAATTTATCTTGGGCACCTGGGTGGCTCAGTTGGTTAAGCAACTGCCTTCAACTCAGGTCAGGATCCTGGAGTCCCGGGATCGAGTCCCACATCAGGCTCCCTGCTCAGCAAGGAATCTGCTTCTCCCTCTGATCCTCTTCTCTCTCGTGCTCTCTATCTCTCATTCTCTCTCTCTCAAATAAATAAATAAAATCTTAAAAAAAAAATTTATCTTAAGAATGAGATTGCAAATGTGATTCCTATGAGGGGCTAGAAATGGGGCAAGTGGCATAAAATAAAATGTAAGAATCTTGACTGGGGAGTTTCTCTTTTAAGTCATGTCTTCCCATTGAATATAATCTTAATATATTTTAGCATTTGTGAGTAGATAAAGGATTACTTTTATGGGATCAAGCTTTTAGCATGTATACAACAGGGAATTGAGAATCACTGCTCTGGGATGTACACTTTTAATGGGTTCAAGATAATTTTGACTTGATTTTGTTTTATCATTTAAGGAGTTAATTTCTAAATTTGTTGTTTCTCTGGCTATCACATTTTCATATGGTTCTCTTAACTTTCTTTTTTTGTATATCTGAAATATTTTTGATCAGATGACACCTACTCAATAGGCTGCTGCTGTTTCGTCCAGGACATCAGTTCTACAGGCTGTTAATTTGGTAAGCAGTTTGTGTGCTTTGTTTTCCTTGATATAAAAAAGAACCTACTGAGACATCAGCACATCTGGGAGAAAATATGCTTTTAATATTTAGGTTGCTATTATTCACTTTGAATCAAAAGCTATCAAACTTGACATGTATCTTTAAAAAATAGATGAATCCTTATGGGTAACAATGAATCTGATTTTGAGAAGAAAGCCAACTGGGCAGAGAGCCTTAAGCAGTTTTCCACATTGTTATTTTATCATAGGACAGGACCTTTGAGGATATTAAAATATGACTCTTGGTCTATTGGCCTTGTAAGAGATAACAGCTCCTGTTAAACATGGTTGCTTTGTTTTGTTTTGTTTTGCCTTTGTTCTGCGGGCTTATACAGCAGTTTGTTGATTAATAAAAAAAAATCCTCGAGACATGAGGTAAAATGAAGGCCGTGTTCTGACGACTGGTATCTACCAAACTAGAAGCAAATTCACATGAGAAAAGTGCTCGACAAAAATATTTCATCTAAGATATTTTCCAGCTGAGTTGCTTTCGAATTCTGTTCCCACCACATTCTCTGAATTGCACGGTGGAAAAGCTGAGACTTTTAACTTATGCTGTGCAGAGTACTGGGAACTTGGGCACAGAAACCAGGTCATTTTTTTTTTTTTATTGCTGTCTTTCTGCAAGGATTTAATTATTTTTTATATTGTTTATGTAAGGAAAGAACAAATTTAGGAAGAATTTACTTTCTTTAAGAACTGTCAACTATCCCAGTTATATATTCCCATGCATTTTGTTATTATTTTGTAATAGTGTATTTTGTTATTATTGACAAATTATATGGATCAAATGATAATAGCCTTTGTAGCTCCAATTTGGGTTTATATGTGTTGTAAGTATGACAATATAGGAAGCCTAATATTGTTTGTAAGAAAATGTTTATCATAGCATATATGGCAATCAACAGAGATAATGTGTTTTATTGAGAGCATATTACCCAAAATTGGGCTGTTATCAGTATTGATTATTTCATGCCAAAGATGTATTCAGGTCTCTACAGTAAACGTAAAGCTTCTTCCTTAAGTGTTTACTGTCAAAATTACATATTATTCAGCAGGACTATCCAGGCATGAAATGAGCATGTTACTGGATTCCTCTGTGTTTACATTTTATCTTCGTTTCTAACTTAGATCATGAACGCTTTGGCAAGAACCATGCTTAAGCCTATCAGCACTTATAGAATAGTAAGTGAAGTAGATCTCTACCAGTTTATTGAAGAATTCCAGTAGGAGAGACAAAATAACTTTACCAAAGAGATTGTGTAGGATTTGAAGAGATCTGGGGGATTTTGAAAAATGGCTGACTTAGAAGAATATTTGTTCATTCATGAAATATTAATTGACCACCAGTTGTATGAAAGACAGGCACCCTACTAGACCATACACACACACATACATATGTATATGTGTATGTATACATGTACACACATATTTTTTTCTTTATTCCTAGGAAACTCAAGAGTCTAGTTGAGGAAATGAGATGGATACAAATAACTACACAAATAACTACAAGGCAAGAGAAATTGTGAAAAATGTCAGGCTAAGATTTACACTTACTCCTGGTTCTACTATTAACTAGTTTGTGACAGTAGGCAGATCATAGAGCCTTTCTGGGACTTAGTTTCCACATCTGTAGTATGAGAATACGAACTACTTTGCTCCAAGATCCTTTCCAGCCCTTAAATAAACATTATTAAAAAGAGGGCACATTTATGTGATGTACATTTTAATGCACTGAAAACATAGTCATTCTTCAGTAAGAAATTATCATAAAAAAACTGATAAAAATTGAGTGCGTCAGTAAGAGCTAGAGAAGGTTGGCATGTGTATCAGATGTGAGTAATCAGGAGAAAATCACTACCTTGGTTTTCTTCTTTCCCCTTCCTGGAATGATCTTCCCCTAGACTCCCCCCCCACCCCCTTGACTTTCCCTATCCCCCGGGTCTTTGCAGACAGATCACTTCTTCTGAGAAGCCTTCCCCTGACCAGCCTACTCACAAAAGTCTCCCTGTCCACATCTCTCTATCACATGCCTTGCTTATTTTTTCTCATAGCTCCTATTACTCCCTACCATTGCATTTTATATTGGTTCATATAGTTAATTAGCTGCCTCTCCCACTAGGATACAAGCTCTATTCTGAGAGAAATTTTATTTCTGTGGTTCATTGCTATTTCACCAACTTCTAGAATAGTGTCTGGAACATTGAAGCCACTTTTTAAAAATATTTATTGACAAAGAAAGTAAACTTCCTTATAATGACTCCAATTTTTGAACAATAGCCCTTCCTCTTTTTCTACAGTATCTATTTACTCTTAAAAGTATTATAGTACCTAAATAGCTTAGTAATTTGTGCTAGCTTTTTTAGATGAGATTTCAGTTTCGCTTCCTTCTTTCCTTTTGAAATGTGGAAAGGAATTTTCAGTTAAGTAGTAAAGAATGTGGAGCTTTTACTTCTTGCCTAAATGTCAAATTAGAAACCTTATGAGATTGAACTTTCTCATGAGTTTAGTGTTATTTACAAGCTTTATCAAACCAGAAGAAATAATTCTTGCAGATTGTTTTCCATCTTATTTTTAGGACAACCTGAATGTACATGAAGACTAAATATATATTGGTATATATATTTATTTTTAATATTAAAATTAGCTTTTGAACGTATAAATTTTTTGTGTCTCCTCAGGTCAGAAAAACAGATTGTACTTTTATTTTTGATTCAAAATAAAGTGTCAGAACAATGAAAAGCTGAACTGTAGCTAAATTTGGTTCCCATCATGAATCATTAGAATACTTAGATAGTCACATTGTCACTGGCTACAAAGTTGATGGGAGCAGTTGCATAGGATGAGTTAACTGTATACAGAGAATCCTCTTGTAATTCTGTAGGTGAAAAATGGTTTCGTTATTTTGGAAAAAAAATGGAATTAAATTGCTTACATCAAACTTGTTTTCCCTTTAAACAGAGACTTTACCTTTTTTTAAAAAGATTTTATTTATTTATTTGACAGAGAGAGAGAGAGCGAGAGAGGGAACACAAGCAGGGGGAGTGGGAGAGGGAGAAGCAGGCTTCCCCCGGAGCAGGGAGCCCGATGCGGGGCTCGATCCCAGGACCCTGGGATCATGACCTGAGCCGAAGGCAGACGCTTAACGACTGAATCACCCAGGCACCCTTAAACAGAGACTTTCGAAGTCCAAACAAAATAAAAGAAATTAATTGGTTGCTTATATGAAGCTAAATTATAAATTTATATAGCAAAAGCTTAAATTAGTTGAAGTAAGAAAAAAAGAGATAATCATAGTTTTTTCATAAAGCCTGTATTCTAGCACAAGTGATATTGATTTATAGCTTATATTTTAAGTTTTTTAATTTTTATTTTTTTAAAATCTTTTCAGATTTATGTTGAAAGAGAGAGGGAGAGAGAGCACAAGCAGGAGGGACAGAGGGAGAGAGAATATCCCAAGCAGACGCCTTGCTAAGTGAGGAGCCTGACATGGGGCTTGATCCCATGACCCTGAGATCATGACCTGAGCCGAAACCAAGAGTTGGACGCTTAACCAACTCTGCCACCCAGGCATCCCTATAGCTTACATTTTTATTATATACAATCATATTTATGAGTTCTTGCTTTTTATTATCACTAGTATACTAAATATGCTTCCAACTATCATAGATACAGACAGAAATTTGGGTGTTTGCATTCTGATTTCATGAATTAATATAATTGTAAAAAAATACCTTAAACAGATTAGAATATCAGTTTTCGTATTGGGATGTAGGCTTTGGTTCTGTTTGCTCCTTGACCCACTATTGCTTTAATGTGGCTCCTGGCAACAGAAAGTTTCAGTGAACTGTGTTCGTGCTACAGCTGTCTGCTATTAACATGAAAGAAAATGAAGGACTCTACTTTTAAATAATATGGGCTCCTTGATATTCACAAGCACAGAAAAATCAATCAAAATATCATACTTGTTCACCATTAGTATTAAGCTTGAATTTCTGTCCTTTCCAAAGCTGAGCAAAATGGGTATAAGTTTAAGTACTTAGGTTTATACAATGAAAACAATAGTGTTTGTGCTGGGCAGTGATTGCATTTTTAGCTCTGTTCATTTTAAAAGTGACTCACGGCTAAATTACGAATGGGGCATTGGCCTATAATTTACAAATGGAAAATTTTGGACCAGTGCCTCCTGGTTTTAGCAAAGGCAGATTTTATCAGTTTTGAACTATTAGTAAGTGAAGTATAGCAAGAACATTAAATAAATCATTCATTTTACTAGTTAACAAGATTGAGAATTTGTACTGGACGTGACTGAGACCAGTACAGCTAGATTTTGCTGGACGCGGGCTGAGCCTGGGTTACCATCTGGCACAGCTACAAACCCCTGTCTACCCATCTGGGCTAGATTCATTAATATCCCCTCTCAAGACATGTTGGTAACCACTGTTACACCTACTCTTTCAAGTTCCAAAACATATACTTTTCAAAGGTAGAGTTCCCAGTAGTAATTTAAGACAAATCCAGATTACATAAATTCATGTTTGGGGTTTATAAAAATATATCTGGTTTATTGAAGAGTTTCAACCAAGTGGATTATTAACATTTTAATATCTGCCTTCAAGTGTACTGTTAAGAATCTGTCTGGGTTGTGGAGCCCATAGACACATTCTAGGCAAATTGGGTAGCTTTCTGGGCTAAGTCAGTCTAGTTCAGCTAAAATCTTCAGTTCATTGACTGATTTGAATTGGATCACCATCCCTACTTCTGGAGCAGAGCTGGCCAGAAGTGAGGAAGGGAATGAGGTCTGCTCTTTCATTGTTCTCACTCTAGCATGTTGTAAGGGAGGATCTCACACTAGGTGTCTTGAATGTCTTGTCTTCTTCCCTGTGCTGAGTCTAGCTCTTCTGGCATTGTAGGGAACGTGGGATGAGGGGAAAGGGGACGTGTCCCTTAACCAGTTTTCACTTAGTTATCTTTGCTTGCCTGGCTTACGTTTAGGGACCCCAGCATGGCAGGTATCTGCAGGTTGGCTCCTCTGAGGGCATGTGTGCAAGTTCTTCAAAGACCTCTGAGGGTTGGGGGAGCTACCTCACTGTGTCTTCCCTGCTGTGTGGGTTCAGGTTTGAATGGTGGTCTCCCTCTTGGGTGGAATTCAGGTTAGATAGTTCAGGACAAGTATTCTCTTTACTATTCACATGAATCATGGAAAACCGGTGTGAACCTGCCAGATGTCCCCACCCTACTATGCACATCCCCAGCTCTCTTTCTCTCTTTTGAAACAGGTGCAGAGGCAGATGAGCAAATCTGCTGCCTCCCAAACTATCACATGAGAGCAATAAACCAGTATCCTCTGTGCAGCTTCCTCTGAACTCCACAAGTGATTCTCTTGGATCCCTCCTCATTTGTCTGGTCGGGAGAAGGCGCCCCTTTCCCTTCCCCATGTGTGGAGCCAAGAGAAACTTTTCTCACCATGAATTCTGAATTTCCCATAAGGCTGATGATCCCAATGACTCTTTCTTCCTCCTTTTTCCTGGCCATGGCTAATATCAATGGTAGAGGCAGTGGTAAGATGGCAGCAGTTAAGTGGGTAGAGTCCTCTCAGCTGACTTTTAGTAAGCCTTGGGGAAGGTGTCTGTCTCAAATAATTGGTAAGTCTCTTTAACATTTGGAGGTATTAAGCTTCTCTTTTTATCTTTTATTTTTGTTTTTAGCTTTCAGCCCTAATTTGCTCATTTTGGAATTATTTGTTTAAAATATCAGTAAGGTCTCACTTTATGTTCAAAATTTGAAACAACTCTTCTTGATTAAAAAAATTCTAGTAATTCCACAATTCAAACCTGGTGGGTCAAGTGGACCAAGCATTGAAACTATATTTTCTTTATTTCTGCCTGTTGTTGATACTTAAGCTATAAACAGTAATACTCCCATCCTTTGTAACATGTGAATTATGTGAGTACTGAATTGGGCAAAGTTTTCGTTCATTCTGTACATAAAATGTGACCAATGTATATTTCTCAAACATCTTGACATTAGGGTACAATGTTACAATGTTGTTAGAAACAATTTCCCTGAAATCTTTTATATAACCAGATTCCAATGAAATATGCATTTCAAATAGAGTAATTCTCAGTTTGTATATCCTAAGAATTCTCTGGGTCTACCTTCAAAATCAATACTGTTACTGGTATGAATGACAATTATTATTCACATACTTATTCAGACATTAATTTAGAAGAGAATTTATTAGTTATACTTGCTTACATTTAGTCTTTGTCCATGTCATTTTAGGGCTCTGAATACACAGAGAAGTAATTTCCAATTTCAAAGAAAATTTTATGTACTTCAATGATATTTATAAGAGAAAAATTATAAGGGTATTATTTCTTATCCATGAGTAGACTATTTAAAGAAAATGATAAAATATTGGTGTGTGAAGAGGCAAGGAAGCTGGTTTAAGAAGGAGAAAGGTGAATCAGTGATGCATTGGCCAGTGATAGAAAGAGGGTAGAAGATGGAACATACAAAACAGGCAAGAGCTGT
Organism: Zalophus californianus; assembly: GCF_009762305.2. Classification (NCBI taxonomy): domain Eukaryota; kingdom Metazoa; phylum Chordata; class Mammalia; order Carnivora; family Otariidae; genus Zalophus; species Zalophus californianus. The sequence goes on along the minus strand of NC_045599.1, from coordinate 68,932,534 downwards.
AATCTGAGTGTGAGGGGGGCAGGTGGGAAGGGAATAGAAGTCAGGCAAATCATGAGGGCTGTGAGGGAATATATAGAGGGGTATATATGTTGTTAAGAGGTGGAAAACATGAGAATGTCTTCACTGATAAGAGAGGTTCCAGTCTGTGATAGATCTAATGCATCGCCATTATGTATATGTATGGTCATATCATATACACACATGTATATGACCATATCATGTATGTACAGACATATATGTACATATATATAGTTGAATGTTCCTGTATTTTATATGCATAATCATATTATGATTACATTAAAAGAATGGAATAACAAAGTGTACAGTTTAAAAAATAGTGTGTAGATTATATTATCTTGCTTTATCAGTGTGAGAATGTGGCTCCTTGTCTTACACTCTATATGTAAGAGAGAGGGGATTTGCAGCCTCACTTATTACCTGTAAACTAGGCCCTTACCCATTCCTGTCTGCCAAGCAGGTTTCCTTCCCCCATCGGAACTCTCTGTGATGCTACAATGGAGATGATTTGGTGGTCAGCAAAATATCACCAGCCACTGCATCATAATTTCCCCTCTGTTACGAAAAGGCTATTCTGGTTACAACTTTAGTTTTCCTCCCCTCCACCCCCCTGCTCCCAACTTCACACTATTCTGAACCTCAGAGATTCCTAGAGATTTTTGTTCCTTTATACCTCCCTAAGAATGGAAAATGGTCATTTCTGACTTTTGTACCACTTGAATCCCCGTGACTTCCTCAGAGTCATGTGGAGGGCAGTGGTAGGGGTGGCTGTTGGGTAGGACTAGGACTTCATTTGCCTAGTACCTGGCTGTAGGGCCAACCTAAAGGAAGGTTTGCAGAACTCCATCAGTGTCCAAGGGACTCTGCCTGAGGGGCCTGATCTGCGTTGGCAACAGTGTTTCAAAGTGCTCACGATAATTTTTATCACCATGTTGGGGCACTCGGCTTCCAAGGAGGTCTGGCCAGATTCAAGCAGTCTGGCCGATAGGAAGGGAGACCGATGAGAGCTACACTGCAGTCAGGGTCCTAATCTAACAGGACTGAAATGCCCCAGGAAACCAAGCCTGGTCATCAGAAAGAGAGGAAAATACAGTCAGTGCTGGGGGTCTGTAGTTCAGGGGGAACATAGGTGTTTGGGACCTCTCCCAGGAGCCCCTCACACCAAATTTAGGTCAGAAAAACTCGTGTTTTTAGTACCTCCTGGCTGAGGAAGTCACAGCCAAAACACTGCCAAGCTTAGCTGCAACAGTCATGTGCCCTGTGGGGGTTGAAGGTACATCTCTGGGCAAGAAAAGCTAAGTTTTTAAGGTTTGCACGTGGGTTTTCTAACAACACATACAGTGTTTCCAAGGAGGTTGGGATATATGGGGAAGGTCTATGGCACAGAATCTAGCAAGGGTAAGAGATTTCACTCCTTTATGATTAGGACTAGTGTCTTTAAACAAAAAGTGGGAGTGGATTCAGAAGCATCCTCTGATGGTTTCTTTAGTCTTTTTAAAGGATAGTTTATTCTTGCCTGAGAAATTAAAAAAAAAAAAAAGGTCTAGAGTTTTGGATCTGTATTTTATTTATAGTCAATATCTACACTTTTACTCTGAGATACTCTGGTTTAGAACTTGGAAGGAGGAGGATTTGCAATGAAAAAATGTACAGAAGTGAAGGCTATAAAGGATACTCATGACAAAGGCACGAGCATTTGCATTTCATGTTTGTAAATGACTCATAAAGTAATGAAACCCTTTATGGTATTTCCCTACATGAAACTGAAGTCAAAACCTTTTTTTTTAAGGACAGCAGGTCTGTCCTTAAATGCATTCTCCTATAATTTCGTAAGGAATTTTTGGTTTTCCCTAAAAGAGAGATGGGAGTATCTATTTGGATTAATTGTAATGGGAGGGAAAAATTAGTTAATTCTCTCTATAGTGGGTGAAAATTGGAGGTTGCTGTAAGGACAAATGCACACGAATGACATGCCAGGACTGCTTGCACAGAAACTCATGTGCTTAGGTTCAGTGTTTGGCCTCAGGCCAAAGGCTGCAACTAACAGGAAAGTGTCAGCATCTCAATATAATTGCATGTCCTGGAGCCTATTATTGCACTCATAAAAATGCTTTTCAACAAATCTGAGAAAGGAAGTGGGAAAAAAACACCAAAAAGAGGAATTGGGCCTGAATTATTTTATTATATTTAATAAAATTCTCATTAATGGAAAGAGTAGCTTTCTGCTAAATAAATGTACTTTAATTTTTTCTGATTAATTTGATTTGGGGGAAAATGCAAGTACTTTTTTTTTCAGTGTACTTTCTTAAGAGAAGAGTAAAAGGCAAGTAGGCATCCCTGTAGGCAAATGTTTTCTCAAGGAGAGGGAAGAGGAAGGGGAACCAGGACACCAGAAGTCTAGGGTTTAGCTAGAAATTATGTCACTGATGTACTGAGTGACCTTGGGTGATTTAACCTCTCCATCCCCATATGTAAAATGTAAATGTTTCACGCTTACACAAGTCTTTGAAATAATAAGAATGTCAAAGGTATTTGATGTGTGTACTATTACTTATAATGGGTGCAATAACGAGCTTAAATGATCACTAATAATGATTTAATTACACATAGCAGTCACCTGAGTATCCTTAGCGGCACTAGCCCTAGTAATTAGTACAGGAATGTAATCTATAAAGATTTTTCTATTCTGCTTCCTACAAAACAAAGAAACACAAATAAGAGGAATAATGATGACTAAACTGTGTAGCTCACTTACTGTGGCCGATGTTCACAGGAATAAAGGGAAGGAAAAGGAAAAGAAATTCTTTTGCATTAAGTTTCTACCAAGAGCCAGGTGTTTACATATGTTACCTTTACTCTTTGTGTTTAGCAAAATTTCTGGCACATAGGAGATGTTTGACAAATATTTGTTGGGTGAATGAGTGCTTCTTATTTGTTTTTTGATTTTCCAAAATAACCTCATAAAGCAAACCTTATCTGTATGTTACAGCAGAGAATGAGATTAAAACTAAAAATTTGATTGAGAGTGCATGACAACAAATGGTAGAGCCAGAATTTGAACACTGATTTGTCTGACTCCCGCATGAATGTTCTTAGTAACAAGACTTTGGTGGTATTTTGATTAATAGAGGTTACCAGTCCAAAGTTTGACAGTTATTATGATGGCTTTATTGAGTGCGAAAGAAGTTGACATGCTGAGATCACCTACTCACTTTGGACTTAACGGGATTTGGTTAGCACCTTACATTGTGAGAACGATATCTGAATGGAAGTGTGAGGGAAAACGAGGTCCTGACTGCCTCTCCCAGGCAGAGAAGCTCATTAGCTGGCATGGCCTGTGTGGGATCTCGTGGTCAAAGCTGAGCTGCAAGAACACTTCTCACACACAGTCATGGATATGAGGAGCTGATGAGTGCAAGATGTAAGTCATGAAAGCAAGGAAGGCTCAGGGGCTGCTGTGAGCTGGGAAACAGGGAGGATCAAAGGAAAGAACAGCAGGTGAGTGGGATGTGGTTTAGGTGGGTCCTGGCATGAAACTGCTGCTCATGGCTGAGCTCTCTTGTCCCAACCACTTTGGTAAACAGCCAGGGGGAAAGAAGATGTTTTGTCCATTGTTGGTCGAAAGCAGTCTTTGCGTTGTGTGCTAGTTGTGACTTACTGCTTCTCTGTTCCCAATCCACCCTTCTTTGCCCTGGCTTCATGCTACTGGAGTTAGAACCTGTAAACATTTTTCCTTAGCCAGCTGGCACAATGTTAGCCTTGCTGGTAGAAAGAGCTGGAAAGGACACTGCAGGAGGAAGGGGTTTCTCTTCATCTTTTCAGTGTATTTGTTTGTCCTTGCTTCCAGTAGTGAACACTCTCCTATTAGTTTTACCAATGCCCAGGGCTGCTTCTTCTCAGCGAGTGTCACCAATACTCCAAAGCGTAGCTTTCTGGCTAGTTTTGCCAGCAGCAGTGGTGGCTTCCTGAAGGATCTCACCAGAGCCTTGGGAGGCAGCTTCACAGAGAGCCTTCCTGGCGTTCCAGGACATGGCTTTCTCTTTGGCAGCCCACCAGGCAGTTTGCTGCAGGCCAGTCCTGACCAGTGGCAGTCAAGCTAACTCAGCTATCCAAAGGCCACAGCCACGCTTTCCTTAATGAGGTTCGATTCTCAGTCTTGGGGAGAGCCCTCTTCCAGATTCATTCTTTCTCTGAATACTTCATCTTAGCCCTAGAAGTAATGGCTGCTTCCTTTATCTGCTCTTCTCATGTTCTTTACTATTCTCTTACCTCTTTGTAGTTAATCCTCTGGTACAGGTTACTATTTTTTTATATTACATTTTTTTCTGTTCAAATTTCCAGTATGGTTTCTGATTCCCTGTTGAACCCTGATCAATAGACCAACTTGCCTTCAAAAGCAGAGCTTGAGGCAGAGGCCTATGTGAGAATGTAGTCTTAGGGTGCTGGAGACAAGGACAGGGGAGTGAAACAGGAAGAAGGAAGAGCCAGTACAACAATGTGTTATCAAGTTGGTCATGCCAATGGGTACCTGGTTTTTCAATCCCATGGAACTTTCTGAGAAACCATGTGAAATATATCTCAGAACTGATGGTGGAAAGAATGGAGAAAGTATTTATCCTTTGGCTCCCCAGTCCCATTGTTCAGAGTGAAGACCTGCTAGGTTGCATCAGCTTGAAAGTGGTTGAAGCCTACGGAGAACTGGTTGCCACAGCAGTGGTTGGAATACTAGGTAAAGCCAACAGAATGGGTAAACCGGTACATACAGGATGTTTGGTATAATTACCAAAAAGAAATGGCTATTTAAAAATCCTTTCTCGATGTTTTATAAAAACTTAGCTAAACTTTCAGGGTGAGAAAATCAGATTACAAATTGAAGAATGTATGAGCTGCAACTTGGTTCCTTCATTTAAGGTATGTAGATCCAGTTAGGGCAAGAGTGGGTGGAGGATGATCAGCCCTGTATAAAATAAGCCCTGAGCACGGCAGTATGCAGTTGATGTTAAATTATGTTACTATAGGAATTTACTAGGAGTCTTTGCATCTTACTGGAGCAAGAGGCCAACTAGTCCAAGAAATGACATTATCTCTGCCAAAGCTAAGAGGCCATAGATAACTATGGCAAGTAAGAGGAGGCATTGTCAGAAGTTCAGGAACTAGCAAGAGATAGGTCAACTTGCTAACAGTTAAGGGAGCAATTTAAAGCAAGGGCTGGAAACCAAGTGTCCCAGGATTTTGTTATTCCTGGGGCTGTGGATGTGATTAGAGAGAGAAAACTGTGAATCCAGGAAAATTTGGATACCAAATGGAGAAAGCCTTGTAGGAATAGCGATACCCCCCATTCTGCTGCCCTCTCGGAGAGACATCTCCTGATCTCCTCCCATCCACTTTCCAGCTCGACTCAGGGGGAGACGGGAGAAGTCTGTGTCTTCCTTGCTCTTCCTCCAGGCCAGTTCCTGACCTCAGGCCAGAACCCTCTCCCATTCTCATTATCTGAGGCCCATAGTATTTGTTTCTGGCTGGTTTCAACTTACCGTTTCCATTTTCTAATCTGTGAGCAAAGATTACAGGGCTTGACACTTACTTTGCAAATATTTATACTTTTTGATCTGGAAATCTTTAAACGTATTTTTGAATTTTTATTTCAGAAAAATATTTTTTAAAGATTTAGCATTTTTGAATTCCAGGAAGCTAGAAATTTATGTGAATCATGCAGAAAGGACATATAGTTTTCTGCAAAATGATTGATTCTCCAAATAATATAAAGGTTAGGTAGGGGCAGAAGGAAATCGGGAACAAATTTTGAAGGCAGCAATAAGAACCAACATCGACTGAGAAGTCAGGCTTTGTGTAAAAGCTTTCATTCATCTGGTTGGAAATGCTACCAGAAAGGCACTATCTTAGATTTGTAGCTGAAGAAACTGACTGTGGAGGGACATGACTAATGTGCTCTAGGTCAGACAGACCAGCCTTTCCTGGACTCCTCTGTCCACAGATGTCTTCCTTTTCTGAAATCCTGTTGCACGTTTTACAGATAGTGTGATTTTGGCCCTTCCAGTATCCAGACCTATACTGTCAAAATATTTTTATGCTCAGCCTCTTCAGTTAGATTAAAGACAAGGAATATTTCCTTAATATTACTAGTGCCTAGTGATGCTAAAAGGATGATGAGCTCTGTGTGGTATGGGGAGAAGACAATAGAGTTGGTGGATTCATGCCAATTTTGTCACTTACCAACTGGTGACCATAGGAAAGTCACTTAAACTTTCTGTGTCTCAGCTTCATTATTTTATAAGATGGGCATAATGCAAACTATCTGCCAGGATTTTTAGGATGATTAAAGTAGGTACTGTAGCTAAGCAGTTCCCAAAGTGTGTTCTTTGGAATACCAAGTGCAAAATGTACTCCCCTGTGGGAAAACTTGCTTAAATTAATTCGTGAAATGTAGTGTACCTCATAAACTTTTTGGGTCACTATGCAAACTAGCACATTCAGGAATCTGGAAAGTTCAGCAAGGAAGAAGGCTGTTTACATTCTTTAAGTGTTACCTTTTCAAGTGTTTCTCATATATGTCTGACCAACCATTCTTTCACTTAACATGTATTGGATAGGTAGAAGGTGCGCTGAGAAACATAAATAACAGTTGGTGCCTGTGTTATGGTATTCAGGTTTTAGGATTTGATTATTAGATTGAAAGATTATAGGATCAGATGGGAGTTTATCCAAAAATGTTATTAAGCAAAAAAAAAAAAAAAAAAAAAAAGGAAAGTGCAGAAGATGTTACCATTTGGGTTTAAAAAAGGATATGTATTGCTATATTGTATTAAAATTTGGGGAAGGATACAATAAACTATTAGTAATAGTTTCCTCTGTGATGATGTCTGTGGTATAAGGGAGTCACATATATAGAATATTTACTTTTTTGTACTATTTCCACTTTTTACTTTAGTCAAGTATTACTTGACTAAAAAAAATAGAGGACAAACCAAGAATGCATCTTAATTTTTAATGAGTTTTAATAGATTAAAACTTTAAGAAAGCTTTCATAGGGTTAAGTCATTTCTGAATCATTATTTTTGTAAGAAGGACTTTTATGATTAGCGGGCCAGTTTCTACATTTGTTATGTGAGCTTACCAGTATGGTAATGTAAGTGTATAACAGTTTTTTACCTTGTTATGTGCAAGCTTCAGCAAAGGTGCTGTTCTCCCAGCTAGGAAGCCTACTTCCAGATCTCTTACACCAGGGAAACCAATGCTAGAGATTTTTAATAATATCAATCTGTAAAATTAAGTTTCCAGTTGATTCTTTAATCCAGAATCAACTTACTATATAGTGCTATCGTTGAGAATTCCAAATAATTTGTGAAAAATTTAGTTGTATAAGATTTTGTATTTGCTGGCTTAAGAAGTTGAAACTACATTTAGGCTAATAAACTCACTCAGAAAGGTCATACTCTGTGACATCTTACAGTTTCAAATCCAAAAAGTACAAAGTGTTAGAAAGTACACCCTAAACATCAATTTCTTTCAAGGCAGAAGAGGTGGATTTGAATATGCAGTGATCGATAATATAAACAGGAAAGAAAGAAAAAGCTTCTTTTCCTATTCACAACATAAGGAAGGTAATTTGCAGTGTATTTCCAGTACATGAGGTACTTAAAGCACATTTGGCAACACTTAGCAGTAAGTGGCAAATCATCGTTATGTCTCTCGGTACCCCACACACCCTCATCCATCCGGTGTTGGGGCATTAGAACAGTTCTGTGGCTACAACCGCTCTCTAGGTCTTGCCAGTCTTTCAGTTTTTGAATTTTGCCTTAAATAAACTGGTCTGTTTTTAAAAACTTGTTCTTTAGGCACAGATGGAACTTACTGGTTTCATCCCTAGTAGGAGATACAAGAAGCGGAGATGACCTCTTGTTTTACCGGTATGTATTCATTCTTCCTCTGCCCAAACCCCTGGTCTGTTCTCCATTACTGATTTCCCAATGGGTTCCACCCTCCGCTCTCTGGCTAGAAAATTCACCATTTCCTAGTGGACTGGAATTTCCTGTTTGATATCCGTCTAAAAATAAAGTCAGAGGGAAAGAAAGGAGAGGAAGTTAAGAAAGGTCAAAAGGAATGCTCTGGGGGAAATTTCTTGTTTTCAGAAGTGGCAGATTAGCATTTAAACCAATAAAGGAGAAAGCAGAATAGCAATTTCTTCAGGTACCTTTTTAGTCTTCTTTCTTCTTCCTTTCCCAATGCCCATAATTTGAGAACCAATAGACAACAAAGTATGTTTTTACCAACCCCAAGCCATCACTATCCAAGAACAACATGCTAAAAGCATGAGTGAGGATATCAGTGATCAGCTAGGGGAAGTTTTAGTGTTGGGTACAATCTACTCTTTATTCACCACAGTTGTGAACATCTGTTGAATAATTACATATCTCTACCAACATTAGGATGAATCTTGATTGGTATTTTAACATTTTAGAAAATTATAAAGCAGAGATGTGATAAAGATAACCTTTGTTGATTTGTTTTGCCATGTGTTAGGCACAGTCTGGAGTACTTTATATATAACAACTCATTTAATCATCATGTCAACCCAATGAGGTAGGTGCTATGAATATTATTTCTGACTTAGATAAGGAAAATGAGGCATAGACAGGCTAAATAAATTGCCCGCAGTCTCACAGCTAGTGAATGATTAGGATTTGGTCTCAGGCATTCTAGTTCTAGAACTAGTCCCCTTAACCACTGTATAGTACAACACAATCTCCTCATAGAGCATTATAGATGTGAGGAAATATGATTTTACATAACATAGTATTTGTGTATTTCACTTGCTAGTTTTTTGTACTATATCACAGAATCTTAGAGAAAGGAGAATTTAGCAGGACAGTGATAAGTGAGAACTGATACTAATTGAGTTTGCTAAGTGCCAAGCCATATGCATGCATGAAGAGGTGAAGACAGTATCTGTTTGGTTGCTTCATTTGGCTTAGGGGTCAGGAAACTTTTACTGTATAAGGCTAGAGAGTAAATATTTTAGGTTTTGTAGGCCATATATGTCAGTTTCTTTCTCTTCCTTTGCCTCCTCTTCTTCCTGTTTCTTCTTCTTCCTCTTTCTCTTTCTCTTCCTCCTCCTCTTTCTTTTTCTTCTTCTTCCCCCCTTCCTATACCTTTTTATTTTTAATTTTTTCTCAGCATTTATTAGGTATTTATAATTCACTTCTTTTAAATTTTTAAATTTTATTTAAATACAATTAATTAACCTATAGTGTATTATTAGTTTCAGAGGTCCTTCCTACACCTACACCTTTTTAAAATGCAAAAATCATTCTGAGTTTGGAGCAGTACCAACCAGATTTGGCTCTATGTCATGGTTTCCCACCCAGCCTTAAAAATGTAGGTGAATTTGCTTAATTATGTGTTGAAAGGTAGGCTGAACTTTGGAAGGCAGTGCATCAGAGTTCTGGTTCCACTCCACTCAGACTCATTGAGACCCTCTTTGTATTAGATCAGTCCTCCAGCTGCTTCCTTCATCAGTACAAGCTGGTAGCAAGCTGGTAGCACAGAACAGTTGGCTTTCCATGCTTCCTTATTTGTGTTTGAGGGATGGTGTAGTAGGGTAGATAAAGCCTCTGCTGATAAATGCAAAGCAGAAATCCTGAGCATCATGCTAATTGGACAATCTTAGCATTACACAATCTAGACTGATTTTTGAAACCAGGAATTTATGGCACTTATTGGCTTAGACATGAGTTGCTTGAACTCTCAAGGATCGTGTGGCAAGAGAGACGGGGTTATCTGTGGGTCCAACTCATTAGTCTGGAATGGATCTTGAGATTTTGCATTTTGAATGAACTCCCATGTGATGCTGACAGTTTCTGGTCCATGGGCCACACTTGGAATAGCAAGATTTATCTAAGTCTAACCAACGTAACTATTAAATAATGAGAGACTGATGGAATAAATGTTGTGGAGATAACCACAATGCCTAGAATTGTTTACAAGTATATTTTTGGTAACTGTTGAAAATAATGCAATAGATGGGCTAGAATCAGGATATGAATAATAGCTATTGCCAAAGTTTTATAGTGAGAGAAGGTTTTTTTCATAATAGAGAAAAATTTAGAGCTCCAAGGCCACTCCTGGAGGGAGGCATGAGAAGGTAGAGATAAATGTGAGAGAGAAAGCCAAGAAGAGAGAGAAAGCCAAGAAGAGAGAGAAATATATGAACCACCTTATGTGATCATGCTTTTACTTTGAACACTTGTGAAAACTGAAATGAGGAGACTGATTTTCCTGTGGAATGAGGCAGAGCTAAAATTTAAGGAAGCCAAGCCTCAGAAGCAAAGGACCCCAATGTTATAATTGCCTCACAGATTATCAGAAGTCTTGGAGGTCCCAGCTTGAAGGACTGGGGAGTTCTCACAGCCCAGTGAAAGCCACCCAATTTTTAACATCCCAATTATATGCAGTGTTTTATTAATTACTCCAGCAACTTTGTGAGTTAGATATGATCATCCTTGGCTTTAAAATGAGGAAACTGAAGCTCTAAGATACTAAAGAACCTGCCCAGGGTTTCACAGAAAGTAGCACAGGAATTTGTGTCCCAACTGGACTAACTGTAAAACCCATGATTATTTGATTACACTAGTCATTTTCAAAAAAAAAAAAAAGAAAAAAGAAAAAAAAAGAGCAAACCCTCTCCCCAAAACTTTCAAATGAAATAGTAAGTGGGTCCAGTGGTGGCTTAAGAATTTCTGTATGTCAGGATTTGGGGGCAACTATCTGTTTTTGGGTTTGTTATGGCTGGGGTCTTGTCTTGAAGCTATGTTTACACAGGCTCGGATGCTATTTTTACTTAGGTAATATGTTTATTTGAGGTGGCTCCTTGGGAATCAGTTAAATACCCTACAACTCATTTGTCATGGTGTCCCCATGTGGAACCTGAGTACGTGATAGAGACAAAATTGAGCTTCTCTTACTGTCTCTCAAGCATCTCCAAGGAACCTTAAAGTGAAAACCACTAAAGTATGTGCTTCCTATTACTCCTGATTCTGTAAGTGGAACTGAAATCCAGAGATTTAAAGTAAATTGTCCAGGGTAACTCAGCAAGTTAGCAGCCAAATGACTCTGAGTATTATTAAACCCAGGTGCCTAGAGATCAGTTTCTTCAAATTGTGTTAAAGTACAAATAAAAATTAAGACGATTGCCTAAAGTGTTGGAGTATTTTGAGGCTTGTGGAAAGTAGAGTATTTTAGATTAAGGATTTGCTTTCTCTATAGAAGCAGTTACCAGATGTGGCATAATGAGATGTACTTTCAGTTTCTCTTAGTGTAGTATAATAGATTTTTATTATTTAGTTCTGTTTGTTATATTATAATTTTGAAGATTTGGTTGATGTTTTACCAGAACAATGTTACTTTTCTTTTAAATATTCGATTTTGTGTAAGTAACCACATTCTTAGTTACAACTACTACCACATACAGAAGGCAAATTTTTGCCAGGAGAATGTGTATCTGAAATTAAATTAAAATCAATGACAGGTTAAAAGGAATTCACTTTACATAAGACTGTGTTTTTCTTTTAAAGCATTACTTAAATTAAGTGACACATGTGTCTATGTTATTTTGATTTTATAACTGTCAATTATATTGCTGTTAATTGCCAGTAGGGCCTTGTTATAAAAGTGTCTTTTAAAAAAATATTGAAGAATAAATTCATCTGAATTCAGTATTGACTCTGCCTTCTATTAGGCTTTCGGCCAAAATGTGACTCAGTAGGGTGAATACAGTAGCTGAAGCAATATAATAGCTCACCCTTGGAAATCCTTTGGAGTAAAATGGTAACCACAGGGGCAAAGGGGCATGCCTTGACAACAGTGCCTTTCATTGGTACAGACGGTCAACTAAAGGACAACACACAATGTTTCAGGCTAGATCCATAATTCTAATGGCTCAGCTATTTGGCAGGAAGCATCATATACATAAAAACTCGTGAGACTAAAATAAAAAAATATTCATGTTACCCCAAATCTGTTTCCTGGGTAGGAAAATAAAAAAAGACTAAAGGCTGATTACAAGGAGAGGGAGAGGGAGAGAGAGGGGAGGAGAGGAGGTTGGGGGCTGTTATAGTTCGTTTGGACTTCTGTAAGGTTATCCTTGAGTTTTGTTGCTCCTCATTTCTTCCCTACACTCATCACCAGAATAAGCACAGTCCTGGCTTTCTACTGGTATTAAGTGAAAAATCACATAAGTAGTCCTCTAATACTCACTCTGAAAAACATCCTCTTTTTTTTCATTCTTGAATTAGGGATTCTTATTTTTTTGTAATTAGGTAAAAGCTACTTATTCACGTTTTTCAGGTATATTAGCAGCTATAAAAAATGAGAGGACCACCTTGTCAGTAATAGGGTATTTATGTATAGAGCATAAACATTTTTTTTACTTGAAGTTTTCAGGTCCCAAACAGTCATACATACATTTGTATAACTCCCTAGTGAGGAAGATAAATATAGTAAGTTGTCTGGGTATGCTATGGATAGACAATTTAGAGATTATTCATATTTTTAAATCTCTTGATTTATATTTTCAAATCTTCCTATTTTCTCTAGAATCAAATATGATTCATATGATATGAATCAAATATCAGTTTGCACAATGTGAAATAAAGAGCCATCACTTTAAAATACTTTTTTCTAGGTCAAAGCCTGGTTGTGTTTTATCCCTACAGTTCTGAATGCATATAGCCTTTCTTTTCATTCCATTTTATGCTGAAGGGAATCAGAATATGCCACCTCAAAATATGCCACTTTGGCATAAGGATTATTTTGAGCTGAAGACAATTAAGAAACAGCCAACATAGAAGGAACTCTCTTCCTTTTTTCTTTCTATCTAAAAGCGGGGCCTAGACTTCCCTTTGTAAAGGTATGCTTCTCTCCCCTCTCTTGTACCAGGGGGAGAACAACCCTTATCATAGGAGGCAGAAAGTTAGCACTGAGGTGAGTCTTTATAAACAAATCTTACTCATATATCTCTTATCTTCTATTAGTTTCCCCTCATCTGTTTATCTTCCCACAATTTACCATCCCTAGAAGCCCAAATCCTTTTTCTTTGTCTTACCATTTCTCCATAATTTATTGCCATTTGTTAAGATGGTATATAAGCCCCCAATTTTAACCACTCCTTTGAATTACTCATCACTGTATTCACCTATGTGTATGCTCATTATATGTGTAAATAAACTCTTTTTTCTCTTGTTACTCTGTTTTTTCTCGGTTTAATTCACAGACCCTGGCACTAAAGCTAAGAGGGTAGAGGAAAAGTTTTTTCCTTTCCTAGAATGCCTATCTGGAAAACTCAGATTTCCATTACACAAGGAATTTTATTGCTTATCCTGGATAATTCTATGTGATCATCCTGGCCAGTGTAAACTCAAAGTTGTGATAAATTGGTGGCTAATTATACAGTTTTCAATTAAAAACTAAAATAAAAGCTTAGTACTGTATTTGGTTAATTCAAAGACCATATATAGGGAAATAGTATTTTAATGTTAAACTGTTTGCATACTCGCTATTCCCCTGCCCCAACTGGAAACTTGCCGTCTTGACTATCCTTTTGAATAAGATAAATGAGAGCATTTACTGAAGAGATAATGAATCTGAATCTAACATGAAGAATGCTGTGTGGATTAGTAGTTTGAAGATCCAGATTCTGCTTGATTCCTTCAGAAGGATCCAGGGAACTGAAGGATCCAGGGTAGTGTGTGGATCTGGAAGTCAGGGACAGGGTTTGTATCCAAGAGTAGGGTGGTGGCGGTAGTAGCTGAAGTGTGAAGGAGAGAAGCAGTCCACAACCAGGGTACCATTTAGGAAAGAGAGATAAGAAGGGAAGAGGGAGTAGTTTGAGAAATCAGGAGTTCTGAGAGTACAGAATAGTAGAGTGGATGAGTGGAGGCAGACTTGGACAATGATGGAGAGAAAAAGTAGCTCTGTGGCCTGGACCACTGTGTTGAGTTAATATAATGGGTTATAGGCAGGGACATATGTTGGTCCTGGTCTTATGTCCTATGTGATTTTGGCCACATTACCCTCTTCATGGCCATTTATGATTTCAGTTCAGGTTTCCTCTCTTTAAAAAAACAGATTACTAAACCTCTTTATAATTTTATTCAACAATCCAAGTTGATTTTTCATAGAAGAAAGGCTCCTTTTTCTTTTTAAATTCAACTTGAATCATTAAGATATACTAGAAAGGTCAAGGGAACTCTAAGCAGACAGAAATCTAGCAAGCAAATACCAGGTCTAATATTGCTTAACGGAAGATTCATATCATTATTTATTGCTCAGGGCAGCATTTCCCAAAGTGTGTCCAGAGGATTACTTGTATACAATGAAAAGTACTCAGTGAGAATATAAAGAGTTAACTCAGGCCTACTTAGAACCATTATTATGCTAAGTAAGATCATGCTCAGTATGGAAACAGTTTATTTCTGGAGGTCATTCCCATCTTGAAGTTTAACAGAGCTATTAATTCAATCTGGGATCAAGAGAAGATAATAAATTATTTTCCAAATAATTTTTGTTCCCTCTTTTCCCAAATTATTATTTCAGCAGAAAGCATCACTAGGATAATTCCAAGCATTCAGTGGTAAATTACCTTGGCTTCTACTGAGGTAGTAGTAATCTCAGATCACTGTGTGGAGGAGCGATTAGTCCATTCTGATTGGACATCTGTAGAACTTCAAAGGCTGTTGCAGCCAGAAAGCTCTTGGGAATTCCAACTCCTAGGGTTCTCAAGGTCCCACCACCTTGGGCCAACTTAGTTTCTTTTCTTTTCTTTTCTTTATTTTTAAAAAAGATTTATTCATTTATTTATTTGACAGAGAGAGAGAGACAGTGAGAGAAAGAACACGAGCAGAGGGAGTAGGAGAGGGAGAAGCAGGCTTCCCGTGGAGCAGGTGGCCTGATGTGGGACTCAATCCCAGGACCCTGGGATCATGACCTGAGCCGAAGGCAGATGCTTAATGACTGAGCGACCCAGGCGCTTCGGTTTTTTTTCATTTTAGTTCAGTCACTGAAGCTATTTGGAAATTAGCACCTTACTGCAGTTGCAGCTTTCCTTTTCTATTCTACTTCAGAAAGGGTCTTTGATTTTCATCTTGATAGGTTTCATCGTGATGCTTTTCTAACCAAGTAAGAGGCTGATACTAAAGCAGGAATGAAAAAGGAATCACTGTTCAAATTTGCACTGCTAGTTGACTGATAAATTGTTTTCTACTTGGGGATTTCCTCCGTAAGGGCCAAGCCACTGTGAATTCCAAATCCATTTTGCTCTGTGAAGTAACACTGTTAATAAGAACCTCATGAAAGGTTTGGTTTTTCTTCTTTGCCCCTGAGAATAACAAAGTAACACTGACTGAATAAACTGGACACTTTTGTATTTAAAATATGATAAAATAAATTGTTTTATGCCTAATTTAGTGGAGGTCTAAATATCATTTATTGGTAAAAATTTAATTTACAAATTATAAATACATGTTTATTGACATGTCTAAGAAAATATAATCACATACTTCTTTTAAAAAATTGCATTTATTAGTGGAAAAAAGGGAACCTTCCACTTTCCCTTATTCCTTTAAGAAGAAAAGAGTACCTTTAAAACCCTCTAACAGCTTTTCTTTTATTAGTAGCTAAAAGAAATCTCAAGGAGAGGTGGATACTTTAAAAATAAAAGGAACAACATGAAAAGGTGCTCATCTTTCTGAAGCCTCTATTGTTCAGTAATGCCTAATGTTAGACATTAAAGGTTTACGTGTTCATCATCATATTTTATTGAAGTTGGTAGTAATTTACTTATTATCTGCAATGGGTTTCTGAAAAATATTTCTCTTTCCATTAAGGATTTCATTTTCAGCATTTACTTGTCAGTTAAATCCTCACATCATTAATGTAACTTCTCATCATAGGCAAAATTGAATATTCATGCCTAGCTCAAATCACTGTTATTTTGGCCTCTTACATTTTCTCCCCCCTGAAAGTGTAGATTGTTAACCCATCACTTTACAGCTAAGATTGTTAAATTTCCTGAGATTGCATTGGTTTGTCAGTGTAACTTGAAGTTTACATTTGGTCATTTTGACATGGATGCTAATTTCTGCTTTTAACCTTGACCAGATCCAAGCATGTCATTTAGCCCCTTGCTCTTTGCTAGCTACTTTATTAACTTTTTGGTAATATACTACATCCCCAGAGCCATGCTATTTCAACCCTTCATACAACGCCTTGCCTGGTCGTGTGCATGGCAAGTACAATCCTTTAATGATGATCATTCTCAAATGCTTGACCATCACCCAAGGAATTAATTTCCTTGTCTGAAAGATACTTGAAGGGTATTTTTAGATGGTCAAACTTAGATGAGATGATCTCTTAAGCCTCTTACAACCGTAAGATTCTAGGATTCTATTTGTTGATTTATCTCACTTTTGGTGAATCAACATTAATGAGGCTAGCTTTCAAATACATTTTTTTTTTTTTTTTTAGGTCAAGGACCACATTTTCCTTAATCTGTATTGTAGCAGGGTAGAGTTTATTCTCCCTGCCACCACCACCCCCCCAACACACACAGCATACTGGTTCCTTGCACATAACCATCTGCCTTCTAAGGCCAGGTTCTAATTGAGCTACGGTAACAGTAAGAGGCCTTTTGTAATGCACCACAAGGGAAAAGAAGAGATAAAGACTCTTTTCACATAATAACTCACAGGAATTGTGATATTCTGAGAGTAGATAATCTTTGGCATTTTAAAATTCTGATTGTCTTGTAGCTGCTTAATTCTAAATGGTAATCATTGAAAGAAGCTTTCCCCTCATCTCCTTCAGAAGGAAAAGAAAAGAAAAACAAAAACACCTAACCTTAAAGAACAAACATAAACAAAACTTTCTTAAATTGAATGAAACATTGGCAACTAGTCCAAAGTCGAATTGGAGATATGAGGGTAGGCTGAGGGGTAAGGTGACTGTTGGTGGGAAGCAAATGGATTTTAGCTATAGGACCTGTCATGAAGGAGAGAGTTGGGGTTCTGGAGATATAAAAAAGTGGAGAGGATGCAAGGTTGTTGTACCTGTTTAGGAGGGAGTGTGGCCAGAATGAGCTGACTATAATATAGAAGCATCTAGAATGAATGCTGTATGAAATATTGTATATGACTTAAGCCTGAATATGCTTAGGGATTTTATGCTTGTTATTGCTTAGTTAACAGTAAGATATTATTTTGGTAATGAATTATACAGTTCTGGCTTTCTATGAGGGCATTATAAGGGGGTTACATTGTTAATATGCAACTAATATTCATTTCGGAAGTGTTTATGCTAAAATATGTATGATGTCAATGATGAATGTCAGGCTTCAGAATGTAAGCTCCTAGAAAGTAAGTATATTTCTGTGGAATATGCTGTTTATGAGACTCAGTTAATCCAATTCTCCATTTGCATTACTCCCTTGATGGCACACATATTGTTTCGGGTCATGCTTAGCCATTTAATGGTTGACTTACTATCAGAGAGTTATTTGGGAATGCCACAGGGCACGAGAGAGCCTAATTAATATTAAACATCAACAATAATTTGGGCTTGTTTTCATAACTTGCCTGGTAAAGGAACATGCCAGCCCTGAGTTATCAGTATGAATTAATGGTGGCTTCTTGTGCTGCTGGCCAGAATCATTATATACTGTTTAGCATACAAATTATTATGGATAGTATTTTTGATATAGTAGAACTTGACTCATTCATTTCACTAATCTACAGATCCAGTAATTCTCAAACCAACCTCAGCCATCTCTCTTTACTCTCAGTGAAGTTTATTAATGGCAAGAGCTGTCATGAAATCTCATATTACAAAGAATTCATTACTTCTATGAAAGATGCTAGAGTACATTTATTGGTCTATTACCAAATAATCTAATAAAAAATTAAATTGCAAGTCTATTTATCAGGTAGAAAGAGTAGTACACTTTTTTGTGATATGACATCATAGCAGTTCATCCTGTCCATATGCATAGAAAGTACTTACACTGGTTAATTTGTCCTGATCTTTAATAAGTTTCTTCATTAGTATGATAATAAAACTTTAGGAGAACACTTCAGTGGTGGAAGAATTCTGTTACATGCAGGAATATTCAGCAAAAGTAGGAAGAATGGTAAGTGTCTTGATAGGTGGAACAAATATAAGATTATTACTTGTGTCTAATTTTTATGATCCCCATCCTCCATAACAATCCAATACAATTTCTTAGCAAATTTACAGTTCATATAACAGAACAGAATGAAAGAGAGTCTATAAATGGAAAACTGTAATAAATTTTCCACACAAATGATGGGTTAACTATCTGGGGGAAAAAAAAAAAACCAACAGGCCAGAGTAACAGTGATTTGAGCTAGGCATGAATATTCAATTCTGCCTGTGATGAGAAGTTACGTTAGTGATGTGAGGATTTAACTGACAAGCAAATGCTGAAAATGAAATCCTTAATGGGAAGAGAAATATTTTTCAGAAACCCATTGCAGATAATAAGTAAATTATCACCAAATTCAATAACACATGATTACTGCATGCCAGCTAATTCATTATATGCTACTTGACCTTTGGTTGAACAACAGTATTTCTGTGTGACTCAATTCAGCAATTTACAATTTGAGTGCCTACTATGTGTATCCTATGTGTAGATATCTTAGTTAAGATTGAGAAGAAATTCAGTTCCTTTCTAAGAGCCCTTTATTTTAATCAATTGAGGGAAGTGCTAAATAAATGCAGTAATATCACATTCATCCACCAAATATTTATGAAATGCTTGCTGAATTTGCCCTCATTGTGTAACAAGATGTTAAGTGGGAAAATTTGACTCAGATACCAAGTATGATAATATCATAAGCCAGGGAGAGGTACCATGTGATTATGCATGTTTTCAGTGCGAATGATAGAGAACTGGTTTAGGATTCATGAGCCTTTGCTTATTTCGAGCATATAAAAAGGTGGAGGGCTGAAAATTCAAGATGATTTGATGAGTGGGATTTCTTTGGAAAAAGCTGAGGTGTGATTCCTTCTCTCTCTTTTCCCCCTAACCCCAGCCAGGAAGGGTGGGGAAGTGCTTTATCAGTGTTTCCTAATTAAAGGGGCACAGTAGACTAGCCTTACATTTGAGAAAAAATTTAAAAGCCTTTGGCAGCTATACAGATGCCATGTCTAGGGATCTTGACACAGTACTTCTCTTCCCTCCATCATAGCCAAAAGAACTTAAATTTTAAGAAACAGATGTGGAACTCTCAGTAGAAATGTTTCCTGGGGGAGTTTTTTTGGTGGTGGTGGTTGGGGGCTTTTAAATAGAAATCTTGCCAAAGGAGAGAGCTCGAAGCAAGTAGCTGTGTAGAGTACTACCTGGAATCTGCAGCTGAGGTGTGATTGGTAGCTAGCGCCTGGCCAAAGAGGAGGTACTTCCCATAACAAGGGACTGGCATTCAGCAGGGCTTGGATGGAGAGGTTCTTGAGAACCTGTGAAGGTATCCATAAGAGAAAGAGTCACCTTTTAAAGAGTCACCTGTTTATTTTTTTTATTATTTTTAGATTTCATTTATTTATTTGTCAGAGAGAGAGAGCGCAAGCACAAGCAGGGGGTGCAGCAGGCAGAGGGAGTAGCAGGCTCCCCGCTGAGCAGGAAGCCTGACATGGGACTTGATCCCAGGACCCTGGGATCATGACTTGAGCTGAAGGCAGATGCTTAACCGACTGAGCCACCCAGGCGTCCCAAGAGTCACCTGTTTTAAAGAGTATGATGCCATTTTGCCTTTCTTTCTTTAAATGCCTTCAACCACAGAGGGGTAGAAGCTGCGATTGTCCAGTTGGCAGAAGTATAAAAATTCCAAGGTGGAGGAAAAAAGAAAGAAAGAGAGAATGGAAGGAAGGAAGGAAGGACGGACGGAAGGAAGGAAGGAAGGAAAATAGGAAGGCAGGCAGGCAAAGGCAAAGACAAAGAAGGAGGGAGGGAGGAAGAGGAGGAAGGATGGAAAGAAAAGAAGTCAGCCACTCTTCCTTTCCTAAAGTAGAGGTCTCAGCTGGGAAAATGAAAAATTAAATAATCGAGACAGAAAGTGTTTGTGATTTGGAGGACTTATTTTTCCAAAGGTATGGAGTAGATATTCTTTCCCATAGTCCTCTAAGTAGAGCTAAAATCCCTGGACATTATATATAAAGCAGACACTGACAGTGAACATTGAGAGAAGACAGACCAGCTAGGGAATTTGAGACAACCCAAGGGACAAAATGGTGGAGAGTTTCCTGGGTTTTCTTTTTGCTTCATAGATCTCAGACTGGGTACTAGAGAAGTCAGTAATCCAGAAATGCCAGTGGGTGCAGAAACAAAAACAAAACAAAAACATACACACAACAAATTCTTCCTCTTTCTCATCAAAGGCCCAGTCTAGCAGAAAATTTTAAGACAATAACTTTTCTACCAAGTAAACATGGCAGAAAAAACTATTGCCCCTCCACCACTTGAAAAGATGGAGTAGAAAATCCCAAAGAACCTAAAAAAAACTTCCTACAACTAGTAAGTGTGTTCAGCAAGGTCACAGGATACAAAATCACAAAATCAAGATACAAAAATAAATTATATTTCCATATAGTAAGAATGAACATATGAAAACTGAAATTAAAAGTATAACATCATTTAAAATCATTCAAAAAAGAGATAAAGATTTAGTTGTAAATTTAACAAAATATGTTCAGGACTTTTATAAACTGCAAAATACTGATGAAAGAAATCAAAGAAGATATAAATGAAGAAATGGATATACTGTGTTCCTGGACTGGAAACCTAAACAAAGCAAAAGTGTCAATTCTTCTCAAATTTATACAGGTTGAATGCAGTTCCTATGAAAACCCCAGCAAGATTTTTTGTAGATACACACAAGATTTTTTTCTAAAATTTATATGAAAAAGCAAAGGTACTATTATAGCTAAAACAATTTTGAAAAAGAAGAATACAGTGGGAGGAATAATTTTACCCAATATCAAGAATTAATATTTAGCTACAATATTCAAGACTATATGCTATAGGTGGGGGGATAAACTTCTGGGCCAATAGAACAGAATAGAAAACTCCAAAATAGCCCCACAAAAATCCTAAGACTCAGTGATATTTGACAAAGGTGCAAAAGATACTTAATGGAGGAAAAATAGTCTTTTCTTTCTTTCTTTCTTTTTTTCTTTTCTTTTCTTTTCTTTTCTTTTCTTTTCTTTTCTTTCTTTCTTTCTTTCTTTCTTTCTTTTTCTTTCTTTCTTTCTTTCTTTCTTTCTTTCTTTCTTTCTTTCTTTCTTTCTTTCTTTCTTTCTTTCTTTCTTTCTTTCTTTTTCTTTCTTTCTTTCTTTCTTTCTTTCTTTCTTTCTTTCTTTCTTTCTTTCTTTCTTTCTTTCTTTCTTTCTTTCTTTCTTTCTTTCTTTCTTTCTTTTCTTTCTTTCTTTCTTTCATTTTATTTACTCATTTGACAGAGAAAAAGCACAAGCAGGTGGAGTAGCAGGCAGAGGGAGAGGGAGAAGCAGGCTCCTTGTTAGCCGGGAGTCTGATGCGGGGCTGGATCTCAGGACCCTGGGATCATGACCTGAGCTGAAGGCAGATGCTTAACCAACTGAGCCACACAGGTGCCCCAGAGATATAGTCTTTTCAACAAACGATGCTACCCATAGACCAACTGGCTATACATAGGTAAAAATATGAACATTGACCTAAACCTTACTTGTACAAAAATTAAGTCAAAATGGATCATAGAGTTAAGTGTAACATACAAAACTATAAAACTGTTAGATGATAAAATAGAAGAAAAATTTCAAAACATAGGCTTGGTTAAGAGTTCCTAGATATGACACTATAGGTATGATCCATAAAAGAAAAGAATAATAAATTGTACTTCATCATATTTAAAAACTTTTGTTTTGTGAAGGTCTCTGTTAAGAGGAAAATATTTGCAAACCATATATCTGACATTCATATCTGGAATATGTAAAGAACTTTCAAATCTCAGTAGTAAAAAACAAAAAACAAAAAACCCCCAAAAAACCCCAAAAAGCCATTCAACCAGAAAATGGATAAAAGACATGAACAGACATTTCATTGAAGTGATAAATGGATTAAAAATACGTATGTGAAAAGGTATTGAACATAACTGGGCAATAGGGAAATGCAAATTAAAACCTTGATGTGATATCACCACTACCTATGAAAACAGTAAAAAGAAACAGTGACAACATGAAGAGCTGTCTATGATCTCTCATACATTCCTGTTGGGATTGTAAAATGGTAAAGTCATTCTAAAAATGTTTGACAGTTTTTTTTTTTACATAGACATGCATTTACTATATGAATCAGCAATCCCAGAGAAATGAAAATTTACGTCCACACAAAATCTGTACATGACCATTCCTAGCACCCTTATTTGTTAGAGTAAAAAACTGGAAACAACCAAAATGGTTCTCAACTGGTGAATGATTAAACAAACTGGTACATCCATACTACGGAATACTGCTCAGAAATAAAAAGGAATAAAGTATCAATACATACAACTCTTCAGTGGACCTCAAGGAAGTTATGCTGAGTGAAAAAAGCCAATCTCAAAAGGTTACATTAAACATAATTCTTGAATTTACAAAATTATGGAGTTAGCAGATCAGTGGTTGCCAGGGGTTTGGGGGGGGGGGTTGTTGAAGGGTATAGAGGTGATGTTTAAGAGGCAGTTTGGGATCTTTGTGATAATAGAATAGTTTGGTATTGTGGTTGCAGGGGTGACTACACAAATCTACACATGTGATAAAATGATGTAGAACTACATACACATTGTAACAGTGTCAATTTCCTGGCTTTGATACCATACTATAGTTATCTAAAATGTAACCACTGGGCAGAACTAGGTAAAGGGTACAAGGAGCCTCTCTGCAGTTTCCTGTGAATATATAATTCTTTCAAAACAAATTTAAAAAATGTGTTTGTGACTTAAAGTGTTTGTGACTTAAAGTGATTGTTATGGTTTCTATCACCTGAAAATAAGCAGAAAAGTCATAGGACTTCTAAATTTTTTTCCAGAGAGGAAGAATTGCTATGATCACTGAACAAACTTAAAGGGACAGTTAGAGACAAGATCAAGTTGTTTCTATGATTGCACTCCACGATGACTTCTTGCTAAATATACCCATTACCTGTAATACTCTTTTTCTTAAAATACTTTATTCTCTTGTTTTGCTTGACATGACACTCTCCTCATTTTATCCACGTTTCTTCTCACAAAATCTGTTTTTTCATTTGTTTTTGTTTTTAGTATTTTCTCTTTCATTTGGTGGAGACACTAACCAGCTAGTCACCCAAGTCATAAACCTTTGACTCATTAATCTTTGCTGCTTTGGCATCTTCACCACTCCAATTCCCTCTGTTCCCCAGATAATTACTCACCAAGTCCTGTTGACTTCACTTTCGAACACTTTCTTTACTACCGATTCCCTTGTTTTCGCCTTCATTTACTCTCCCCTGAATTACTGTGACATCTCCAACCTCCTTAACTCTATCTTCAAATAACTAACCAAAGTGCTATATCTAAATTGCATTTCACCCTGTCATTTCTAGCTTGAAGTGTTTTAGTGGTTGCCCATTGCTGACAGGAAAATTTGAAGCCCCCTAACTTGCCAGCCAAGGTTCCTGATGGTCTAGTCTCTGCCAAACTCTCCACAGCCTGACTCATATTTGTTATACAGATTCATATCTCCATGCCATTGTTCATGCTCCTACCTCTGGCTTGAATGTTGTCTTGGCTTGGAGTACTTATACACACACAGACACACCCTCTTATTATTTTCAAGATTCAAGGCTTCCAGGAAAGCCTCTATCACCCTCTTAGGCTAGGTCAGGTTTCCATCTTTGTGCTCCCTAAATTGGTCTATCATGTAGACTGTGCCTATGGTATAAGTGTAGTCTTACTCTATAAGCAGAGAAACAGATTAAATTATCTCTAGGTCTTTCAACGTTTGTTTTTTATGAACCCATAAGGTGGCTCATATCATCTGGCATCTCTCATTCACCATTGATTCAAATTGAAGAGACATTAGTTATTGCTTCTCTGTAGGAATTACATTAGGGACAGAGATGAAAAACTAAGTGAGGCACAGCTGTTGCCCTTGCTTACCTCTAAGTATATGACATGCATTTTATGTTTGTGGTCAGATGGGAAGAGGGCAAGACTCTCTTGAATAAATTAGCAACCTGACTGTCCTGTGTTGGTACCCAGGTGAGTCCAGGGGAAAATGCTTCTTGCTGAGGCTTGCTGTGTGAGAACTAGAGCGGGCCCGGAGGCTTCCTGTGGTCAGCAACTCCACACCGCTTGCCTCTTTCAGAGTGTATAGAGCCACAGACTCTTAGAGTCAGTTTGTGTCTGTTAATTCACTCTGATCATTTCAGCAGTAAGATTGGCTACATGGTGAGGCATTTGGAAATCTGATCCTTCTCAACAGTGTTATCCAATAAAAGAGCTTTCTGAAGAGTGAGAAGGATTTATGGCAGTGGTCAGTTGGTAAAGTCAGAACTTAACATTTTTCTTTTCTTTTTTTTTGCGATTTAAAATCATGATTTTTATTGCAGATTTTAATTGCAAAATGTTCATGCTATAGTGCTAAGCAGGAAAAGGTTACAAAGCATTATTTGTAATAGGCTAAAATACTTATTTTTTTTAAGATTTTATTTATTCATTTGAGAAAGAGAGAAGTGCATGAGCAGGGGGAGAGGCAGAGGGAGAGGGAGAAGCAGGCTCCCCACTGAGTCAGGAACCCGATGCGGGACTCGACTCCGGGACCCCAGGACCACGACCCGAGCCGAAGGCAGACGCTAAACCATCTGAGCCACCCAGGCGCTCCCAGGCTAAGATATTTAAATAGCCAGTATATTCTGTGTGATTCCAAAGATATAGAGTTCAAAAACAGGCAAAATTAATCTCAAGTGAGAGAAGTCAGAATAATGGTTCCAACGGGAGAGTATGGACTACAGGGGAATCTGGGAAAGATTTCCAAGTCCTTGAAATATTCTAGATCTCAATCTGCAAAGTGGTAAATACAGATCAGAACTTAACATTTTTCTATCATCGAAGCATCACACTGCTAGTTTTCTACCATCTTTTCTTCCTTCTCCCATCTTGATTCTAAACATTACTCTGTTTTTATTGCTATTTTGGTTGTAATCAGGATTAGAGAATGCTATAGTAAAATGTTGTAGGAATTATAGAAGACTGAAAGTGCTTGGTGTAATGCCTAGTCCTTTGTAATATTAAACAATCAGTGCAGAGAAACAAAAAAGGGTATCTTTGCAATTTTGTTAGATATCAAAAAAACCCTTAGAAGACAAATTGGAGAAGCAATGCTGCCTCTCTTTTTATAATATGACAAAGAGCTAATTCAGCTTCTTTAACAGAAACTCAAATAAGCCCAACCCTTTCAAAAAGCCTTTATATTCAATGTAAAGGAAAATGTGTCTTCAAATCCTCAAGAGTTCAGCTTCCACTGGTTTCAATGGGAGCTGTACATTCAGAGCCAAGGGCTAATTTTGGTCTATGTGTTTCCCCAGTAAGTTCTCTTGGGTGATCATTTTAGCTTCAGCGAAGTGTTTCCTCTAGCTATAAGAGCCAGTGTTTAAAAGTTTAAAGTAATGCGAATAGGCCAAAATCTAAATCAATATTCTGTAGAACAAATAAAGAGAACAGAGATTTAGGCAGCAGGCACATGGTATGTGCTCCAATCCCCTGGTAGGCAGATCAAGGAGGTTTCAACAAGAACTTAAAAATAAAGAAGCCTAAAAAACAGATGTTAACAAAACTAATCTCTCCCCCTCGCTGAGAAATGACTGGTTATGTTTTCAGATCAAGACACTGGGGTCCCAAAGGGAAATACCATTGTGTCGTGTCAAGTGAGATGTAAAGAGCAAAGAGGATGCAGATCAATAGTAGCTTATTTATCTTCCTTGATGCCAGTGATTTGAACAGAATTTATACGGACTTTGTTTAGCATTTACATGTTACTTTGGTTGACGTAGTAGTTTATATGGAAATTACATGGTATGAATGCCACGTTTTCTCCTTTTCTCCATCTCCCATTCCTGCTTTCAGTTCCCCCTGAGAAGTCCCTTGACTTAATAACTTTTTCGGGGAGGATGGCTTGCCTGCTGATCTCTGGGGCCCTGAAGATTACTTATTATCTTTTACCCTTTGAGAACCTTGAGTGATGCTAGCTCAAAACTGATGACTGGAAAGAAATGCTGCAGTGAAAGAACATCTAAAAGCAAGTTCATCACAAATTGTTGATCATAACATTTGACTTCCCTATAATAGTAATTTGAGATGTCATGGTAGGAAAAACGGACCACTGGAATGCGTAGGACCTTCGATATGCTTTAAAAGAGGGTTCAGTATAAGACAGTTTAATTGCTGAGATGCCAAATGCACTTTATTACGAGGAAAATTTACTTTTTAAGAATATTCCATAATAACTGTAGCAACAATAAAAATAAATGGAACTTGTAGAATGACTTATGTTCCAGAGTGTACTTTTACATTTATGATCTTGTGAACCTCTCAAGCAGTTTTTAAAAGGATTCCCCAGTTTTTCCCCCCAAAATATGTTCCTAATAGGTAAGTACAAAAGTCCAAAGAAATAACTGTTTTAAAAAGCTGAAAAGGGGGGTGTGTGGGTGGCTCAGTCAGTTAAGTGTCTGCCTTCGGCTCAGGTCACGATCCCAGGGTGCTGAGATTGAGCCCCACCTGGGGCTTCCTGCTTGGCGGGGAGCCTGCTTCTCCCTTTCCCTCTGCCCCTCCCCGCCATTGTGTTCTCTCTCTCTCTCTCTCTCAAGTAAGTAAACAATAAAAGTTTTTTTTAAAAAAAGAGAAAAAGGAATATTCAGTGGGGAAAAACTAGGGAGTTCTGAATTACAAATTAACCACTCTTAAAATATGCAGCAATTATTTATCTATTTTGCCACAATAAAGGAAATGAAAGAAAAGTACAGTGATAGGACTGTAAGTATAGAAAATATACCATGGCAATATTTGAGGAGATGGATCTTCCTTAAGTAAGGGTCACTGAAAAGGTGTTATAGGTACCCCACATTCTGATTCCACCGCCTTTTCTGTTTTCTTCACCTGTGGAAACTATGAGAGTTCCCTGAATTTCTTGGCTCTATTTTAAGATGCTACTTAAGTACTATTTAAGATGCTACTTAAGTAGCACTGTTTACTCAGTGAACAAATGCTTGTGAGAGTGGTTGAACATGAGTTCTTTTTTATTCTAGATGTTACTTTGTATTATTCTCAGAGTATAATTCTAGCAGTTTTGAAGTTTTTTACTTTTCTCCCCTTTTTACCTCTTGATTTGTGTTTGGAGTTACAGAGGCCATATATACAAGGGTGTAAAAAGTTCCATCCCTATTCTGGAGGAGTTTGTTGCCACATTAGGAAGAAGGAGCATATAGAGGGGAAAAATTAAGTTACACGATAGTCTATATCTGGAACAGCAGAAACTTGGTAAGGCAATCAGAGAAGTTCTTCATGTGCGGTGGAATAACTGTTAAGGTCTATGTAGAGGTTTCTAGAAGACACCTAGAGGGAATTGTGAAAGCACTGATGCAGGGGTGGGTGAGGGTGGGTGAGAGCTAATAACAGAGCAAGGAGGAGACAAACAGCACCACTTAGGACATGGAGGAATATTTAATGAACTTGTGCACGACAGACAGAGGCTGATTATCTTGCTGGTTGGCTTGACAGGGGAGGAAGGTTTGTGTTAAGGGGCTAGTGAAAAAAACCATGACTGAAAAGAAGACTGGAAAACAGCACACATTAAGCTATGGAGTTTGAAGAATCCTTGGCAAGATGAGCAACTAAGGTTTCTGAGAAGGGACATGACTTGGTAAAAGCAGTATTTTAGATAAATAAATCTGGCAGGAATGTTCTGAAAGGGGTAAGTCTAGTATTAATGAGAGCAATTAGGAGGTGGTCCTATGAAGCCAGGCATCAGGTGATAAAGGTCAAGACTTATTCCAGCTCTATTCAAAACCCACATATTTCTGTGCTTTGGGCGCAGAAAATTCCCCAATGTGCCCTAAGAGGCCATCAATCTCAGCAGCTTTAAGCCAAATGGGGTACTTAAAACTTTGTTGTAGGGATTATGAATGTATCCACATTGGTAATTAAAGAAATGAAACTGTTATGGAGTCCAACTTAACGGAAATGTAGAATTGCAGACTACGAGTAGCAGACACTCAATTTATATAATTCTTGAAGACTGGAAGGAAGAATCACTACCTTATCTAGGAGGGAAAGGGTTGTTACTTCAGGGTTTTGGAGACTGACCAGACTTGCCTTGGTTAGATCTTCTTTATTTTCCCTTAGGCCTTGCCTTTTCATGGTTTAGTACTGAGTTTGTATTGCCTACATCCTAAATTCTTTCAGTAGACCACTTGACAATGAATGAAAACTTTATGTCACCTTTCCTGAGAAAGCGGGGGGGGGGGGGGCAGCCAATCAGTGTCCCAGCTTACAACTTTGTTAACTAGCAGCATGTGGCCTCTTGTTTACTTTTCTGGGCTGTTTTTTTTTTCAAGAAATTCTTACAGAACAGAAGAATTTAACAGGAGCTATGGTTTTTCTAAATATCGGTAAGGTCGAATTCTACAGATCGTGGGGATTAATAGTGATCTGGGTGTATTTTCCTTTTGGTGTTTGTTATACTCTCTGCAGCTCTATGTGGTCCTTATTGTTCCGAATGTCTCTAAGCTGAAATGTTGTTTAGGGGTTGGTAGAGCTGGCAGACTATGACATTACATGCTGTATTATTCATTGTTTGGTGACTAGACTTCGTATCTGTGGTAAAAATAAACATGATGCCTCTCAGCTTACTTCAGTCCATTCAGTACTCTCTTGAATGGCTTCCTGTAACTGTGTAGACTCCCTTTAAAGAATGTATGAAGAAGAAAGAGGTGGAGGGGGAGGGAGGGGGGATGAAAGCAGGGGGAGGGGAGGAGGACAGGGAGAGGGAAGGGGAGGGAGATCAGTCTCAAACAAGAACTCTATGACATCATTTTTAGAAGCAGGCTGAATGGCAACTTGAGTTTACAGAGAAGCACAACCATCACCTTAGTGGCACTCTAAACCTAGAGTTATTTTTCTTCAACAACTATAGTTTTCCTTTCCATTCTTTAATTTGGAAGTAGTCATTTTTATGTGTCAATATCACAGGTAAAAAACAGGTTGTAATTTTTCTTATTAAGATGGAGGAACCGATTTCTGGCCATGTTGGTTTCAACTTTACTTCATAAACGTACCAGTAGGTGTTGCTATGCTAGCACCCATGCAGACTCTGAAAATTAACTGGGCACTTTGTGGTGAGTGGGTCCCCAAATAATTCTAATTTGTGTATTCTTTCTCAAAGATCAAAACACTGCTACCAAACCCTGCCACCAAATACTGAAGGCTTGACGGGATTATTTTGACGGCAAAATAAGTTTTTAAATGAAGAAGACCTTCTAGTCTGCTGTGTCAATTCATAAGACTGGAAAATAATTTCATTGACTTCCCAACAGTTAAAGTATTTTGGCCTTCGGAGGAGCAAGCGATAACCAATCTGTGTTAACTGGGAAAAAGATCATTTTTCTCCTTTGCTTTTCTTAATTTCTGCACTTCATTCATAATACATATTACCATCACCGCTGTGTCCCAAATGCACATAAAAAAGGGGTGGGGAGAGTCTCTCTGCCTGGTATAGCTTCCAGGCATAGATAACCTTTGAAGCATGCTCTGGTTTGTCAGACAAGTGAATTTACACAAGACCAACAGTTTAACTCTTCACAATATACTGTAACATCTCAAGTATGTTTACACTGAAAAGAGTTTTCATATTCCTATGTGTAGGCAGAAACAAATGATTTCCTCATGTTAACCTCTATAACCCTGCTGCCCGTACTAATTATTAGGCAGAAACAACAGACACTACTACTTCTGTTTTTTACTTAAATTTGTTAAAACCTTAAAAGAGAATTTTTTTTTGCAATTTCTATATTCAAAGATGAGGTTCTTAAAATTTTTTTTAAATTCTGTTAATTGACTCTTAGGCAATAAGCCAACCATTTCAGTATGTGCTTTGATGAAAAAAAATATAGTTTGTGTGTATTATACTGCTTTTACATTTGACGTTTCCTCAGTTGTACCAAGTAAGTGAAATTGAACAGTAAAAATCTGAACCTGTCTAGCTGCTTTTTTCTTTTTTAATTGCTAAACACATGCACTTCAGATGAAAACTTGTGCTTTGATCTGAAAACACTGTTTAAACAATATGAATGTGTGTACACAGTGAGAGTAAAGACATTGGTGAAGGAAGAAAAGAATAAAGCTTTAGAAGGAGATGAGATGTGAAGAATGAATGGGGATGTGAAGCTGTTATATTTCTGTTTTCATAGTTGCAACTATTCAATAATACGAAGCAATAACAGTTTATTGAGCCTTTAACAGGGTTGAATTGCATGAGCCAGAGAGAACATGGATTTTTCTATAAATTGCTCAGTGCTCATTTTAAAATAATCTCTAATAAAACAGTGAAGTGCTTCTGTTGTAGAAATCTCTGAGCACTTTCTAAATAGCAAAACAATAAAACATTTTGAAGAGGAGGGTTCAAAGCAAAGTAAATAAATCTGAACATTTTTTCCCTGTATTTTTTATAATGGATTTCCATTGATTTTTATAGTCATATGCTTTGTGATCTGTGATCTTTTCTCCTGCTGCCTTCCCACTCTCATTCCTTCCCTTCCTGCTCCCCCTTTTTTTTCCACCCTTCTCAGTGGTGTCATTTGGGGTAATGCTACTATGTTAGATAGCTGAGTGAGATTACACAAGGTGAAGGAAAAACACTCAAAGTTTTTCTCCCTATAGAGTTTCATTATTGAAATGTTCTGAAGTCATGGGTGGTGAGTGTGAAAATGTAGAGATGCAGATTGTTGGTAATCGACTCAATGTTTGTAGTAACTGGCGATGTAGCATTCTAATCATGCTCTATACCATCCCATGGAAGCTGGGTTTAATTTAGCTAAATGGCCCATGATACGGACTTCACTCCCCTTCAATTTGGTTTCTCCCCTCTGGCGAATTCTTAATCAGAACTTCCTACTATTTAGTAACTAAATTAAAATCTGTAAATTGTAGGCAACTGCATATAATGCAATGATATATCCATAAGCATTGAAATTGTTTAGAACATTACATGTAATGTGCATTCTAACATAATAATAACACAGTTAAGCTTGGGTATGGGGAAATAATCTGGTTAGATATAGCAAATAAAGCATAAAGAACCACTTGTCTTTATTTCTGAAGAAAATACTTAAAAGTAGATGCTTCTTCTCAAGAAAGTGTAGATTTAAAAGGAGTTGGGTATGAAATTTTCACTCAAATAATAGTTATATTTATGAACTGATTGCTTTATATGTGCCAGATGTTTTGCTAAACATTTTACTCACCTCATTTCATTTAATCTTCACAATTTAATGAAGCATTACAAACTTTTTACATATCAGAAAACTGAGACTCAGAAATGTTAACTTCGGGGCACCTGGGACTTCGGGTCTCAGTCGTTAAGTGTCTGCCTTTGGCTCAGGTCATGGTCCCAAGGTCCTGGGATCGAGCCCTGTGTCGGGCTCCCTGCTCTGCAGGAAGCCTGCTTCTGCCTCTCCCACCCCTCCTGCTTGTGTTCTTTCTTTTGCTGTCTCTCTGTCAAATAAATAAATAAATCTTAAAAAAAAAAAAAAAGAAAAAAAAAGAAAGAAATGTTAACTTGCCCAAGTTCACACAACTAGGCGTGCTGGAGCTTGGATTCAAATCCAGGTTCACCTGACTCTAGAGTTTGGGCTCTTAGCAGTATATTATAGAAATATAATCAGAATATATTTATACATTTAGTTTTTATTATTTTTATTTATTTTGTATGGAGTATTTATCTTAAAATGTGATCAAATCAAAGAGATAATTGAAAGTGTGGCCTATTTATCAAGTTTAAGTCAGATTTCCTGCCTTGCAGGCATTTGTAATGGAAAGTCAAGATCTAATCCATGAAACTGAAATAGTAAGTCAATAAATGTGAAACTCTAGAAGATTAGAGTAGATAGGGATAGTGGGGGAGAAGGCTTCCTGAAGGAAGTGAGACTACTTAATGAATCCTATACAAATATAGAGGTGTCTAAAAGTTACCAAAATAGGTAGAAGAACATGAAAACATTACTATAAGTGAATGAATTGCTATCAGGAACAAGTGAGGCAAGTACACTAACTCATTTCTTAACTATGGTTGTACATTAGAATACGCTAGAGTGCTATTTAAAAATCAAAGACCTGGGGCACCTGCGTGGCTCAGTCTGTTAAGCGACTGACTCTTGATTTCAGCTCAGGTCATGATCCTGGCATCCTGGGATCAAGCCCCATGTGGAGTCCTGTGTCAGGCTCCGTGCTCAGGGGCAACTGCTTAAGGATTTCTCATTTTCCCTCTGCCCCTCCTCTCTCTCAAATAAATAAATCTTTAAAAATAAAATAACATTCAGAGACCTAGGCCCTACCCTTGTCCAGTTTAAAAAATCTTTGGTAGAGAGACTTAGGGACTTGGGCAGTGGAATTTTTAAAAGCTCTCTGGGGGATTCTAATGTGTGGCCTGTGCTGAGAGTCACTGATAAAGCCATGTTGGTGTATTTGTGTTGGGGTCAAGTAGGAAATAAAATTGAGTGGGCACTATGTAGCCACAAAGATGGCAAGATTCTATTGTTGGACTTGATGATATAGACACGTAAGTATAACTGGAGATTTCTGGGCAAGAGGTCAATTCAGTGCAATTCAACTAACAGGAACTGAAAACTTATGTAGAAGGAACTGTAGAGGACCATAATAAGATGAACAAAATATGATCTCTGCTCTTTAAAGTTTCATAAATATAGTAGGAGGCATACTGGTACCTGTATGTAAGCATGCACATGTTAAGGACTGTAGTATAAATGCAGAAATGCTCTGAGATTACTTAGGAATACTCTGGGTTTCTTGTTGGGAATATCTGAAAATTGCAAAAAGAAGATAACATTTGAATTTTGACCCAAAAGTAAAATGTGATTTTTGGAAGACACAAGGAGAAGGGCATTCTTGGTATAGAAAGTACTGGAGCTCAGAGGCCTAGAGTTGATGTGGGTGAGGGCAGGATGGATGAGAAGGGGAGAGGACACAAAGAGAAGAAAGGCCGTGGGCCAGAGTGCTGAAATGCCCCGCTGAAGGTCCAGGCACACCCTTGACACTCCATGTAATGGACTTCATGTTTGTCCTCAAAAGACTGCCGGTGCTGCTCATGATGGAGGTGAGATGTAGCTTAAAATCAGCTGGAAGAGGAAATAGTAAGAGAAAGAGGGGTCTGCCTGTGCAGGACATTACATGTGCTGGAAGGAATTATGTTCAACTGGCCACACGTTCTTGTGACTGTTAGCATGACTCTCCTCGTCTCCTTTTCTAACTGCTGATACCCTACCAGCCTTTCAGTTTCACCTTCTCCCTTCAACTGTTCTCTGAGCCATTTTAAGGAAGACTTAATTTGAAATTTCTTTTTATTCTAATCGCATTTTGTTTAAATGCAAGTTTCAGCATTTATTAAGTTTTATTAATGTGTGACTATGTGTGTTTCTCCATTACATTGTGAGTTTCTTGAGGGAAAAACCACTTTACTGACATTTAATACAATGTAGACACAGGTGTATGAAATGGTAAGGAGATTGGCTTGTCTGGACCATAGAGAATATAAAAGTATATAATGTATAGTTCATATAGTATGTGGTCTAAAAGTATATAGTTTATATAATATACAGTTTTTAAACCCTAATATTTTCAAATAACTTATTGAGCTCTTATACACTGAACTTGTTATACAAATTAATCCTTTCCATAAACCTGTTAGGTAGACATTATTATCTTCACTTTTTTTTTTTTTTGTATTAGGAAATGAAGGCTTAGAGTGGCTAAGCAACTTGCTCAGTGTCATATAATTAGTTGCCTGACCCCAAAGCCTCAACCAGAACCAGCACACCATACATCGGTGGTTCTTGGTTAGCAAGTATCAGAATCACCTGGAGGGCCCAGCTTGACTCAAAATTATGGGGTGGAACCCAGCAGATGACATTGATGCTCTTAGTCTGGGGACCTTAGTTTGAACACCATTACCCAGAAAGTCTGGCTTTGAGATGTGGCCCAGAAATGATGTATTTTTTTTTAAGTATTCCTAGATGATACTAGTGAGAAGCTGGTAGTGAGAACCACTGATATTGATCGTGAAAAGCCCTGAATCCTAATTGGATTTTATTATGGCACCCGTTGACAAATGGGAGGAGTGCATGATGGTTATGCTTTCTGATTATGAGGGGAAAATGAATTGGCAGACATGCTTGACTGGACGTACGAGACTAGGGGGACCCTGAAAGTGGAACTCCCTCCTCTCTGTCATCTTGCACACTAGAGCCAATCAGATCTTCCTAAAACATTGCTTTCATCCAGGTGTTATTCAGACAGGTCAGTCTGAAAGCTCCACCAAGCTGCTGGCCTCACCTTTCCTTTCAAGCTGTGCTTTATGGCAGAGTAACACTTCAATTCTGATCAACAAGGCTCTTCACCCGGTCTAAGATTAACTGTACTTTTGCATCTTCAGTTTTCCTTGATGATTTTGATGTGCCTTCCCCGCTTGGTTCTGCCAATTCCTATTCACACCGCCCCCCCCCCGCCCCCGCCAAGCTCTCTACTTAAAAAACAAGACAAAGCAAACAAAAAGCAAAACAAAAGCACATTTAAATTTAACACATGGTAAAAAGCAAATAGCATGGACAGGCTGATAAAGAAGACCTAATTCTCCCTTGCTCCCTCACCCCTTAGACTACATCCCAGAGGAAAGAATCTGTAACCCTTTACACTATTTAACTCTTTATGCTGGTATTTTGTGATGAACAGTTTTAGAAACTATTTACTTCCTGCCCTGAACATAGGATAAAGTCCTCTTAAATTCCTTGTTTCCCCTTTCTATATTCTTTATACAGTAATATGATATTTAGTCAAGTCAATTTTCATTATTATGACTGTGTGAATCTTGTTCTCTCCAGATCGAAGTAAATCGCTATTCTCATTTTATGTTCTAAATGTTTGTTTTTTCTGAAGTTTTGATTGTTCCCTTTTGTCCTTCCCATGGTTTCTTACTAATAACTTCTTACTTTCTTTCATATGTAAGATTTTTTTTCAAGTTTTTAAAATGTTTTCATATCAGGTTTTTTTTCAAGTTTTTAAAATGTTTTTCTTCATGTCCTTATGACTTTTTTTTGCCATGTGGGATGGTTATCACCAAACCTGCTATAAAGCAGTAATCTTAGAATTTTCTTCAATACCTTCCAGTTTGAATCAACTAATTTTTTTGGATTTACTTTTTCAGCTTATATCTTTTGGTTTACTCCTTCCTTCTGCTGGAGCACATTCCCAAATAACTTCCCAAGAAAGGGTGTATGAGAGGAAAGTTGTATGAGTTCTTGTATGTCTGATAGTGTCTTTATACATAGATACTTTATTTGTAATTTGGCTAAATTCTTCAGAAATCAATGTGGAAAATTATGTTCCCTCAGGAATTTGAAGGCATTGCTCCATTTTCTCCCCCCTACTATTCAGTGTTGTTGAGAAGTGGCATTCTAAATTCTTCCATAGGAGAATTGGATATTTCTTCTTATAGGAAAATTTTAGCATCTCCTCTTTTATTTTTTTTAAGATTTACTTATTTATTTTAGAAAGAGAGAGAGAGAGCGAACTAGGGGAGGAGTAGAGGGAGAGGAGAGAGAGAGAGAGAATCTCAAGCAGACTCCCCACTGAGCATGGAGCCCAACATGGGGCTCCATCCCACAACTGTGAGATCATGACCTGAGCCAGTTAAGAGTTGGATGCTTAGCCAACTGAACCAGCCAGGTGCCCTGGAGAATCTCCTCTTTTTAAATAGTGTTCTGAAATATTGTTAGGACATCTGGTATGACTGTTTCCATCTACTTAATATTTCTGTTCTTTTAGTAGAGTATTCAAAGGTGGAAACCAATCTCACATGCTTTGAAGTTTTATTTTATATTTTTCTTTGATAATGTCCTCTCCATATGTTCTGTTTTCTTTTTATCAGTTGTTGAATCTCCTAGATCACAACCTTTTATTTTACGTAGTTTGTCAGACTTTCCATCTTTTTTTGTTTTGCTTTATCTTTTCAATCTATCTATATTTTATCTTTTAACCCATCATTCTTATTTTTATTTCATTAGCATTTTTAATTTTAAGTGTTCTTTCTTGTTCTTTGACTCTTGCTTTTTTTTTTAAAGATTTTGTTTATTTGTTTGACAGAGAGAGATACACAGTGAGAGAGAGAACACAAGCAGGGGGAGTGGGAGAGGGAGAAGCAGGCTTCCTGTGGAGCAGGGAGCCCGATGCGGGGCTCGATCCCAGGACCCCGGTATCATGACCCGAGCCGAAGGCAGACACCCAACGACCGAGCCACCCAGGCGCCACCTGACTCTTGCTTTTTTTTATAGTGCCTTCTTTATGAGTCATAGGCACAACATAATGATTAAGGGGTTTAAAAAATGTTTTCAGTATTTGTTTTCTCTGTGGTCATATATTTGAGCTGATTTTTTGCTTCTTTCTTACACCTTGAACATTTTTTTCAAATCTGACAATCTTGTTTATATTTAAAAGAAAGACCAAAAAAAAAAAAATTGAGTGGGAATTCTGTGTTTTGGTTGCAGCTCGTGGACTACAAGGGATTATTTTGAAGCTATTGTTTGGGGAGCTGACACTTATGGCTAGAGAAGTGCTATGTGTCAGAATGTGGTAGTCTTTCTCCGGGCTCTTTTCCAGAGGTGAAACGTTCATTGTCCTTCCCAGGGTGTACAGACCAGTTGCTAGTGTTTTCTGTAGTACATGGCAAATGAGTCTAGAATTTGTGGGGACTAATCAACCTCTTTGTTAACTGCAACCTTCTGTGAAAGCTTTCTAATCTGTGGTTTTGTCCACATCAGTTATTATTTCTCTATCTGCTTAACATCTTCCATAATTTTGTCGAAACCTATTGTCTGCCCATGGATCCGCTCCAGATTCTATACTGAAAGCCTGGGCAGCACTGGAGAATCTTTCCTGGACATTCCCTCATCATGGTTTCGTCATTGTTCCTGAGTAAGTAGCACTTGTTATAGGTTCATAATTTTCTATTTTACAGTTATTATTTTAGTGAAGTCCTGGAAAGAACACAAGTGAGTTTGTGTGTACAGTCCTGATCTTTAGCCCAAACTTAAGACCCAAAAGAGTACTAAATTCTTATATAAAATCTTCCTTTGTTGACTTCTTTATCTACTTTGAAAGATCTCTCCTCAAAATTCTGTTATAGCAAACCAATTTATTTATTTTAACATTTATAATACTTTATTTTTTCTACATGTTAATTACAGATTTTAGAATTTATGGCTATACTTCTTTTGAACCTCCCCAGCACCAATACATATATGCTGGACATGTAGTGAATGACTTGAAAATAATTGTTCATTGGTAGGATCCAGGAACTGAAGGAGGAAAAAGATACACCCATGACTGATAGTAGAAGCCTTGGTTATTTGGTAAAATACAGCAATATTGGCAAAGAGAGAAGTTGGGAAGGGAAGCCAGTGAATGTAGTAGGCATTTGTCAGACCTTTTTATTTGCACAGATCTTTGAATACCCTTTCTCGTTGGATGCTGTAACTTACCTTATTTGTCCCTCTCTAAAGCCGAGGGCAGTAATTCACTTTCACAACTTCCCTTACAGATATGATGTAGTCATGTAACAGGTATCTCCAATCAGACAGTCAGTCATTCATGAGACTTCAGTTTAGAAGTGAGCAGTGGGAAAAAGTAGGCACAAGGAATAAGTCTTTTCAGGTGAAGATGGTGGCAGAGACATCTGGCCCTTCCAGAGCAGCAATAGAACGATTTCTGGTGTCCTGTCCTGGGTGCCCTAGGCTGTAGGTGGGGGTCTTTTCTGGGTAATCCTTCAGTTTAGTTGGGGCATTGCTCCTGACTAAGTTGCCTCCAAGCCTGACCCTTAGGTCACCTTGGACACTCTATGTACATTCTTTAAGAATCCCTCTGTGTCTGCTTGCATCTAAGAACTCTAAATGTTAAGGCAAACAAGAAATACGTGTGTGTGAAATGAAGTATAAAAGAAGACAAAAGTAGGTCTCATAGTTTTGTTTTGTTTTTTTTTTAATATGTAAACATGTAACACATAATCCAAGAAAAACTTGTTTCTGACAAAAAGTGGAACCAAAAGGAAGAGGACAATAGACAGGTAAGTTTAACATCAACCATAGTCAAGGAAAGGAAAGGAAACATGTTGTTTCCCATTATATAATAATACAAAAATGGAAGGAACAAGGAGTACTCATCTAATTGGTTCTGCAGTAAAATGCTTTTATAAATATATTCATCGAAGCCTGAGTATTTGAGAACTCTTTGGGGATTGAGCATATTACCTCTCCCACTAATTCTTGTCAGGTTAATGTTGGTAGTCAATTATGTAATTGCTTATTGACATTCCTTCATTTGTTCTCCCAACTACTTGGCCCTGCATGGAAGAAACCATGCTCTGAGAAAAGGCAAATGCCTGCTCTCCAGTTACTATGAGTGAGTTGCTTGAATTAAAGCAGCCAAGGAAATAAGTGGCTCCAAATAAAACTCCCATTCCTACTGTTGTAGGCTTGACTAACCTACGAAGAGAGAGGGAAAGATAAGGAAGTTAATGTATATGTCAGTAAGGGAAGATATTAAATAGAGGGGTGGGGATGACAGTATGTGTAAGAAAACTGAATTTAGGTTAGTTTTGGACATGTTGGGATTTCAAGGGGCAATATGGTAATGAGGTATAATTGGGAATTTGTAACTGAAACTTGGGTGAAAATTTATGCCTAGAGACAGATGAGAATCATTCATAAGAGGTGATAATTGAAGCTGGAGAGCTGATATTATTTCCAAAGGAAGAGAGTAGAGAGACACAGTGGAGGACCTGCTACTGAATATGGGAGGAAACCCCTATTAAGGGCTAGTAGAAGAGAAAGAATAGCCAAGAAAGATAATGGAATAGTCAGAGCTGAACTATGAGAAGCAGAATGGTGTTTCCATGCTAATCGAGGCAACTCCAAAGAGATTTTTGAAAACAGCCCAGTGCTACAAAATAATGAGATCCTCAAGAACTTTGCTTTGTATCCCAATTCCTTCATTACATGATACAGAGGAGAGGCTCAACAAATGTTTGTTGCCTGTATAAATTTGGACAGAGAAAGGAATATATAAAATAAAATTATATCTGAAGGGCAGAAGAATCCAATAAAAATATTTTATAAATTGAAATAGTTCTTTATGTGACTAAAGGTACAGGGAAGGAGCCAGTAGAAAGAAAGGAATTTAAAATATTGCAAAGGAAGTATTAAATGAAGGAAATGCGTGTATCGAAGTCTTTTTATCTGTGAAATTATAAAAACAGAATTTATACATATATCTCTTTTGATATAAGGCATGAAAAAGAATTGAGATCTGATCTGCTTCAAGTCACAGTGGAGTATTGAACCTTAGACCACAGGATTTTGAAACTCCAACAACACTCATCTTCCTCAGTTTACAGAAAAGATCCCATGAACTATGTTTGATCTTAAAGACTCGTTTAGGTTCAAGGATTAGCAGGGTTAGCCTAAAATCACTTTCTCTTTGATTTACTAGTAAACTGAACAATTTAAGATACACACAAAGTCAAAGGGACAATGGGAAGGTGCAACTTCTTGATGCATCCATTTTATCAGCTGAGGTGCAAGCTAATCTGCTATGACAAAGTGTACCTGATACATGAATCTGGTAAAGTTGGAGGATACAAAATCGACATACAGAAGTCTGTTGCATTTCTGTACACTAACAATGAAGCAGCAGAAAGAGAAATCAAGGAATTGATCCCATTTACAACTAAATCCAAAACCATAAGTTACCTAGGAATAAACCTAACGAAAGAGGTAAAAGATCTGTACTCTGAAAACTGTAGAACACTTATGAAAGAAATTGAAGATGACACAAAGAAATGGAAAAACATTCCATGCTCATGGATTGGCAAGACAAATATTGTTAAAATGTCTATACTACCCAAAGAAATCTACACATTGAATGCAATCTCTATCAAAATACCACCAGCGTTTTTCACAGAGCTAGAGCAAACACTCCTAAAATTTGTATGGAACCACAAAAGACCCCAAATAGCCAAAGCAACCTTGAAAAAGAAAAGCAAAGCTAGAGTCATCACAATTCCAGATTTCTAGTTATATTACAAAGCTGTAGTGATCAAGACAGTATGGCACTGGCACAAAAACAGACACATAGATCCATGGAATGGAACAGAAAACCCAGAAATGGATCCACAACTATATGGTCAACCTATGTTCAACAAAGCAGGAAAGAATATCCAATGGAAAAAGGACAGTCTCTTCAACAAATGGTGTTGGGAAAACTGGACATCCACATGAAGAAGAATGAAACTGGACCACCTTCTTATACCATACACAAAAATAAATTCAAAATGGCTGAAAGACCTAAATGTGAGACAGGAAACCATTAAACTCCTACAGGAGAACACAGGCAGCAACCTCTTTTACAGTAGCCTTAGCAACTTCTTACTAGACACATCTCCAGAGCAAAGGGAAACAAAAGCAAAAATGAACTATTGGGACTTCATCAAGATAAAAAGCTTCTGCACAGTGAAGGAAACAATCAACAAAACTGAAAGACAGCCTTCGGAATGGGAGAAGATATTAGCAAATGACATATCTGATAAGGCGTTAGTGTCCAAAATATATAGAGAACTTACCAAACTCAACACCCCAAAAACAAATAATCCAGTTAAAAAAGGAGCAGAAGACATGAATAAACATATTTCAGAAGAAGACATACAGATGGCTAACAGACATATGAAAAGATGCTCAACATCACTCATCGTAAGGGAAATGCAAAAACACCTCACACCTGTCAGAGTGGCTAAAATTAACAATACAGGAAACAACAGATGGCGAGGATGCAAAGAAAGGGGAACATTCTTACAGTGTTGGTGGGAATGCAAACTGGTGCAGCCACTCTGGAAAAGTCAAAAAGTTAAAAATAGACCTACCCTATGATCCAGCAATTGCACTACTAGGTATTTACACAAAGGAGACAGAAATACTGCCCTGAAGGGATACATGCACCCAGACATTTATAGTAGCATTATCAACAATAGCCAAATTATGGAAAGAGCCA
Source organism: Zalophus californianus (assembly GCF_009762305.2). Taxonomy (NCBI): domain Eukaryota; kingdom Metazoa; phylum Chordata; class Mammalia; order Carnivora; family Otariidae; genus Zalophus; species Zalophus californianus. Next base: position 68,891,087 of record NC_045599.1, on the reverse strand, counting down.
AAATGTCCATCAGTTGATGAATGGATAAAGAAGAATATTACTCAGCCATCAAAAAGAATGAAATTTGCCATTTGCAACCATGTGGATGGAGCTAGCGTGTATTATGCTACATGAAATAAGTCAGAGAAAGACAAATACCACATGATTTCACTCATATGTGGAATTTAAGAAATGAAATAGGGGGGGACACCTAGGTGGCTCAGTCAGTTGAGTGTCCGGCTCTTGATTTTGGCTCAGGTCATGATCTCAGGGTCCTGGGATCAAGCCCTGAGTTGGGCTCCCTGCTCAGTGGGGAGTCTGATAATCTCTCTCTCCTTCTGCCCCTCCCCCTGCTCGCACTCTCTCTCTCTCTCTCTCTCTTCAAATAAACAAATCTTTAAAAAAAAGAAATGAAACTGATGAACATGGGGGAGGGGGAAGAGAGAGGGAAACAGGGTTCCTGGAGAGGAGGTGGATGGGGAATGGGCTAAATGTGTAAGGGGTATGGTTGTAATGAGCACTGGGTGTTATATGTAAGTGATGAATCAATAATTTGTACTCCTGAAACTAATATTACACTATATGACAACTGACTGGAACTTAAATAAAAACTTGAAACTGCAAAAAAATAAAATAGAAGATGTGTGTGGGTTCCCAAAAAACCCCCAAGGTGTACCTGTTTTATAGTCTTAAGAGTGATAGTGGTTCATTTTGTTCTCATGGAGAAGTGTGTAGGTGACTAGTGCAAGGCTGTCAGAGCAGCTGTGTCACCCAAGGTGGCTCTAGTCATCACCATTCCACAGCCAGTGACAGGGGGACTGAGAATGCAAGCCAAACAGTCTATATGAACAAAGGTGACTCATCCCCCCATCCCCTCCATTCGTGTCCTGTAGGCCCAAATTTAGTCATATGACCACACTTAGGTATAAGAGAGGTTGGGAAAAATATTTCATAGCTGGGCACCTATCACTGTCACTGCATTTTAAGTTCTTTAGAGTCTAGGATAAATGTTCTTCCTCATAGCATTAGGTAGGTGTTTCATTTGGGAGAACTGAGGCAATGGAACAGACAAGCAAAATGAATACTTAATGAAACATCACAACGTATTGAATAAATATGAGAGAGATTAAATACAAATTTACAGAGGCATCTATTTAAAACGTCAATTCTATTTGGGTGCCCGTGTGAGTTTCTACCATGCGGCATTTTCAGCCAGTGTGTGTCTATTGTCTCTGGGCAATTAAAATTATTCAGCATCAAAATCTTAGCTCTTGCACCAGAAAAAAGAATCTAAGAAGCAGTCACTGATAGTCTGATTCAGAACAACTGCTTTTCCCTTTGCTCTATTCATGCATATTTCAGTCGGCATTAATGTAAAGTACCTCATGGGCTCCCTTCTACATGAAATCCTTGTTCTCAACTTGGCAGCAGTCCTGGCACTAGGTTCTAAATGGTCATTTTGGGATGGTAAATCAGCAGCCCTCAGCTGATGCGTCTAACAACGAGGAGATTGCTGGAGGCAGGTGGTGTTGTGAGGCGTAATTCTGTTGGCATTAAGTGACAATTCATATTTGCTACAGGAGCAGTAAATTGCACTGTTTTAAAACAGGAAGTCTGAGTTAAAAGCTGTGTAAAACCATTATACTGTAGCCAGCACTCTAGGCTTTTCTAATTAGGTCATTTGGAAAAAGATGACCTTTTAGTTTCTGTGCCTCTTTGCTGGGGACACATGTTTCTAATTATCATTTGTATTTTACTCTGCCAAAGCTGTTGACAAGCTGAGCTTTTTGGTGTGCTTGCATGAGTGTGTGTGTGTGTGTGTGTGTGTGTGTGTGTGTGTGTGTGTATGCGCGCGCGCGCACGTGCGTGCATGCACACGGGTGCTCACTCTATGAGTTAATAACATTTCTGTGTTCTAGCACTGGGCAAACAGAGAAGATGGAAACAATATGTACAGTAATCTTAATGTCAGAGCAACCAAAAATCATATGGATTTGTGTGAAGAATGCACTAAAGGACGTTTCTGATGTTCCCAGTGTTTTAGGCCAACTTGACTGTAACTTTGTCTAAAATCACTGTATCAATATTTCTTCTGTTTGGGCTGGCAGGTGTGAATGCACTGTGCAAGATACAAGGAAGAAAAGAACTTAGGTCCCCACTGTTACCGGAAACATAACTGCTAGTCATGCTTGAAGTTCTGTCCAGCACTCAAACCAAAGATCTCATGATGATCTTTTAAGGCTCACTTGTCCTTCTGTATGCTGGTTTTGGAATGTTTACAAATGCAGACAGATACTATCTTCAACTGTCCCCTTCTTCGACAAGAAGTTCTGAATAAAGGGACAACATGATTATCTATGGTTCAAAATTTTATTTCATGTTTTAGGAGATCGACTGAAGAAGCCAGGCATTCTCTAATGCTGGCTTTTCCACTGACTTTCTTTCCTGTTATGGGGAAAAGTTTCTCAGTGTTGTATTGGGTTCTTCATCTGAAATCATAAAATCACAAAATCACAGAGCTGGCAAACCTTTGAGAAGTCTTCCAGCTCACGGTCTGCCTTGAGGCCTTTCTGAACTTACACTTTCCTGGAATATAATGGTCTCCTCTTTGCTTAGCAATCTTTCACAAGGGAGACTTGACAAGGAAGGATGGTACTATCTAAATGTTTAATATATAAATTACTCTGGCAGTTTGAGGAAAATGTATGGAAGATGATTTGAGGTTTATTATGAAATTGCTAATAATTTATTCAACTCAATTTTCTCTTAGAAGTTCTATAGTAGATAATAATGGGTCCCTAATGGAGGGGTTCCAAGCCTGGAAAGGAGCTGGCAATCATTGTACGACAGAGGTTGGTGACCTGCTAAGGTACTGAGCTGGAGTTCTGAGCAGCACAGCCTGGGTCAGTCCCAGGTCAAAGCATCATATAGGTGAAGGGTTTCTTGATTTGGGCACACTGAAGTCTGCCAGTTCTCTCCTACAACCCTGGTGATCCTATAGGATTTGGCTTTTCTTTATTTGAACTCTCACTTGGGTGGAAACTATTTACTACTGAGTTGTTTATCAATAATTAAAACATCAATGCAAGTGGCTGAAAGGAGGACATTTGAACAGATGGTGGGGCTGAAAGTTGGTGTCCAAAAGACCCAGTCAAATAGCTGGTGATGGTCATATTTATGAGATGGCCATGAGAATGTACCTAGCAGACCTCCCAGTACAGTGACTATAATTGACCAAGGTTCCCCAGCTGGTGCATTCTGAAATCTATTGCCATGTTCACACCAACGCTGTACTTCCTAGCCAGTAACTGAGCTAGGCAGGCATACTAGGGCAGACTCATTCCTGGGAGACACGTGACACCTCTGACAGCCAACTTTGGCTCATAGACTTACCCACGGCCTTGGAGAACTTCCCTTAGGCTGTTGGGTGAGTGCTTTCCCTCTTTGGCCCCTCAGGGAATGGCTTACTTGTGGATATCATCAATTTTCCAGTTTTCCCCTGGCTCTCTCCTGACTTTTACCTGTACTTGCTCTAATGAAATCCTTGGCTTGGTAATCTTTATGCCCTTACCACAACAAACACTAGATTGTGGTGCTTTACAAAACTTCTTTTGAAGACTTGGAGGTACTGTAAGAGAACAAGAATATGAAAAAGAAAACTTGCCACTGGTTCAAATCTCCCCAATTCTAGATGCCATCTGGCATGCTCGTCACAGGGAGCATCCTTTTGACTGACTCTGCTTAGCCCTTTGCCTATGATGACATTGCTCAGGGTCATTTTATCTCCCTTAAAAGGGAGTCTTCTCCAATCAGTTCTTCCTGGAAATCTGGGACATTTGTTCTTGCCTCCTTCTTCATTTCTCATCCTAGCCAAGGAATTTAAAATGAAGTTAACAACATACTGGTTTCCACAGAGATGCTGCTCATAAACGCCATCATTCAAACTTAGTCTGAAATTCCCTATTTCAGAATAAGACTTTGGTTTTTCCTTTGCATTAAACAAAGGTGATTAAGGTAATTTCCTAAAATTGTATATTGCTTTTACCCCTAGATCAGGGTTTCTCAAACTTGACACTATTGGCATTATGGACATAATAATTCCCTTCTGTGGGAGACTGCCCTGTGCATTGTAAGATGTTTAGTGGCATGCCAGTAGCATCACCGCCCCATTCATGACAACCCAAAATGTCTCCAGACATTGCCAAATGTGTCCTGGGGGCAGAATCACCCCTGGTTGAGAACTGCTACCCTAGAAAAACAGGAACAGACTGAAAGCAACTTTTAAAATAGGATTTTTGCTTCTGTATGGATGACCACCTGTGCTGCACATTGACTATAATGTTAACCCAAAAAAATAAAGTACAAGGAAGATTGTGTGTGTGTGTGTGTGTGTGTGTGTGTGTGTTGTGTGCATATGTGTGCACATACATATAGTGATTTACCTCTATGATGCTGGGAAAAGTGAACTGATTTGTCATCTTACAATGTTATTGGCTAATGCAGATTAGCCAATTCTCCACTCTCTACTAAACCTGACACACAGCCAAAACACTGAAACGTGAATAGAACTACATATTATTTTTCAAAGGTAATAGAAATCTACTTCCACCTTACTTTTATTTACAGTGAGAAACTTGCTTATAAGATATGGGTACATGCCTTTTTGAGATCGTATTTCCTGATGTGTCAAGGATGCTCTGTTGCCATCTTTGTGACACACACTATTTCTGGAAGTAGATTACACCTGGAGGAATGAGGGCAGAGTCCACAGCTGACAGTGGCTGGGCATTGGTTTTCTCTGGTTATGACACATCACCACTGTCTGCTACTTTGTAAAATCCCCACCACCTGGCCTTGGCTGATGTTTCAGCTTCATTGGTGAAATAGTCCATTTGCTAGAGTGGCTTACTGGGGTGATCTGAGTTTGGCCTTTATTTTAGTCTGACTCCAAAGGACAAACCATTGGAGGTGGCTATTGTGGTAGATGGGTAGAGGTGAAGCTCTGTCTACCTCCTTGAGTCATTGTAGATGAGATATGAAATATTTCTGAAAGTGGATGAACTAAGAATTGGATAAGATATGAAGATCTTGGGCTCCTGGGTGGCTCAGTTGGTTGGGCGACTGCCTTCGGCTCGGGTCATGATCCTGGAATCCCGGGATCGAGTCCCGCATCGGGCTTCCTGCTCGGCGGGGAGTCTGCTTCTCCCTCTGACCCTCTTCCCTCTCGTGCTTTCTATCTCTCATTCTCTCTCTCTCAAATAAATAAATAAAATCTTTAAAAAAAAAAGATATGAAGATCTTATTTACCATGTAAGCTTTTCCTGATGTATTTCATTCTTTGGTTTACACATATTTTCTCCTCTCCGTGACCTTTTGATCAAATCAAAGAACGAAGACATGTGCAATGAAGCAGTTACATGATGATGCTATATTTTAACAGCTCATCATATTTAATGACCCCAAAGTGTAGACAATTGATGAGATTATAAAGATCAAAAGCCAAAAACTGGGGGACACATGGGTGGCTCAGTTAGTTGAACATCCAACTCTTGGTTTTGGCTCAGGTCATGACCTCAGGGTCCTGGGATATAGCCCCTTGTCTGGCTCTATGTTCAGCGGCAGGGTACTTAAGATTCTCCCTCTCCCTTTGCCCCTCCTCCATTCATGCATGCACCTTTTCTCTCTCCCCCACCGCAAATAAATAAATAAATATTTAAAAAAATAAAGATCAAAAGCTGGAAAATTTTGGAGGCATATGGTGGGGGAAGGCAACTCTTTCTATTTTTTAAATCTTTCCACCTAGGTAAAGTGAGGAGTTGGGGAAGAAAGGAAAAAATAATATTAGATCTCTCTATGAACAAGTGGCAGTTGAATAGTGGGTCACCTATTTGCCATCTCATAGGTACGTTATTGCTACCAATCCGAGGAATCACCTGCAAGTGAACAGTGAAGAAAAGATGGCTGGTTTTTGCATAAGAGTCTCTTTCTTCCTTTGTGTTGTTGAGAACACTAGGAGAATCATTATCTTACACACTCAAGGTGTGGCAAAAGAGTACTGAATTGGAATCAGCCTATCAGGACTGCATTAAGTGGCTGGGGACTTTGGATGCGTCATGTAGATTCTCTGCATCTCAGTTTCCTCTTCTGTTCACTGAAGCTGCTCCTTTCAAAGGTCCCTTTTCTGCTCTAATTCCTTGTTTCACCCTCTAAACCTATGCTTCTAAAATTCTTTGTGTTCTATTTTATCTTAAAAATTTAGGAGACTTCCGCACTTGTCTGTGTATGTTTGTCTTAATATAAAAATAACATGTTATTTCTTTTTCCATAAGAGATCTGCTTTATTTTTTTTTCCGGCTTTATTGGGATATACTTGCCATATAACATTGTGTAAGTTTTAGGTATACAGTGTGTTGATTTGATACACTTTTATATTGCAAAATGATTACTACCCTAGCATTAGTTAACACCTCTATCACGTCACATAATTACTATTTTTTTTTTTTTTTTTTGTAGTGAGAACATTTAAGATCGTCCTCTCTTAGGAGCTTTCAAGTATAAAAATAACATTTAAAATTAACGAGTCCAGTGGATGCTATGACAAGATGAGCCTGTCTTGTTCAGAGCCTTCTACAATCCCCTGGTATGTAATAGTGTAACTGCCAATGTTACTTCAGTTTGGGGAGGCAGGGGATTAACCATTTTAGCTCATCCCCGCTCTTAGCAATCAGAATAGGGTAGGTTATTATCTTAAGATTTCAGTGGCTTAAAATAATAAAGGTTTGTTTTTTTCCTCATGGCAAATAGTCCCCACTGGTCAGCGGGGAAGTTCTGGTCATTCTCACTCAGGGCCCCGGCATTCGGGGGCTCCATCTCTGTGCTTTATGGTCCATGTTAAGCAAGGCAGGGCAATGGAGATGTGGTGAATTGTTCACTGATTCTTATATCACTTACATTTCATTGACTGAAACAAGTTACAAGACCATGCCTAGCTGCGAAGAAGAAAGAGGGAATGCTATTCTACAAAGTTCCAGGAGTCAGAGAGCCAGAAAGATTTGGCAAACAGGACTAATGTTTACCACATCAGCTAAAATCAAGAATGGGGCAGAAAGAGGTGCCTAAGAGAGCCAAAGGCAGTTTTGGACATGTCACCAGAAGATTACCAGCTGCCCTGGAGTCTCTTTACAAATGAACTCACACAATGAACTCATGACTAATTTGTATTTCTCTTTACACGCTTGCTTCACACTATCTTTCTTCAAAGAGTATATGGGATTTTGAAGACTACAATCACACTAGTCCTGCTTCCCTGAGATTACTTCTACAGACTACGTTGACTGGAGTTCTGGGATTTTTAGATCCCTTTGTCCATGCATGCCAGTTTCCTGTATGACTGTCTCTCACAGCTGGTTAAGTAAGCATAGCCATTGTCTCTGGATTCTGCTGGTTTAAAATTTCAAAGGGCCACCTTATCTCCAAAAGAAGAGGGCATCCTTCCTCTTTTGAGTAATGTTTTGCCCCCCACAGAAGGAGGGAGGACCCTAAAGAAAAAATCACTCCGGGATGGACTCTAGCCAATCTACCTAGGGTCCTTTTCAGTTGCCCCGAGTCTAGAAAGTGCCATGCCAGGTTTGTGCTTTCTCCTTCCAGCCACAGATTGTCTGTTGACCATTAGGGAATATTTTCTGAACATATTCTTTGTAACATGGTGCCAGGAAATACAGAAAATCTGAGGCAAACTGAGCCACCTCTCTCTCGCTCTTTCTCTCCCCATCTCTTTCTGAGGCTCCTGGGATATTAAAAAATAAAGTAATGCCAAAAAAGGATCATAGAAACTGTGATGAATTTAAAGTTGTTGGATGGAGTGCTTCTTTTTAAAACTCTTGCCAGTATGTCTATGAAAGTCTAGGTATAATCTCATTTGGAGATATCAAAAATCTAAATTTGAGTCTTGTTTTTGAATATGAGGCTTATGCCAAATGGTTCTCTTGGATTCTCCCATCCCCACTATCTCCATGATAGGTCCTGGTAGTGAGTATAAGACATTTTGTCTGCCCTTGAGACACTCAAAATCAATTTAAGGAGTCAATATTAAAAGTATAATACAGACACTAATACAGGTGGGTATATAAGAAAGTGCTTAGTTGGCCGCATATACCATATGTATTTTTAAGAGTTTAGAGAGCAGAGGGATCGCCGTGGGCTGGAGTGGTCCGGAGGTTAGAGAGCAGAGGGATCGCCGTGGGCTGGAGTGGTCGGGAGAAAAGGATTTTAGGAACAACAACAACGACAAGATACTGACTTCCTTCTATAAATCTACATTCAATTAAAACTGCCTCTGCTTTATCAATTTCACTTGTTGGTCCATCCTCAGCCAAAACCCCCCGGGATCTGAGCTCTTCTGAAATCCTGTATAATTTAAGCCCTGCATCGCTGTCTCTGAAGTAGGCTAATATGTGAACCAACAGCCGCCAAGGATGCACATTTGAGGGCAAACAATGGACTTTGCTCACACTTCCCTTTGAGTCCAGGAGGGAGCTAATAACTTTCCTTCCCGGTTGGGCAAAACCTGGCAGGGGATGAGCAGTATGGATGGCGGAGCCGATGCAGGCAAGCCTTCTGGAGGGGCTTCTTAAAACTCTCTGCTCTTTGAAGCAAGTCAGGATACCGCATGTGGAACTATCCTGAGTGTTGTGAGAACAGACCCACAAAACTTTCCCACTGTAGTGGTGCTGCGAGCATCCCCTCGGCCTCCCTTTTGGACAGCAGGAGCCCAGGGAGCACACCCCATGGAGTCACCAAGTCTGCAAGAGGCGGTAGAATTGTTTCCACTCATTGAATCCTGCTCCCTTCTGCAGTGCTGACTGGAGTGGGGATGCTCATCAGACTGAACTTTCTTCCCTTCTAAGAGGATACCCCTCCCCACTTAAAACCAAAGTTAGAATTTTTGTTTGAAAATGAATTCTGAGACTCTGGTTTTAGTTAGAAATTTCCATAGGGAACAATAGAACTATAGTACATTTCTAATTTAAAACTTTGCATTGTTGATGAAGTCTTGAAAATAACAAGACCAGGCAACCCAAACATCTGTTACTTTCAATCTTTTCTCTTTCTACTTGCAGCAAGCTTGTGGCACTAGTCTTGGAATGTGGGAACTGTCTCTGATCAGTATTTTGGGGGGTTTTGGAATGCACAAGAAAATATAGATAAGATTCTGTGCTCAAAATTTATAATGCATTGCAGATTGCACTGTGGGTTTCTGAAACAACAACAAAAAATCATGGCGGGTTTTAAAGCAGTTTGGAGAAATAGCACAGCCCTTTGATGCAGGGTATTTAAATTAATGTTAGTCACAACATAAAGCTCAAATTTAAAATGTGTCTCCTTTCGATTACCACACATCAAACTACTTGTAATAGAGACAAAATTGCATTTCTCTAGGGGAAAATGCAATGCTATTTTGATGATCAGATGTATTGGGAACAAAGGTTCTTGTTAGACATACGGGGTATGGTATTAGACAAGTTTCAGCCAACTTGGCTGTGGACCAGCTGTGATGGCTGAGCCGGGTAGTTTTTGCTATCAGCAGCGTCTGGTGGGGAAGGTGGGGCTGGGGTCTGGTGGAGGCAAAGGCCAAACTCTCAGCACTCTATGATTTGAGGCACAGAATGCTCTAGCTGCCTGAGCCCTGGCTTCTGAGTCAAGGAGATCTGGCAGCTCACTGTGCATAGGCTCAGGGGAGCCTTAGAGACATAGCTTACCTTTGGTAAAGGATTCCCATCCTTTGGTAATGGAACAAATCCCTATATGCCACTATTATTATGATAAGTGTGATGATGATCCCACAATGATTTTCTGGCAAAGGCTTCTTAAAATGAATGTGACATTGAGATGCTTATTGTTTAACAAGAGTGCTATTATAGTGCAACCTACCAAGAAGTTATCATGTTGCGCAAAATATTAAAGGCCATTTTCTTCCTCTTTTTAAAATTTCCTTCCGAAGTGCCTGTGTTGGGCAGCCTGCAGCCTGGCAGAGATGAGGTGGTGCTGAGAGGAGTTTGTGTACAGGAGCAAAGTTTTTCCCTCCACCCTCTGAGGTTTGATACCAGGGTCTACGGAATAAATGAACTACAGGCAGATTAATAAGAGAAAAGCTTTACTGTCTTTATTAATTTTTAACATTACATACATGGTATCACAGGAAAGTGGGGTTGGTGAGATTTGAGAGCTTATGGACTGTCTTAACAGGAGAAGGGGAGTGGGAATGTAGGCCACTTAACAAAGATGAATGGGCCCTTAGAATAGATAGGGGCTATGATAGTTTGTGACAAAGCTTATCAGGGGGTGGTGTCAACTTCTAGTCCCTTCTGTGACCAGAATCAATCTATCCTGGTTCACTAACTCCCAGGGAGGGGATTTACAACAATTGAGTTCCTTTTGGAGGATCTGTCTTTAGGCAGAGAAGGGAAGTTCCGAGAAAACCTCTCTGCATTTGCCGTTTTCGAGTGTCTTCAGTTCAAAACAATCAGTATACCCAAGTGGCATGTTTTATGGGTGGTGTGTCCTGAACTCCTCTTCAGTGCCCAGAAGGTAGCCTTATCTGGCCATCTGCAATGAGGTCCTGAGGGGTGGGAATAAAGGATGAGCAGGTGAGCAGGCGTGCCCTGGTGCTATCTCTAAAGGACAGGATGAAGAGATCTCAGTGTTTGAAGCCAGATACTCCAAGGAAGCTTGGAGCTAAGGATGGTAAAGCAATTGCTTCCAAGCCTGTGTGCTCCTATTTGATGCTTTTCTGGATTCACAGGTTCCCTTCTTTTCAGTGCTCTGTCTTTTGGGGAGACATTTGGGTCTTAAGCAGTCAGGTCTGCTTGGTTCTTCAACTTCATTGTTGGCCCTGTTTTTTCACAGTGGGCCATTTCCTCTTATTATGGGGAGTGGTGGTCTCCCTGGGAGCAGCAATGGAGGGAATGTTCTGTTCCACCCCCGCCATTCTATAACATATCATTCTTGACACTTTAAAAACTAAACTGTTTCTTTTTTATTCCTATGACCCAGAGGTTTTTTTTTTTTCTGCTTGCTTCTCTTATGAAATAATAACTTCTGAAATGTGTGCATCATAGTTCTAAATCAGAATTAAAACTGGATCTCATTTGTTTGGAAATCTGACTTTTATAATTACTAAGTTGTTTTTATCTCTGCAGAAGTTCCTACTTAGTATTCTACCATGTTGGATTTTTCCTAGCTGTATTCTTATGATGGCTGTATCCACCGGCTAACTCAAACAAACATGGCGGCCTGTGAGGCTAGAGGATTGCTGGGTCACTCTAGGAAGAGCAGTCCTTATCTCTAGGGTCAGTGTAAATTGCCTACCACATGAGCAGGATCTCACCCCAAGCATCCTAATTTGGTACCTTTTTACATAACTATGAAAGGCTGTTGAAGTAGGAGTTTGCCAGGGTTTAAGGAGAAAAGTGAATGGCCAGCCCTCTGTCTCGTACTTTGCAAGTGAAAACAGTGTGCTCTTGCCCTGTAGATTGCAACCTGAAAATCCACAAATTTAAGCAGTCTTCCATGCAACTTCAGAAATATTTTAAAATAATTTCACTTTGAAATGTTGAACTGAGGGGCGCCTGAGCGGATCAGTCGGTTAAGCATCTGACTCGTGATTTTGGCTCAGGTCATGACCTCATTGGTCATGGGGCTCCATGCTCAGTGCAGAGTTTGCCTGAGGTTCTCTCCTTCTGCCCCTCTCCCCACTCGTGCTATTTCTCTCTCTCTCTCTCTCTCTCTCAAATAAATAAATCTTTAAAAAAATGTTGAATTGAAAGGGGTAGAGAAGAATGGTGTATGTATAACCTGCTTCAGAGGATAATTTCTGGTGCCCTCCCATGGCTGGCTGTCATCTTACCTACATATGTCCTCTTTGCCTTTAGGCCTTTCTCTTGGCTTTGCTTCCACAGATATATTCACACGTAAGGTTATATTCACATAACACACACATGTTCATACATGTACATCATATACCAACTAATGCACATGGCACTCAATAAAATTGTGTGGAATCAGTTAATAAACATACGCTGTAGAGTGTGTGTGCACACGGGTGTGTGTGTGCACGGGTGTTGGGGGGGCGGTTGGTTTTGCCTGTGCTCTGTAGATGTAGGCACCGGCAAGAGTTTTCTTCTGCCTCTGACGTTTTTATTGTGTAGCTTCAGAGATTTTCCTTTCTGGAAAATTCCTTTTCAAGAAGTTTGAAGAAAATTTGCACAGCAATTTTGACTTACCTGTAGGTGGAAAAAAGGATAATTCTTACACTTTACAGTAATTTTGGATTTTTCACATGTGGATAATTCTGAGTTTTCAAAGCAAACACTTCAAAATTTCCTATTCTTTAAATTGAAATGGTTGAAAGTAATATTATGTTTTTATTTTGCTTTTCGTAATTATTACTATATATACACACTTATATATTTATGTAATTGACATTACTATGAATTTGTAGTTGATTAGTTGCTTACTTTATCAATGCATTTTTTAATCTTTCTGAAATCTACACACCTCTTAGGCACAAAGGAAATACTCTTTTTCTTTTTGAAACTCTGGAAAATCCACTTATTTGCTTTTATCACTGGAAAAAATTTTATGTATTTTTTGTTCAAGTAGGCATTTAAGCTGAAAAATAAAGCATACTTTTTTTTTCTAAAAGTCTATTTTAATACCACCTTCAACTAAGTGTAATTGAGACTGGGTTACTGTCTTCCTCACCTTATCTACTTTATCCCAGAGTGGTTGGCAGTTAGGTGGCATTGGTCCTTTTTATATAGGTGACAACATGTCCAGGAAATTTATGATGGTGTAAAGTCCTATGGAAGATAGAAATTCTCTCTCTTTGAAAGTAGAATGTCCTCTACTACTGGTAAGAATAAGCTTTTTTTTTTTTTTTTTTGGTATTGAGAGAACTTCAGGGGTTCTGCAAACTAGGAGAAAAATCTCACACAGTCTGATAATACTGCATTCAGGGAAGTTTGGCTACTGACATCTAGAATGGTCTCCTCTTATTTCTTGGAGAAATAAATTAACTGTAAAAACGTAAGACTTTCAAGCTGTAATAATAAAGACTGAAATTTAACTTACAAGTTCTTTCAGTAATACTAACTCAACTCTAATTCACTAGTATGCCCAGACTGGATATTAAATATTATTTTAAAGTATAGGGAACAAAACATGTAGTACACAGGCAAAATATTGTTATTCCAATATGGGAATGTTTGATATTCCCCTACTTCTCTGGGTAGAATTTGTAACTACAATCTTACTATAAGCAGCAGTGTTGCATTCCTGCGCATTTATATGTCCCCAAATTATCTGAGATGGGTTGGCAAACTAGACTGCAGGCTCACTCTAGCCCACCACTTGTTTTTGCAAATAAAATCTTTCTGGACACAGTCATGCCCATTTATTTGAGCCTTGTCTATGGCTGCTTTTGTGTTAAAAAGCAGAGCAGAGTATTTGTGATACACACTGAATGGTTTGCAAAGCAAAAAATATTCTGACCCTTAAAGAAAAAGTTTGCTGACCCCTAATCCAAGATATCAGTTTTCTTCTCTTTTCCTCACTGATGGTATCACAGAAAACCTTAAATAATGTATTTACCCTCTTGTGAATAACACCTTTCTTTTCAAAAGGAAAACTACAACAAGTATGAAAATAGTCTTCCCCAAAAAACAAAAGGAAAAGCTCTTAGAAAATTTAAGAAGTACTGATATAAATTAAACTCATAGGATCATGAAATAAGCTCATTAAAATATGCTGATGTTGATGAAAAATTTTATTCTTGTGTGCCTGGGTGGCTCAGTAGTTAAGTGTCTGCCTTCAGCTCAGGTCATGATCCCAGGGTCCTGGGATCGAGCCCCACATTGGGCTCCCGGCTCATCGGGAAGCCTGCTTCTCCCTCTCCCACTTCCCCTGCTTGTGTTCCTTCTCTTGCTGTGTCTCTGTCAAATAAATAAATAAAATCTTTTAAAAAAATAGAAAAATTTTATTCTTGTTAGGCAGCATATGAGAAAAAGAATATTGGTCTATGAATCAGCGGTCTTATTCCTATTTCAATTTTGCCATTCTCTAACTCAGGCATTGACATCTTCTCTGGTGAAGGGCAAGCCAGTAAATACTCTGGCATTGTGGGCCATATTTATTTTATTTCATACAAAAGAGGAGGTGGGCTGGACTTAGTATGCAGTCCTGTGATTTGACCACCCTGCTCTCAGGATGGTAAGCCTGATAAGCCACAACCTTCATGGGCTCCATTTTTAGGAGACCTGAAATCAACACTTTCTAATTTCAATATTTTTCTATCTTGTTATATAAATGAAAGTCAATGTTTACACGTGGCTAAATTTTACATAAGTCATTTTCTTACCACATGGCAAGTAGAGTCAGAACAATGTAGCTGAAAATAGTATGTGACAAGAAACTCAATTTTGACATTTCCTTGTATAAGATTCTCTATTACCTTGTAATACATTGATTCCAAACTTAAAAGTGTAACAGAACAACTATTTGATCTTACTCTCAGTTTTGTGGGTCATAAATTTTAGAAGGGCTTCTTTGAAAGTTTTCCCTTGGGGTTCCTTATGCAGTTTTTGTTAGATGTCATACAGGGCTGTGGTCATCTGAAGGTTTGACTGGGCTGGAGATCCAGGATAACTAACAGTTAATTCTGGTCATCAGCTGCAAAATTAGCTGTCGATGAGCGCACCCACATGTGTCCTCTTCACCATGGAGATCTTGGGGTGGCCAAACTTTTTGCATGGTGCTTAGATTACTCCACAGTGAATTTTCCTAGAGAATGAGGTGGAAGGTGCATGACCCATTCTGACCTAGTCCGTATGCAAAAGTCTCAAGTTTGCCCAGATTTAAGGAGGAGAGGTAGACCCACCCAATATGAGAAATGTCAAAGAATTTGGGGCCATATTTTAAAATCACCACACCTAGCTTTTGTGATTAAGTTTATAACTCTTAACACCAAATTAGTAGAACTTTGTACAAGCTATTATATAATTAACCACATTTATTAAGGGCAAGATATGATGATTAGGATCTTCTTAGATCCTAAATGAAACTGACATCTATCTATCTATCTATCTATCTATCTATCTATCTATCTATCTATCTGTCATCTATCTATCTATCCATTTCTTATCCATTTGTCATCCATCAATGGACATTTAGGAGATAGACACACACATATACTGGAATATTATTCCCTCTTAATAAAAAAGGAAATCCTGTCATTAGTGACAATATGGATGAAACTGGAGAACATTAATCTAAGTGAAATAATCTACAAAAGTAAAACTCAGGGCAGAATGATTGTTACTAGGGGCTGTAGGGAGGGGAAATAGGGAGATGTTGGTCAAAGGGTATAAACTTTCAGATATAAGATGAGTAAGTTCTGGAGACCTAATATATAGCATGGTGATTGTAGTTAATAATACTGTGTTGTTATTTTGAAACTTGCTAAAAAGGTAGACCTTAAGTGTTCATCTCTCTCTCTCTTTCTCACACACACACACACACACACACACACAGAAAAGAGGTAACTGTGTGAGGTGATGGATTTTTAAATTGGCTTCATTAATCATTTCAAAATGTAATCATCTCAAAATATATATCTACATGAAAACACCACATTGTACATCTTAAATATGTGCAATTTTTGTCAGTCCTATCTCACTAAGCTGGAAAAAAAGATGGTTAAAGAAGTGGTGTGGGCGGGGAGTTCAGGTAGGCTTTGTCAGCCATGGGAAGGAGTCTGGATTTCACTGAGTAGAGTGAGAAGTCATTACAGAATTTTAAGCAAAGGGGTAATATTCTCTGACTTAGATTTTTGATATCACTATGGCCCCTGTGTATATAATAGCCTATATTTTCGAGGGGGTAGGTGGGCAAGAGTGGAGGCAGAAGGCTTTAATTGGAGGCTTTTGTATGATTTTGTGCACAAGATGTTCATGGATTGCAATAGAGTGTTAACAGTATGAGTGATTAGAAAAAGTAAAAATAGATAAGAGACTATTCCCATTTTCCAGATAAGTAAGTAGAGAGAGTCTAACCAATTTTTATAGAAGTGGTAAACTGGTATTCGAATCTACATCTAATTTCACAAACCAACTTCAGCCAAATGTCATGTAGATTTGTCACATTTAAAATCAACGAACTCCAATTAAATGAGATTTTATTATTATTTAGATGGATTAGGCTAAATTAAGTTATTAACCATGGTCCTATTTTTAGACAATACCCATGATCATGCCTCTTCATTATCTCCATCTTCAAAATACTTAAAATATAATAAATCGGATGAAATGTAAATTATATCACCACTTTGTTACATGATTTTTATGGCAAATGACGAAATCTCGGCAGATATAAAACCCAGAGCCTCATACACACATTCTGCATAATCCTGAGGGACAAGGCATGGTAGTCAACCTAAGAAAGATTGTTATCAGTTCCAGGAATTGATAAATGATCAGTAATGTATCTGAAATTTGTTTTTCTTCAGGTTCAATAAGTGTGGAAGAGAGTACTGATAGTAATTTGGGAGCAAATCTTTTTTTTTTTTTTAAGATTTTATTTATTTATTTGCTAGAGAGAGAGCATAGAGAGAGAGAGAGAGCACAAGCAGGGGGAGCGGCAGGCAGAGGGAGAAGCAGGCTCCCTGCTAAGCAAGGAGCCCCATGTGGGACTCGATCCCGGGACCCTGGGGTCATGACCTGAGCTGAAGGCAGCTGTTTAACCGACTGAGACACCCAGGTGTCCCTTATTTGGGAGCAAATCTAAGGAGTGCATACTTTTCCCTAGAAGGTACATGTTACCACCTATTCCTTGTGATACCTTAAAGAGCCTGGACAGGTACCCTTAACTGGATCTTTTTTCCTTTCCACAGGGGTTGAGAGGAAAACTCTTCGGTTCTATTCTTGCTGCGGTACTTTAAAAAATGTTTATTGGAGAAGAAATTGACTCCTTTATCATCAAGTTCACGGAATCTTTTTGTATTTTCTTCACTATGTTTACCTCCTCTGTGATCTCTCTGAGTTACTGGCAAGGTGATTTACTTGTAGCTCTAAAACCTCTCTGTTCCTTGATTTATAGGTTATATCATGCTTCCTCTCTTCCACATGATCAAGATCTTCAAAGGAAGCATCTTTCAAAGGAGAGACAAGCAAAATACAGCTGCAGGATCAGTAACTCCCTGTTAAGCAGCTTTGCCTGCTGTCACTGCTGACTGCTGGAGGTGGTGATCCATGTCAGTCACTAAAACGACACCTTGGCAAGACTGCAATCTGCTCCCAGAGTTTCTGTGTATGGGCACACTTTTAGATAATGAGATTTTCATATATTCCCAGCATCTCACACAGTGCCTGGAACATAGTACCTGGTAAATATTTATTAATGTTACCTATAAAATCCTATTTTGAAAGCTTTGCTAACATGTTAGAGGTAGATTTGTTGCAGAATGGAGCAATGCAAGAATTTCCTCTTCCATCTTGGATAAATTTTATTAATACTAGAATAAATAACTCTCCAAGCAGGCAGAGACTTTTAGCGAGACTCAGTGGATTGATATAAACTTATATTTTTAAGCCATCAAACTAAGAAGAGGTTAAGACTAACGTTTACTTATTAAGATAATTTCCTAATCATTCTTATAAGAACTTAATGAGTGACAAACTGACGCTGGATATAAATTTATGATTTCCCAAAATAACATTTGATTGGTTTGAGTGATGTCTTACATCAAGTAATCATAGTTAATTTTTGCTTCTGGAGAGATTTGACTTTACCAGTCTATCATGTCATCAGATGTATTTCAGGAATGATTTCTTTGTCTGTTGATACAGAGTTAAAGAATTCCTATGGAGATTCTTGAATCTATAACTTGTATTTTTATCAGGGCAGATGGGAGAAGTTCAGAATAGTGGCAAGAAAACTACATCTTCATCTGAAATATACTGCAAACACATAAAGAATGATTTCACATCGAAAAATATTTTTAGTCACATAAATCAAGGGCAATTTTAGGATTTTTCTCATATGTGAGTTATGGTGCAAAAAACAATGGGTCATTTAAGTTTAAGGAAAGGTCACTAAATGCTGAGACCTTAATTATACTGTAAATGTCAGCAGTTACAACAATGAGAGAATAGGAGTTGTAAATTAAACATACTGTTAAACAAATGGGAAATGTATTTTTCTTGTTATATTTATTTCCCTAACATTTAATATCTATAATTAAGATTGATGTTTGATTTTACCTCACAAAAATCATCCTGTTCTGAAAGAAATTTCAGAGAGTAAATATATATATATATATATATATATATATATATATATATACACACACACACACACACACACATACATGCACACACACACACACACATATATAAAGTATATATATGGAATAAAAGTGTTAGGTTTTACATTTCTGGATTCTTTTCTAAAGAGTGAATTTTGAATGACTTCTTTTTTTTTGTAATGAACAATAACCCTAACCAAAAAACCAAACCCCTAAACATTAACATCACAGTCATAGAAGGCACAATGAAAATTGGGAATAGGGTAATCTTTCTGTGTAGAAAGAACTCAGGCAGCATGTAGGAATGGAGACTTACCCTGGACAAGGTAAAAAATGTTCCCCGTATTATTCTAGCACTTGCTGCCAGGGCTGATACGTTGAGTCCAGATCTGGCTGTCTTTTGACTCAGATTCCCGTTCTTCCACAGACCAGGCATAGCAGTTCTTTCATGGTCTTCACCCTCCTCCATAACAGTGGTGAGTGCACCCTTGCCCTTGAGATGTGGAAGTTAGCCTGCTGCACTGGTTCTCAAAAACCCTGCCTGCACATTGGAAGCACCTGTAAGCTTTTATAAACTATTCATATCCTGGCCTCTTCTCCAGAGATTCTGATTTAATTGGCTCAGGCTTTGGGAATTTTGGAAAGCTCCTCAGGTATTTCTAAGGTACAACTAGAGTTGAGAACCTGTGGTTGAGAAGGGAGAAGGAAGAGATCACAATCCGAAGTTCTGCCCTAGTTCACATCCTCAATTTGATGTTTTTCCACAGGTCCCCAAGAGCCTCACAAAACCCAGTGCAGCCAGTCTCAGGTGAACTCAGGGATGGTGATCCATGGTTCCTGACTCTTACCTAAACTGCTTTCTGGATTCTCGTCCACATCCTTCTCCGGTGAGAAACTCAAAAGAGAGGTCAGAAAAGGATAAGGAATCCTGATGATACTTGGCATCCTACTGGAATACATGGTGGGATGGATTCTTTTTAAATGTGTAGTAAGTGAATTGGGAAGAATTGGAGGGTAGTGGATTGGCATACCAAAATACATATATAGCAAAATTAATCAATTTTAACCAACAGTATCCCAGTAAACAGGCATTGCTATAGGATTTGGAAAATCTCAGATTCAAGTGCTGGCTTCACCATTGCCATCTGGGTGACTAGTACAAATTACTTACCCCTCTCTGAGCTTTAGTTTCTTTATCTATAACATAGGCACAGTATCTGCTGTGCTTTCCTTACGTGGTTGTTGTGAGGATTAACTTACAGAAGTGAAGTAACATTTTATATTATTAGATGATATATAAATGTTATTACTATGGGTTGAGCTGCTTTAATATGTATTTATGTGAACACATTTCATGGTTCACTTTTTCAACAAGGGAATAATTCTGGGGAACAATGGTTATAAAACTGTAATGACATCAATGTGCCACAGTCTTCAACTAATCTGCTTGGGTGGCAAGTTTATATAGAATGAAGAATGCATCTTTTATAAACCTGATGTTTTAACCTTACATATGGTATAATTGGTTATTGGTTTTGAAAAACAAAGTTCCATATGATTTTCTCATAAGTTAAGAGATTTTATTTCAATAGCTATTGAATACGTAGTAAACATTAAAAGGGGGGAAAGCCCTATGGGAATAGAAACATTTGTGATTCTGATAAGTTGTGGAAGAAGTCTTATTTTTTTCTTAAACTATTGTGTCTCAGTCAGTTTGGGCTGCTGTAACAAAGTACCATAGGCTGAGTGGCTTAAATGACATTTATTTCTCAAAGTTCCGGAGAGGTTTGAGATGGGTTGTCAGCCTGGTTGGGTTCTAGCAAGAGCCCTCTTCCAGGTTGCAGACTGCCAGTTTGTGTCCTCATGGAAAGAGGGTGAGCTAGTTCTCTGGCCTCTTCTTATAAGGGGACTAATCCCATTCATGAGGGTTGCATCCTCATGACCTAATTATTTCCCAAAGGCCCTACCTCCAAATACCATCACACTGGGAATCAGATTTCAAATATTTTAAAAAAAATTTTTATAGAGAGAGAGAGATTGAGAGTGAGCCCCCTTGGCGGGGGCAGAGGAAGAGAGAAAGAGACTCTTAAGCAGGCTCTATGCCCAGCGTGGAGCCTAACACAGGGCTCGATCACATGACCCTGAGATCATGATCTGAGCTGAAATCAAGAGTCAGATGCTTAATGAACTGAGGCACCTAGATTTCAAAATTTTAATTCTGGGGGGACACAAACATTCAGTCCATAATATGTGACCACCAGAAATGGAATAATAGGTAAAGTCCATTTCCACCATTTACTGAGCCAATGCTATGTACAGGGCACCATGCTAAAGTCTTTGGATACTTCATCTCATTTAGGCCCCCCAAATTTTTGTGTTAATTAGATTCTACTATTTTTATCAATTTTATTGCTGAAAAAGAAAACCAAAACCTCTGAGGCACAGAGGGGCTGTCCTTTCCCTCTTTAGCGCAAGTAGTCTGACTCTGATCCCTTACTTTTAACAACCGATCTGTACTGTCTTCCAGTAATCACTGTTATAAAGATTTATTGGCATATTGATTTGTGGGAAATTGGTGAAAGGAACTTGGAATGGGAATGAGGATGAAGGATAGCTTAGGGTTTCTTTCAGGAAACAGTTACCTTGGCTCAATGCATAGACCTATAGTTGAACTCTGTGGAGGGTGGGGCTGCACATACTAGTTGAAAAAATTGTTCTCACAGGAAACTGTGGATGGCTGGAACTCAATCACACTGCTCCAGGTGATGGAATGTGACATCATTGAGTCTTCAGTGAACTGGGGCTTTGAGTATATCAGAAGGCAGCATTTTGGGTTGCAGTTACAGTGGTCTCAAGTCATGGATGTTCGACATTACTCAGAGCACCAAGCAGGAGAGGAAGAACATGATGAAGACCACCCTGTAGTAGATTGCACTTGGTCATGAGTAGAGGCAACATTCCCTTAGGAGTTCCCAGAGGAAATTCGTGGGACACTTTGTATAATCAAGGAGAGACACATCCCAGTAAAACACAGGTGATTCCTGTGGATGTGACTTCACAGTACATGTAGGCTGGGGTGGCCTCAATAAAAATAGGAACAAGAATTATAACAATTAACTTATCATTGCTCTTCTGAATGCTTTACATACAATTATCTCAATCTCTAAAGCAGTTCAATGAGCTAGAGAGCTAGGTAATATTAATACCATCATTTTACAGATAAGCATCTTGGAGATAAATAACTTGCCCAAGTTCACACAAGTTAATCAGTGTAAGGCAAGATTAAATCAGATTTTTCTGATTCTAGAAGCCCATGTGCCACATACTACACTTTGTTTTTTTACTAAAAAAACCTAGCTGAAGAAGGTGTTGTACACCTTTTGATTAGAACTACCATGAATATTGGAAGTGGTTGAATGTCAACCAGGCTATTACACCGAGGGCATGAATACCAGTGTTGGATTCATTAATATAACAGGACACAGCTGGGGCTTTTTGTTCAGTATTGCTCATAGTTTCTTCAACTGATCCTTTGACCTGCAGAAACTGTGCTAATCATTTAGGAACAACAAGTGAAATTAATTACCCTCTAAATGCAGCTTAAGTCAGAAAAAATGCTTTGAATAAAAGGATTTTGATTGTTTTGCACTAGAAAGGCCAACATTGATCAGTGATTCCAAATTACAATCACACACTTGTGTTGATCTCAATATCAAAAAAATGGGTCTGTAATCCTGGTGGAAGACACCTCAATTTGAGATTTAGGTCTGGTTAGGAATAGGAACAGGTTCTATTTAATTATAAAGGACAGGAATGTTGAAATATTGGGAACCATGTATCTACAAGCACTGAGAATGATAATAGGGCAAAACGGTTTCAATGACTTTATTAGAATACTAAGTTATAACATCAGCTGGCACAGCATGTCATATCATCATTCGCAGGGTATGTAGGCCTGCCTGATTTATCAGCCTCAGAAACTGTCTTCTTTCATCCTTGGAGTCCAGTTGGTTCCTGGATGCAGGACTGGCCCAACATTCCGGCCCTCAGGATGAGATCCCCTATGCTGCCATCTTATCTCTGATCTTAAGATTTAGTTATCGTTTAAACTTTTTCCTTATTCCTGTGACTTTGTCCTACCCTGTCTTCCAGCTCTGGTCCCCAAATACTGGCATTTTCCTCTGTGCTGGAGTTCTGGCTTGGTTAATTTGTTCAAGACCACAGTCCTTTTTGTTTTTGCATAATTCGAATCTGTTCTAAAACTCCAACCTGGTGGCTGGGAACCTGCTCAAGATTCTCTCTCGCTGACTATCTTCCTATACAGACTTGTGACCATTTTCAGCTGCTGGACGTTGGCAGCCACATGCGTGAAGAGGCTACTTGGTATTGCAGTGTTTCTTAAACCTCAACTTTCATCAAAATCACTTGATGAACTTTTCCAATTCAGAACTCTGGGCCGCACCCCCAAGAGATTCTGATTCAGTCAGGCTGCAGAGGAGCCTAGGAATCTGCATACGTAGCAGCTTCCTTAGGTAGGACTCTGCAGGTGGGTAGAGAGAAACACTGCCCCATTGTCTGTTGCTACACCAGCGCTGGCCAGCATTGGATTTCTTGTTCTACCAGATGGGTCCCTCTTCCCAAAGGTCTTGTCACTTCAACCTACTCTACTTGACCTTCAGATCTCAGATGTCACCTCCTCTCATCTCCAAACACTGTTGGATGCCTCTCGTATGTACTACTGTACATTCTGTCCTGATCCCATCCTACCACATATATCATGGTTTATATTTCTCTCTTCACTTCTTCATATAAACTGCTAGACTATGAACTTTGAGGGGAAGTTTAAGTAATGTTCACCTCTGAAGCTTCACTGCCTAACGTAGTACCAGGTGCAGAGGAGGAAGACAAAAGATAGTTATTGAATGATCAGGTCTAAATGGGTCTAGATAGTGGCTGGGCCTAGTCAGTCTTATTCAGCTGAGTCAGCTGGGCTACTTGAAGATCTCAATTTGGATTGCTTTTGGGATGCTGGTCTAGACGTGTTCCTGGGATGGGAAAGAACTGAGGTTAAGGACACTAGCTAACCCAGACTCTGATATGTCTTCCAGTACTGGTTCTCACATAAGGATCCACCTCAAGTACAAACATGGAACCAAGCCCATCTGGTTTCTTAAAATTCAAAATATTCGAATTTTCAGTGTGAAATAAAACATTTTGGACATAAGGCACTTAACTGTTAGAGAAAATAGGAAGCCTTCACGTTGATTTGGGGCTGGATCTCGTGTTTGGAGATAGTTGATGCATTTCAGAAAGCAGCAGTTTCCTATTTTTTCTCCCCTTCTCATTGGAGTTAGTGTCTGATTTCATGCCACTGAAACCTAGAATGTTAGAAAGCTGAGTTTTGGTTTTGGAAAGTATGATTGAGATGATCATGTTTACAGATGAGGAAAGTTGGGTCAAATATTTCTTCAGTGTCTGCAGTGTAAAACAAAACAAAACAAAACTCAGACCAGGGCTATCACATGGTCAGGCTCACAGAGCAGGGTAGTTTTACATTTTGGCCAGATCCCAGATCTCGTGATCTCCATGACAATCCTTGCTCTGTCCAGAAGTTGCCATGCTGAAGTGTAATCATGGAGACCACAGTACATGCTTATCTGATTTGGTTCTGCCCTGCAGCTAGCTTTTCTCACTCTCCACTGGGTCTTCATGATTTCTTTTTATAATGCATTATTTTTTCCCAAGGTCTTCTATTATTTTTGTTGTTAGCCTGTTGAGTGTGTGTATTTCAGGGCTAATTATCTTATTACTTATTTAAGACACATATCTAGAATTGGCAATAAGGGAACATTTAAGTGGCGCTTAAGAAGGAAATGGAGGGCAGTTGAGAGTGGCCATACTTAAGCCGTTAGATGTTTTTTGGCTCATGTTTTATAAGCGCAGATTTTATTATTTTGTATATCTTCTGAAATATAATTAAGCTATTGCCAATTCTAATGATTTCCTCTAATGGAAGAAAGCCGAAGTTTAGGTAATATAAAATGGAGGATAGTCCAAAAATGATTAATATTTGACATTGAGTGTTTTTCTACTCATTTTTTCTCCAGCAAAACTTTGCTGAGCATCTTAGTATGCCAGACACTGTGCTGGGCACTGGACATATATGTGTTCATATGAATATAAACATGGAAGCCAATATAGAATTTCATCTTAGAAAAAAACTTTAGAGGTACAATTTTAAACAGTAGAAAAGCTATTGAGAAGCTGTTTTTCGTCCTATATTTCATTTCTCCCAGAAGTCTACTCTTGGTAGGGACTTGACTTTTTTTCTTAGGTTAATGTAAAATTTGCTTTCTCTCAAGCTGTCCCTGGAGGAATCCTCCTGGATTAGCTTGTATTTTTGTATGCAAATTGCATAGAGAGACTTGAGATGTCAAAAGAACTGTCATTATATAGATTAAATGTTAGCCTCTAATGTAATTTCTGAGATACAATCTAAGTAAAGATACAACAAACGTTCTCAATACACTAGGAGGCAAATTCTGCCTTTGACAAGCCATATTGTCTGGTCGGGTGATTAAAACTGAATTGTACCATTAAGGAGAGATCTCAGTAAGTATGGAGATTTCATGAAGCTGAACTAGTGCTCTTTTAGAAAAGGAAGGAAGTTACAGACAAACCAATAAATAGTATTAGATAACTCTCTTTTGCCTCTCGAAGCTAATATTTCTAAATGGTTACAGTAAGGATATAATAATATTTCTGATGCCTTTAATCATTCCAGAACTGCTGTGGATAGTCAGTTTTCTTAAAGGTGAAAGGACAGAGCACCAGGTATCCCTCCACTAAATAATAAATGGAATATCTAAAATGCAAACTAGTATCTAAAATCTAAAAGTAAAAGAAAACACAGAGGACCCATATATTGATGAAGGTTAGAGTGCAGAAGTAGAGATGTAGGAAGTATTAGTCTTACAGAGACACACACACACTCATACACACGTAATTTTTTAGGTGATAAAGAAGAATGAAAGGTGTTTCATTCCAATCTATCCACTTTATCTTTTTCCTGGACAGACTCATTGATTAGGTAAACCCTACAAGGTCTAATGTCATGTAAGAGACATTCACCAGATCCTCCTGCTTAAAGTATTATTCCTTTCATTATATTTGTATTAAGACGTCTTCTTCATAAGGTCTCTGTCAAAATATAAATAGAAGGGTGACATGTAGGGCATATTGACTGTGTAACACAAAACATTTTTTGGATTAACTAAGTGTTGCTCAGAATAAGGCAAAGTTATGGGAATTCCAGAAAGATGGGCAAGTTTGGATGGGAGCTTAGGCGGGGAGGGATGATGGAAAGCTCCTATAGATGGGATACAGCTGTACAAGAGATAGGTAAGGGTTCTGGAGAGATGGGAATGGATGGGAAGACTTGGGCAGATGAAGCTCCCAGACAGGTTCCCCCTCTCTGGAGGGTGACCTGTGCTGCTGGGAGTCTTACCTTGGTAGTGGTGTCACTGCACACTTTCCTACTCATATTAAGTGCGACATTTAAAATTGCAGAGCAAATAGTTCTACCTGCCTTATGTAGCTGCTTTGAAGATTAATGAGGTAATGCTTAAAAAGGGCTCGGGATGAAAGGTTCACTATAAATGTTTGTGTACTGTGCCAAGAAAAGCTCTCTTTTGGAGCTGGTGTTTTTAAAATAAATGTAAACATCTCGTGTTCCTGGTGCCTCCAACCTATTATTAGGGAGCTACTACATTGGCAGCTGGACAAAACACTGGTCGTTGATCCTCTCTGATGTTTTTCCTCACAGTTTCCTTGGGATCTTCTCCACAGGGATGAGCTATGTCAGGTTGGGTCAGTCGTTTCATACAAATGTACAGTAAGAAGACAAGCACCCAACCCAGGAGCCTCAACCGCAGCTACATTACACTGCCATGCTCCACACTCCAGCACCTAAGAGTCCAGCAAAGCAAACACAGATACATAACGCACACATTAGTAGATGTAGGCAGAACCTAGTTTGTTTGCAATGTATGTTTGCATACATATGAGTGTAATTTTAGAAAACTATAAAACAATCATTCATGGTTTGGTAAGGGTTTTGTTTCTAATGATGGACTGGGGTCAGGGGTAGGGACCTGGAGAGTGCCTAGGGCATCCAAGCTTCATAATCCTGCCCTGGCCAGGAGAAACAGCAGCTGAGAGCCATAAGTGGCTTTTCTTGTGGCTGCGGGAAGAAGTCAAGGATTCTAAGTGGGAAGATTTCCTGAGTGTCATCTGTAATTTTTTTCTTGCCTTTTTTCCTCTCTCCATAGCAGAAACATATGCTTGATCTATAGTTGGGTGCTCAAAGGGTGAAGCCTGCATCATGTCATCAACTTGAGTCTTATTTTGTAGCATGGCCTAATGGATCAGCAATGGTATAACTGGGGAACTGCAAAAGGAGTAGCAATTTGCCAAAGAGAATATGACAGAGGAGAAAGATCTGGACCATCTTCTTATTTTATTGGGCTACACTGAGCAGAAAAGAGGAGACCAAAGTGAAGAATGGGATCTCCATTCTCTATAAAACCAGGAAACAAAGGTGTAAATATTGTATCATAAGTGGAAAGAAACGGGGCTTCTAGATAGAAGAGTTTAAAAGTTAGCAAATCTCTTTCTTCTTTTCTTCTTAGGATAGGATCTATTTTCTTTACCCCTTGCATTTCTCCTCCCAAATACTGGACTTTGCATTTTAAAATAGAATACCTAGAAAAAATATACCAGAAACTTCTCCGGAAGGAAATTTCTATACGTGTCTTGCCTGCGCAGGACCCTAGATAATAAATAGGTTTAAATGTATGACTAATAATATACCATAATTCTAAGCACTTGGTTTTCAGAGTGGGATAATGATTTTTCAGAGAATGAAAGAAGATAAAGAGGGAGGTTCAACATGGTAAGGGTCTTCTAATCCCAGGGTTGTTTGGAAGAGGGAAAGTGGATCTCTAATTCTTCCAGGAAACAAAACCAGAAGGACAGAAGCACCTTTTCTTTTGTACTTGCCAGTCTGCAAGAACCTCTGCTTGCCCACAGAAAGAAACTTGACAACACTTTGGCCTATAAACACCGGCATACCAACTGTACTAAATCTTTGCCCAGCTATTCTGGGTAAGCTAGAGGAAAAATAGCAGACTGCATAGGAGGATGCTTGGGGGCCCGCCAAGGCCATGACGTACAGGTTTCCAAACAAAGCTATGGCTGAATCAGAAAAAGCATGTCTGAGTCAGGCTCAAATACAGGGCCTCCTCTTCCCAAATTTCTCAGCTTCTTTCACAGGAAGAAGAGGTAGGGATTCACAGTAACTCCAACTCTCAGAGGTTATCCAAGAGGCCATCAAACTGTATTTTGTTGAAGTTTCACGAAATCTAGAAGGGGATGTTGGTGGAGGTATTCTCTGTACCGTTTGCTTTTTACTTTGCCATTTGGTCATTAAACAACTCATATGTCCTCTTCAGTGAAGCCAAAGATTTCCAACGGAGGAATAATTAAAACTACTGGTATTTTCTTAATACTGTTTAATGTTTCAACAGCCCTAGTGACTAGCTGCATAGCAATAGGATTCACACTGCTGTTAGCGTGGAAGATAAAGAGACTTTGAAAAAATATTTTTCTTGTGTTACATTATTTCCAGTATCTGGACCTGATAGCTGGATGAATGGTTTATTTTTCTTTTATCAGGTATGGATAGAATTGGTAATAGGGTCATCTATTGGATATTGAATAAAATAACAGGAAAAAAATGTCACCAAATTTCACACTCACATGTATAGAAATCTGGGGCCCTCTCCTTCCTTTCTTCTTCTTTTTTCATTAAATTTTTTTTTTAATTTCTTTTATAGGAAGGATCCGGGTTACATCTGTCAAAATCTCTTGGCTTTTCAGATAAGTGGTTTTCTGTCCAGGTAAATCTTGGGTGTGATTTAAACAATAGATGTTTTATATATAAGTATCTTAGGAGTACATTTCTTCTTTGTCCAGGAAATATCTTAACTAAGGCTCAGTAATTTCAAAACTCTTTAGTAATGATGTGAATGCTCATACTGAAATCATAGTGTTAACAATTTAAGCAATGAAATTTTGGCCTAAAGAAAAGCCATATTTTTAAGATCAATTGTATTAGCTTGGGCTGCCAAAGCAAATGCCATAGACTGGGTGGCTTAAACAACAAAAAATTATTTCTCACAGTTCTGGATCCTGGGAAGACCAAGACCAAGCTGGCAGCTGATTTGGTTCCTGGTGAGAGCTCTCTTTCTGGCTTGCAGACAGCTACCTTCTCCCTGTGTCCTCACTTGGTGGAAAGATAGAGATCTGTGGTATCTCTTCTTCTTTTTACAAAGACATCAGTTCTTTTTACAAAGACATCAGGGCTGTACCCTTATGACTTCCTTTAACCTTAATCACTCCTAAAAGGCCCATTTCCAGTCACATGGGATCTAGTGCTTCAACATACATATTTTGGGAAGGACACAATTCAGTCCACAGAGCCAATTGTGGGTAGTGTGAAACCTTTTGATGTAAGTAAGTCTCAATTCAAGAAACAGATCCTTCAAGGGCCACAAAGAAGGAGAAAGCTACTTTTTTTTTTTTTTGCCTTTGGCTATTTTGTGTCATTTTTTTTTTTAAATTTTACTTTATTATGTTATGTTAATCACCATACATTACATCATTAGTTTTTGACATAGTGTTCCATGATTCATTGTTTGTGTATAACACCCAGTGCTCCATTCAATACGTGCCCTCTTTAATACCCATCATCGGGCTAACCCATCCCCCCACCCCCTCCCCTCTAGAACCCTCAGTTTGTTTCTCAGAGTCCATAGTCTCTCATGGTTCGTCTCCCCCCCCTTCATTTTTCCTTTCCTACTATCTTTTTTTATTTTTTAACATATAATGTATTATTTGTTTCAGAGGTACAGATCTGTGATTCAACAGTCTTACACAATTCACAGTGCTCACCATAGCACATACCCTGCCCAATGTCTATCACCCAGCCACCCCATCCCTCCCACCCCCCACTCCAGCAACCCTCAGTTTGTTTCCTGAGATTAAGAATTCCTCCTATCAGTGAGATCATATGATACATGTCTTTCTCTGATTGACTTATTTCACTTAGCATAATACCCTCTAGTTCCATCCACGTCGTTGCAAATGGCAAGATCTCATTCCTTTTGATGGCTGCATAATATTCCATTGTGTATATATACCACATCTTCTTTCTCCATTCATCTGTCGATGGACATCTTGGCTCTTTCCACAGTTTGGCTATTGTGGATGTTGCTGCTATAAACATTGGGGTGCACGTACCCCTTTGGATCCCTACATTTGTATCTTTGGGGTAAACACCCAGTAGTGCAATTGCTGGGTTGTAGGGTAGAAAGCTACTTATTTTTAATATTCTCCTTTGTGGGGGAAGAGACCTAGATATAGAAAAGGGTACCTTCTTTTCCTGTACTGCTAATATGCATTTTGAATTAAAAATACAGGATATAAAATAGTCATCATTTTAAGAACTTATTTGAACTCTAAATTCAATTTGATTTAGAGAAAGAGAGAGACAGGGAGAGAGGAGGAGGAGGGAGAGGAGGAGAGGGAGAAGGAAAAAGAAGAAGGAAAGAAAAGAGAAACGTTAAAACAGAGGGAGGAATTAATGGAAACAAAACTGGTCTCAGAGAAGGAAGGACATTCAGGAGAGAAAATGAGAGACCCATGTAGAAGAGTACATGATGGAAGTTCATGGAAGGATCTGTCAATGAGGGGCAAGGTTGGAGGATGAGCCTTTGGAGGTCTAGCATGGGGGTCAGTAGAAGCTCTGGTGTCAAGTACCTGGGTTCAAAATCGACCCAGTTATTCACTGTGTGGCCTTGAGCAAATTAATCTCTCTGAGCTCATTTTCCTAGTCATAATTCTTACCTCATGATATGGTAGTAAGGATTAAGTGAAATAACACTTAGTGCCTGACAAATAGTAAGGGCTCAATAAATGTGAGCTATTATTATTACTATTTGACCTCCTTTGACATATGCTCTGTAGCTGTGTTTAAAGCTCCTTACATGGGGATCACACTCAGGTTAATTTACTCTGTGACCTGGCATCTGTTCTCCATGCTGATTATGGACATGGAATTATCTTGTATATGATGTTATAGCAGGTATCTTGGTTTAATGTGGACCCCCCCCACAACTTACTCCCACCCCCAGATTATAGTTATTAAAGATGGCAATCTTGATGGCAAGACCCTGACTTACTGAGGCTCGTTATATTTCAGGCTCAATGAAGATCTCTTAATGGATAAATATCATTTCATATATCCTTCCTGTCTTTAAGAGAATGATTTGGCTGTTGGATTGGAAGTGCTTTGAATTTATTTGTGTTAAACATGACTTGGATAAATTACAAATTTCCTTGATCGTAATTTGTCCTTTATTAAAGGGGTACTCAAGACATTTGTGAAATCTGATTTACCAAGTGAGTAGAAGCTCTAAATGTGTTTTTGTTTATCTTCCTTTCTTGGCTTTTTTAAATCTCAAGTTCCTGTGTTTGGAGAGAGGCAATTCCTTTTAAGACTTCATCTTGTGACCAGAAACAGAAAGGATCAGTGACCTGTTTTTGAGAAATTTGCAGTTCAGTTTAACAGATGATGTTTCTGGGAAGAGGGTCATCTAAGAGAGACTTGAGAGATGGCTGTTACGCAGTCTGGTGTTCCCGAGACTGCAGACCTGATGATATGGCCCCACATAAGTTTTAGAATTTGTGAAATGTGTGTAGGTGGCTGGAGTCATGACAATGAAATCCTGGTTTTTGTTTTTGTTTTTGTTTTTTTAATTCACTGTCATCCTTACTTTCTGTTCCCACTTCTATCTCCTTATATTTCCTTTTTCTCTTGGCCTTCTCTTTTCCTGCTTACTGCCACAAAGAACGTGGCCTGTTTGGATTGTAACGTTAGTTCTGAGAAGAGACTCATAACACAGGCAGGGGAGAGGAGGTATGTGGATTAACGACAACAAAAAGAAGGCAATTTGAGTACATAAGAAACTAAAGCTATGCTTCTGGTTACTTTTTGCCTCTATTAGGGACTCTTAGAGCAGACACTTTATAACTGTATTTTATATGGTTATCTTCTTCCTCTTTGACTTCTAAATTTTCTCCCTCTTTCTGCTATTGGCCATACTCAAGATTACATATTCATACACTATTACCATGTCTACGTGAATAAACGTACTCCAAGCCTCTGTTGTCTGATATATTACACCAGGGACCTCATCATCTGAATCTTATCTGGAAGAGTGGCAGGATGGGGGACTTAGGGGATAAACTTTGCAAGTTATGGGAGGGCAGGGAAGAGAGTTTGGATTACAGAGCACTGGAGTTCCCTTGAGAACTGTTTATCCTCATTATGACTATCTGCATTCCCTGCAAAGCTTCCGTTTCTCCCTTTCTGCCTTTTTCAGGTTCTCAGCCACTCTGCTGCTAGGACTGGCCTGGCTGTGGATTTCTGGGTTGTAATTCTGTGCCTGTGTGCTGTTTGCAAAGAGTGCCTCCCCAGACTCGACTCGGTGGCTCCACACTCGGGGATGTGGCTGGCACACTTTCTCCCCTATTAGTATCCTGTTCAATTAGTGTTGCATGACAGGCCCTAGGAGTGTCTACAGCCTCACTGGGGAGTGACAGCAGAAACCTGGTTTTTGTCGGTGACCCTACAGGGACTTCTCCATCAGGATTTGAATCTCTGGTGTACAACTCACTGCATCTCATTCTCTGCTAATTTGCATCTTAAGCGAAGCATCTTACTTTCTAGTCATCCATATTTATGATCTATCATAATACATGGGTGACTCCTTTCAGTGCAATTTTCCAATGCCATTAGTCTCTGTATTCCAAATTAGGGCCACCCTGATAAATAGGCAAATAGTTTAGCAGATTTCAAACAGGGATTAGATAAACAGGGGTAAATAAGAATAAAATAACACTTGTAGCGAAGCCAACCTAGAAAAAAATGCACAATTTATGTCAACATCTGATCACCTTAAATGATATATTAATAGTAATAATAAAAAGTACCTTTATATTTATGTAGTATAGACAAATATACCAAGCACTTTCATGTGCCTTTTTTCATGCGTGCCCCTCTAAAACCTGTGGAGTATGGCAGAATGGGAATATAGATGAGAAAACTATCGGAGAGATAAAAGATTTACCAAAAAGTTCCAGGGGCACCTGGGTGGCTCAGTTGGTTAAGCGCCCAACCCTTTATTTCGGCTCAGGTTTTGATCTCAGGGTCACTAGATGGAGCCCCGCGTGGGGGCTCCGTGCTTAGCCAGGAGTCTGCTTGTCCTTCTGCTCTTCTCCCTCTGCCCTTCCCTCTCTGTCCCTCTCCTCCCCCACCCCTGGCTTGCATGCTCTAAAATAAATAAATAAATCTTAAAAAAACAGAAAAGAAAAAGTTCCAGAGAACACCTAAAACCCCAACCTTCTGTGTTCTAGTCTTATGCTCTTATCACTATAACAAGTTGTTTGGTAGAGTAATTTTAGACTGGATAAGTGTTTAGAAAATGCTGTTCAATGTAACAAACAGTAATTGAAGCTCCATGCTAGGTGTTGTGTTAGGTTCCAGGTATACAATAATGAATAAGAACTGGACTTTCATGCTTTTCCTGCTTACTTGTTTCTGCTAACTAGTTTCTACTTAGGCAATATTCATACTCAGATTGGCCTGGGGCTGTACCATCTGGATACATGATTTAGCATAGCATTTCTTCAACAACATTCCAAGATGGAACTAGCCCCCATGCTAGAGTGGGGTTTGCATTTCCACTGAACAAACAAGAACCTGCATCCTAGCACACACCTTCTGTTCTTAGATTAACAGGGACAACTCTTTCCATATGTTCATGAAGATGAACCCTAAGGAAGGCTGGATGGTATCTCGGCCATCTTGAAGCACTGAGACAGATGTGACATACACTTAACATGTCAAACTTTAGCATGCCTCCACCAGAGAAGTGTGGCTCTGGTGGTGAGAGTGTGAGTGTGGGAGACACTGGAAGGAGCAGGAGGGGTTTGAAGCAATTATGACTTAGACTGCTCTTGAGCGATACTGTGTGATTCGTGATCATCTCTTTTTGGAAGGTTTTCCCCTACCTTGAAAAATGCATTTCTTAACTGGTTGTAGTGACCATCTCATCTTTCCTTTCTTGTTTGGATGATTGGTCTTAGTTCTAATACCATTTTTTAACCCTCAATTCCATCTTGTTAGGATAAAATATGGCTTTCTCCCCTGCTCCTTTTTTTTTCTCCAAGGTACAAATGGCCTAATTACTAAAATAAATGTCAGTATATTTTCTGTTCTCATCTTCTTTGACCTCAACATAGTAGCAGACAGAAATTACTGAGCCCACTTTTCTTGAAACTATCCTTTTCTTTGGATTCACCAGTTTCTATTCCATGAGTTTTTCTCTACTCCATCTCACCATTTTTATTCCTGCTCTAAGCTCCTAAATGTGGACACCACTAGATTCAATTCTCTATACTTTTTATACTCTCACTGGATATTTCATTTATATCCATTGATTGAATAATTATCTATATGACAGTGATTTATAGATCAGTAGATCCTGCTAGATCACTTTAGATAGATGATCTGCAACTTCCTCCAAAATATTCATATTTAAAAAGTCCCCCAAGTCCCCATTTTAAAAAAACAAAGCCCAAAACAACAAAGTTAAAAAAAAAAGTGTTATCTTTCCTGACCTAAGCCTTTTCTTGTTCCTGTATTCTTTATCTTGGTTAATATTATCATCATCTACCCCAAGTTAGAACTGAGACCACTTTAACTCCTCTCTCACACTCCATTTGGAGTTACTAAGACTAATCTAGTTCTTAGGTGTCTCTAAAGGCTCACTTCATCATTCCCAGTTTACTGTCCTTCTCTAGGCCATCATCAGTTTTTCCTTAGACTAGTCCAACAGACTTCCAGCTATCCTACAGTTTACTTGTAACTTTTCATGTGGATATAATTCTGTTTCCAAGTGGATAGTTAGAATTCTTGTAAAAATATCTTACATTTCCTGTGGTAACCAGGACAACTCCTTATACATAGTAGGGACTCAGTAAATATTTGTGAATTTTTTTGTAACCACATTTGGGTTTCATCTGTGTTAAGAATGATCAAGAAGAAAGGTGGATCTTTCCAGGAACAATTCTGATTGAATTCTCCTCTGCCTTCAGTTCTGGAGAAACTCCTGGCATGGAATCATAGTCATGTTAGACCTATGCAGGCTTCTTCAGTGTGGTGGGGAAAGGCTTATTTACGAGGCATCTCCAACGGATAGCACTAGTTTTTTGATTGTGCTATAATATTAGGCAAATATCAAGTTACATTATGGATATGCTCTACTTCTATGTGAAATCTTCTTTGAGATTTAAATATTCATGTTTATCAGTATTTACATATTTAAATCAAGTTGCATTATGAGTATGCAGTGCATTATGGGTATGTGGTGCTTCCATGTCAGTTATAAATATGCAAATATAATCTACTTTGCACTGAGGTAAAGTGCTTCTTGGCACTACTGCTCTCAGTACTGCTCTCATACTACTTGGGTACGAACATGTGATAATAGATGGCTGCAGTGAGTTTTAGGTTCAGTGGATTCTTCTTTTATATGTAGATCAGGTTCTTAAATGAACAAGAGGGGCAAAAATTGCATAGAATCAAAATAACATATAATTCCCTTAAGAAGTTGTTACATGGGAGATGGACATGAGCTATTGTCTCACTGAGTCCAAAATATCCATATTTTCCTCCTAGTGTTTAAAAAAATTGCTCTTTCTGGGGTCCCTGGGTGGCTCAGTTGCTTAAGCGTCTGCCTTTGGCTCAGGTCATGATCTCAAGGTCTTGGGATGGAGTCCCACATCAGGCTCCCTGCTTCTCCCTCTGCCTCTGTACTCCCCCACCCCCAGCTCGTGCTCTTTCTCTCTCTGTCTCAAATAAATAAATAAAATCTTTTATAAAAAAATTGCTCTTCCCTTAGTTGAGAAACAGATGACTAGATAACTTGTTTAGAGGACACACTAACCTCAAAATGCCTACTATCAAACCCCAGAATCATACTCAGCATGATAGGATGCTCACATTATGAAAGGCATACATGAACTGTGATGACTGAGGGGACAGGGAGCTACACCTCCCATTTCTAACATCCCAGTCTGTGTGCTCTTTGAGTGGAAAAGTGAGGAGAATCACCTGCCCCCTTTATTTTTTAAATTGTTAAATGCATGTAATTAATTTTGCGTAAGTTAAATGAGCTTAGGCTATTGACTCCATTGAACATACACTCATATATGTATAGAATAGATTTTGGACATCCTGATAATTTTTAAATGAAGTAATTTAATGCTATTCATTGTGTTCAGAGCACTTCTAACATCTGAAACAGCTTTTAACTTTTTTTCATTAGCAGTGAATTTTGAACATAAAATGTAAAATCTAGATTCTCTCAGAAATTAAAGATCACATGGTCTTTATTTTATTATTATTTTTTTAATAAAGAAGGATGTGTTGCATCTCCCCATCAGGACATTGGTCACATTAACACAGACACATGATGCTGCACTCGAAAATACTTCAGCTTCATCAGTTTTGAAAAGTTATAACTATTGAAGTTACTTTTATAGTACTGCCCAGTTTCTTCTGGAATATTGTAATTTACTGTTAAGTAATAGGTGTAGTTTGCTTCACATCTCTGAATATGTTTGAATCAGTTTGTGGGACTCCTAAGGATGTGACATTCTATACTAAGGAATTGCTGCTAATACATGATGAATTGTAATTGTAATTATCTAAGTAACCTGGTCAAATTTTCTTAAAATAAATGAGGTTCAGCGGGATCAAAGGTAATTAATGTTTTCCAGCAGTAAGTGTGATAAATGCTTGCTTGTTAAGTCAATAACATCAAGACAAAACTTGAATGTGAAGTAAGGTTGTACTATAAGTAAATTGCAAATAACATTCATGTGACAGATACACTAATTTGCCACTTGTTATTCCAGCAAGATTTGAGAAATTAGATAGTTGAAGTTGCTGTAAGGAACACAATTTACTGCAGAGATGCCCCAAGAGAAAACTTTAGGCCTTAGCTTTGCCTATTGACTTTTGCCAAGTAGTCACCCGGGGTCTGTTTTGAAACCATCTGTGATCATTCACACCAAAGCAATAATTGTGTAGAAAAATTAGAAACAATTAAACCCTCTGCTTCCTGGTAACATAATGCTATTTGCTTAGGATCTGCAAGCACTTGCTGCAGAATACGATGGTATCGGCCTAAAATAAGAGTATAATAGGAAAAATTGTGGAAGAAATGAGAGCATTCCCCACTGAAATGAAATTTAATGAGGATGGTGGAGAAATGTAATTGTGCGTTCTACCTGACTCAACTTTTAATTTAGTTGGGATCTGTAACGTGTGTTCTAAAGTTATTGGTAGTTAGTAAAATAAGTTACAATTCTTGTTTCTACCCATTTACTTGGAGTTGAAAAAAAAAAAAAAAGGATTGATCCAAAGGTGGAAAAATAAAAATTTTACTGCACGGTCCATACTTTTATCTTCACATTGTCAGAAGTTTTTAAGATGAGAAATTCAATTTATTTATTTATTTATTTATTTATTTATTTTTAAAGATTTTATTTATTTATTTGAGAGAGAGAGAATGAGAGATAGCACGAGAGGGAAGAGGGTCAGAGGGAGAAGCAGACTCCCCGCCGAGCAGGGAGCCCGATGTGGGACTCGATCCCGGAACTCCAGGATCATGACCTGAGCCGAAGGCAGTCGCTTAACCGACTGAGCCACCCAGGCGCCCGAAATTCAATTTATTTAAAAGTTAGTTATGGATGGTGCAGGTGGAGGCGTCCCCAGGTTTGGCTCGGCAGCTGCCCGCCCCGTAGACCCCACTGCTGGGCCACTTGCTGGCCGTGGGACAACCTTCCCGTGCCAACAGCCTCCTGATCTCTGGCCGCACAAGTGGAGCTTCCCAGACCTCTTACCTGCTGCGCTTCCGAGTGGAGGAGGGCGGCGATTCTGAGGCCTTGGACCGCATCCAGGAGGCGTCGGCGGGGTTAGGGGACGAGGCCCAGGAGCCCTGAGCAGTGGCTGCCGGGCTGGCGGTCCTGCCTGCCTCCCCCAGGCCTGCCTCTGCTCGCTTCCGCCCTCCAGGCGGCGTCGGTCCTGCCTGCCCGCGCTGTTAGCGCACCCGTGGTGTGTCCTGAACCAGAGCATTTAGGGACGGACCTTGAAAGAGGAAGATGGCGGAGTCAGAGCCAGGGGATGAGGCTGTGTCCACTTTGGCGGGAGAAGGTAGGATGGCTTGTTTGGGAAAGGTGAGGCTAGAAGGATACATGAGTGAGGCCTAGAGGACGGGAGCCCAGGTGCACTGGTGGTTTTCTGGGCAATGGGGAGCTGGGCCCATTCTCAAACTGGACAGAGCATGAGCGTCACTGACTGGCCTGTCAGAACAGTTCTGGGTGCCACTCCTCGCGTTTCTGATTCATTAGATCTGGGATGGAACTCAAGAATTTGCATTTCTAGTAAGTTCCCAGGTGATGCTGCTGCTGCTGACCCAGGCATCACAATTTGAGTCATACCTAAAAGGTGTTTAGAAGGATATATGCCTTATCTCGATCATCTTATTCTGAAGAGGGATCCAAGTGTGTGTTCTGGGGGACTTTTGGTCCAAGTGTCATGTTCAATTTTTTGTTTACAATGAGGATATAATCATTTATTACTTGTGCAAAAACAAAAAGGTTAGTTATGGTTGATATAATAATACGCCAAAATAAATATTCACATGATTTCTTGTTTCATCAATGGTGCGTCCTCTTTACAGTGTAATATACTCTTGTTTAACATTCAAATACCATGGTTTTCCCAGATATGGGTATTTTCAACCTTTGACATTTATTGATGAAGAAATTGACAGTGTCCATGGAATATGGGAAAGTATCTCATGGCTAAAGTAGTTTTTTTTTTTTTTAAGTTTGGTTTCCTATCTCAAATACTTAATTTATTCATATGTATAGATATTTCCTTGGTATCTTACTTATTCACGTATGTACTTGCTTTTGGTGAGTAGGCTTAATCTTTCAAAATTAAGCTGAGTTTCCTTTTCACCTGGGAATTGTTTAGACTAAGCTCTACGAAATACTCTAGTAGATTCCCAGCATGAGTAGAATAATTTTCAAGACTGAAATTCTCAAAAAAACCTCCTAAAGTGTGCATAGTATCACTGATAAAAACTAAACACATTTCTAGAGGAATTGGTCTCTCTGTAACAGGAGAATGCTTGAACAGTTCTGGCTATTAAGTTAAAAAAACTGTCTCACAGATGCTTTTGCCTTCTGTTTCCTCCTATTTCTCTCAAGCTCCTCCTTCAGAGTTCCCAGTGTCACACTGTAGATAATAAACTGCACTAGCACCAGGTAGGTCTAGGTTCAGGTCCTGACTCTGTCCCCTGCTAGTCATGAGACTCTGATCAAGACGCCTCCCCTCTGTAGCTAAAATGTACGTAGATCATACGGAGGTGCTGACAGTGGCTCCTCGTTTACAGGGTGGCTGTGGGGATTGCAAGAGCTAATGTTTGTAAAATATTTAGCACAATGCTTGGCACACATAGTTAAAAGCATACGAATAATTCCTTCTAGGATCAAGAGCAAGCCTCCTGCTTATCTCAGTTTCATCAAATTACCCGGCCTCGTCTGTATCCCAGTAAGAATCAATTCCACATCTCCCAGTTGGGAATGTAGGTAGAGAAAAAATACATCCTCCACGCATTCCTTTCATTTCTCTTCTCAGTGACATATCCTTTACATGAGTCCCAGTTTTTCTTGCCTAACTGGTAATGATAATGGTAATTAATAATGACAATCCTCAAAGAATTTTGATCTAAACTATGAACATGTTTATTTTATAAATGAATAATATAAAGGGGTGCATAAGCCATCGTTTTCTACTTTTTATAAATAAACTATCAATATCAGGTACTACAGGATAACAAGATTGGGAGTAGGATTGGAATTCGCATGTTTCCAAGACTGATTACAGGAAATCCATTTCTAAATAACAACAAAACAACATCAACAATTAACTTTAACCAGTGTTTGTGGCAGGCATCATATTAAAAACTTCCTATGTGTTATCTCCTAATTGTTATGTCAACCCCATGAAGTAAGTAGGTACCACTATTATTCTAGTTTTACCTAGGAAGAAACTGAGAGTAAGTGCCTTGCCAAAGGTTATGAGGCTGATGTGTGGGAGAGCCAGACTTTGACCCCAGATAATACCATTCCACTATTAACCATTATGCTGCCCTGTCCCCCAGTATGTGTGATGATACGGATATAGAATGATTGCATATGGGTTGTTTATCTTCTTAGCACTAAGAAAAATTTCAACAGCTGTCAGAAAAATCTTTTTTCTGTCCCTCCTTTCTGTGCTTTTGCAGTCACTGTCTGCTATGATCAGGATAATTTCTTACTTTTCTCCGCCAAACCCTATGTCTTTCACTCTTCCAGTACACTTGGAAACATGACTCCAGATAGGCTTTCTGCACAGACCAGAAAAAAAAAAGGATATGGTCCATAACTCTTGTTACCAGTCGCCCTTTGCCCGAAGTCATGAACTTAAGCCTATGCTTGTGATTTTTGCTTATTTTCTGTTCAATGTCAGTTGCATTGTTGCATCTTTGTCTGCATTATAATTTTTTCAAATTCTGAGTTCAGTAAGGGGTAGGAAACAGGTCACTTCTTGGTGTCACTCCAAAGTGGGTTGCATGCAATAGGAGCTCAGTAAACTGTTTCTGATGATTTTATAAACCTAAGAGGAGCATAAACAGGAGTGGAAACTGCCTTAAGGATTTAAACCTGTGTGGGCCGTCTGCATATTGTCTGTGTACAATTCCGCATACTAAGTGTTAATTTTGAGATTCCCTCTTACTCTGGAGGCATAGTAGAAATGATTAGGTTGAGAATCACAACCCTGATAATTAGCTTAGAGATTCTGAATCAGGATGTGTGCTGCAAAAAAAGTGATTTTTTTGGAGCATTTGGCCCTAAGGGGTTGGATAACCAGCTGTCTCAGATTTTATACCTGCCAACATCTGGTTCGGTCAATAGTTACTAGGAAATGTAACAGAGCAGGAGGGAGTTCTAACTCTTTCTTGACCTCTAGAGAGTAGGACAAGGCCCTGATTCTCTTTTGGGAACAGTTGGAAAATATAGAATTATTTATATTGTATAACATTTACAAAGTGCTTCACAAGCATTTTTTTAAAGCTCTTGCTCTCAACTTTACTTGAAGTGAATGTGTATTATTTTATTAAGCTTATTAAGGTGCAGAAAGATGTACTTTCTGTGCTTTGGTACCCAAGTCAGTAAACAGCAGACTAGAACAAATACTCATATACTTCAAGGACCATTCTGGTTTTTTCAATTTTTAAGTTATCTTATTTCAAAGGCAAATAAAACCAAGAGGAGAGGAGAATGGAAAAGAAATACAGTAGAGTGACCAAGGAGGAAAGGTTAAAAAAAGATTATTTATGTACTTCTCATCTTTTTAAATCTCAAATGTGTGTTGGTTCTATGGTGGTTTAAAGATGTATTCATGGCCTATCAGATGGCCTAAGAAAACATTACTCCTTTATTCTACACCTCCTATAATCTTGCTCACTGGTATCTCCCCCATCTGACCCCAACTGTGCTTTGTAGTGGAAGGAAAAAAAAAAAAAAAAACACTTAACCTATAATTTTAAACTTGTAGTGTTTGTGGTACGTTAGCCTCTTCTAGTTTAACCGATCCTCTGATTAAGTAGTCCATAGACCTCTTTCTTTTCTCCCTTCTCTTTTTCCCAAGGTAGCACTTGGGTTCAGGAGAAATACCAATGATCTCAGGGCACTGGGGTACGAAAGGAGGGTTTTTGATCTTGTGCTGATCTTGTCTGCAGGGTAGCTGTTTTGCCCATGGGTGAGGATTGGCTGGTCCCTGCTGAGGTGTGGTTAGCTGATAGTGCACTTTGCTGGTCTCTTGCTGCTCTCATTCATACCTGCTGTGTACTTCCTAATCTACTAAGACCATAACTATATTGATGTATGTATGTATGTATATAATTCATATGTATTCATAAAATACGTATGTACACATCCATGTAAAATATGTGCAGCAAACATAAACACTCATATCTATGTGTATGTTTATATGCATGTACTTACACACAGTCTAGAAAATCTGGTGCAACATGAAAATTCAAGCTCATAAGTGCCCAAAGTTGTGGGTTTGCTTTCTTAAATAAACAAAGTAGATGAGCTTATGCGTGTGTGTGTGTGTGTGTGTGTGTGTGTGTGTGTGTGTGTGTGTGTCTATTTCTTTCTGGTAAGACCTTATTTTTTTTCTATGTTATTAGGGGGTCTTCATATTGCCTGAGTCAGTTCTGATTTGGAGGTTTGCCAAAATAAAGTCCCACTGGCCACAAAGAAATGTTGTACTTAGCTGGTCTCTGTAATACTAGCTTTTGGAGACTCTTAATTCCCAATCCGAAAGATTTTGCCTAACCTTTTACAGATAGAATCACTTAGTTTGTGTAATAAAGAAGGAGAAATCAAAGAGAAAGGCAGTTACAGCTCGATTGCTATGATGATCTATATGACATGATGCATAAATATTTTTCTTTTTTAATGCTAATATCTCTTTCCACAAATCCCTGATGGTTATACCTTGGTCAAAAGTAATGGTCTAGGAGAAATATTTTATTTAAATGTCTGTCAGATAAATAAAAACCTGAAAAAAAGAAAATAAAAGAAATAAAAAAATTAAATGTCTGTTAGAAAATCCACAGTATACTTCTGAGTAGACTTACTAGCAGTGAATGAAGATTCTCTAAGATACATATGTACCCATTGGTATATCTTTGAAGTGAAGATTTTAATCTGTGCATTAATTTTGGAATTGTATCTAATGATGTTGTGAGAACTAAGAGGAAAACCAAAAAATAATTAAGATGCATTTTACAAATTATCCATATATTCTGTTGTTTAAAAAAATGAAAAAACTCAGTCATGAACACAAACTCAGGATTCCTGACATATATCCTTTTGAATTTATAGCAATTTGACATTATATTGTAATATAGAGGCCTTGGTTTCAAATGGCCTGAAAACCTCTTTTACACTAGTCCTTCAAAGATGGATATTTCTGGGCAGGAAAAGAACTTCACTTAATTTTGGAAGCATCATGGAAGATCCAAAGACAACATAATACCTAAAATGACTGCCAGGCTTCAAACTCAGTTTCTTTTTGAAATTGAATCCAAAAGGAAGGTATGTATGGGCTGTGTAATTTTTACCTGGAGGTCTCCTTTAAGATTTGTTGTATCCCTGAACAAACATAATTCCAAGATCTATTGAGATTAATAGTAAAAATAAATATTTACTGAGTGTCAGCAATGAGGGAGATGTTGAAATCTAGTATGTCTTAATATTTAGTTAAAGGGAATTCTTTTTTATCATGGCAAGTTAGGCCTACCTCTTATTACTGAGTGAGAAATATAGCAGCCTCATGGGTTGAACCGGGAAAAGTGCCAGTTACACATATATGTACAACTACCTTCGGGGCATCTCTTACACATTTTGCAATTCTTGTTTTTTTGGGGGCAATTTCTTTCTCTTCCTTGATGTTTTCTAACCTGAAAGATAAGGATTTCTTATGCTTGTTATTCTCAAACAGTGGCCTAATTTTAAAGCTATGTGAAGTATTCAGCTTTATAACAGGATAGTTCCTTTGGCAAATACTTCTTTTTTCTTCTTTTTCTCCCTCCCTCCCTCCCTCCCATTGTCCCTTATTTTTCTCTTTTTCTTTATTTATTGTTCTTTTCTTCCCATCTGGAATCCTCCCCCCACCACCATTAAAGGTAGTAAAATCTGCATTTTATTATTTCAACATTTTTGAGTTCTGCAATTCAAAACTTGTCCAAATATTTGAGAACTTTTTTCTTTTAATAAATGGAAAATAACATATTAAAAGCATAATATCTATAGAAAGTAAAATACATTAAAAATAACTTTCAACAATCTTTTGAATACTTTCTAGAGCACTATCAAGTCATGTCCAAATACTGTTCTGCTCTGGGGGACCGTAACAATGGTAGCATTTGTTGGTGTTTTTGAATGTGGAGCGTTGATCATGGTGGTGTCAGGGAGTAGAATCAGTGAAGGAGAAAGTGAAGGCTATATTGACAGAAGCAGCAAAATAACTTTGGAGGAGGTTGAGTTCAAGAATGCTTATTTATGGTGTTTGTTATAGAGTGAATGTTTGTGTCCCCTCAAACATCATTGTGGTGAAACCTAATCCCTGATGTGATGACAGCCAGAGACTCGGCTTTGGGAGGTGATTAGGTCACGAGAAGGAACCCTCAAGAATGGGATTAATGCCTTTATAAAAGAAACCCCAGAGAGCTCTCTCGCTCCTTCTGCCATGTGAGGATAGAGGGAGGAGACCACAGTAAATGAGCCGGGAAATGGGTTCTCAGGAGACAGTCTGCTGCCATCTTGATCCTGGACTTCCCAGCCTCCAGAACTGTGAGGAGTAAGTTTCTGTTATTTACAAGCCACCCAGTCAATGGTGTTTTGTTATAGCAGCCTCAACAAATTAAGGCAGTATTGGAAGCAGCAGCTGAAATGGTGAGCCAACAAGGGTGTGGTAGGCAGTTGGAATGCCTTCAACTGGTACATTGTGGTGTTGTCCTCACCAAGCAGTTGCAGGCAGCCGAGTTTTAAAAGAGACCATGAGAGCCTAAAGGAGGTTACCACATGAATTAGGATGTTAGCCCTAATTACTCCAGGATTCTTTTTTCTACCACAATTTGTGCTACAACTTTAAATTTAAA
This sequence comes from Zalophus californianus, assembly GCF_009762305.2. Taxonomy (NCBI): domain Eukaryota; kingdom Metazoa; phylum Chordata; class Mammalia; order Carnivora; family Otariidae; genus Zalophus; species Zalophus californianus. The sequence goes on along the minus strand of NC_045599.1, from coordinate 68,846,771 downwards.
TGTAGACACTGGGGCAGTGCTCATTGTTATGGTTTTGTTAGATTTATGAAATGTCTACAAAGTGCTTACATCTAAGCTGGCTTTACTTTATGTGCAGAGTAGTAGGTAGAAGTTATCACTGAAAATTGCAGAAAATATTGCAATATGTCAAGTGATTTAAGTTGTCAGGAAGGATCAGAGATTAGTTCAGTTACTGAATTTCATGCTTAGTTTTTTTCTTTTTTCTTATTTCTTTTTTGCCAAATAATACTGGAAAACAGAGGTTAGCTATTACTCTTACTTTAATATTTCTCTTCTTGATCGTAGTTGACATTTTTATGTGGACCACAAAGCATGCAAAATATAGCCATATTCTCTTTCTTTAAAAAAAAGGTTACATCAAATGAAATTCAGGCCATACACCTGTTTCTATTTCTTTTACATTACGATGCAGGCAGCAGAGCATCTGTACTGATTTCTTATGGAAGATAGTTTTAGTAATGCCTCTTCATGTTGCTGGAATACACTTATTTAATAATTATTTTTGAAAGGTCTTCCGCACGTCAGGCGTGCTGGCACACAGTGGTTGGGATGCGTTGTTGAATAAAGAAGACTAGGATCTCTGCCCTAGGATTTACATTTTTAGCAGGGAAGGCAGATAATAACCAAATAATAAGTAAGTAAATTATAGTATGTTAGAAAGTGATAAGTGCTGTAGATAAAAGAAAAAGTAAAGCAGGGTCAGGAAGACTGGGTTATTATGTTAAGTTCAGCCCATCTCCTCACTGAGATGACACTGGGGAAAAAACAAAACAAAACTTGAAGAAGGTAAGGAACATGGCCATGAAGATCATTTGGGTAAGAATGGGGCAACTGGCTGACTCAGTAGATAGAGCCTGCAACTCTTGATCTCAGGGCCATGAGTTCAAGCCTCACGTTGGGCGTGGGGACTCCATAATAAATGAATGAATGAATGAATGAATGAATGTCCTAAAAAGAATGCCCCTGTGGAAATGTGTATTGCAGGAACAGCAGGGACCCAAGTGTTTCCCCATGTCCAGCATGCCTTGTCATCTGACAAGATGGGAAGTCAAGACTCTTTCCTTCCTTCAGTAAACACATAGCAAATACCTGCTGGGCTTTGGGGAAGATTAACATGTATCCTGACTTCTTAGAGCTTACAATTTATGGGAAAAAATATACTTAAACACCTAAAAACCTTAATTATACCTGTGAGAAGTTTTCCCAAGTATCAGGATGCCACAGAGGAATGTAGTAGGAGATTTAACTTAACCTCACACTCAGCATTGATTTTCTCAAGAAGATGACTTTCTGGTAAGATGTAAAGAATGAAAAGAAGTGAACGGGACCAATGAATGAGTGCCATTTTCTTGGTAGAGGAATTAGCCTGTGCCAACGCATCCCAACCACTGTGTTGAAAGTCATAACCCCCAGTACCTCAGAATGTGACCTTATTTGGAAATAAGGTCATGCAAATGTAATCAGTTCAGTTAAGTTTAGGTCATAGGGCCCTTAATCCAGTGTAATTGATGTCCTTATATGGAGGGAGAGATTTGGAGGCACAGAGAGGGAAGACAACCATGAAAAGACAGAGGCAGAGATTGGAGTGATGCGGCTACAGGCCAAGGAGTGCTAAGGATTGCCTGCTTAACTAATTACATCTCCAAAGACCCTGTTTCCAAATAAGGGTCATATTCACAGGTACCAGAAACTGAGACTTGAATATATCTTTTTAGAGGAAACAGTTCAACCCATTGTCCCACCTATTGTTCCTGTTTTCTGAAGAATTGTCTATATTCACCATTTGAATTTCTTACGATCCTATTTAATCCTGGATAATTTGGTTTCTTTTCCTATCACTACCAACTAGCTGCCATGAAAGAAGTCACCAATGATTCCCTAATTGCCTAATCCTTCAGATAATTTTTAATCCCCATCTTATTTGACCTCCAAAGGGACATTTGAATTTGTTGGCCACTTCTTTTTTCTTAAAACTTCCTCATCACTTAGTTTCAAATCTACATTCATAATTTTCTTGTACTTCTCTAAATTTTTCATTTTTTGTGTATTGCATTCTTCTTCTGCATGCCCTTTATTCACTGGTTTCCCTTGAGTCTTACACAATTTTTCTGGTTCATTCATTCATCCCTATGTCTTCACTCCCTGAGTGTAAATTGATGATTCTCACATTTCCATCTTTAGCCAAGACCACTTTGAACTCCAGATTACATTGTTGAAATCCCTACGGGATATCTCTGCTTAACACATCCAAAACTGAACTCATTGTCTTTATCTCCTAACTATCCACCTGCTCTGTTCTAGCAAACAGTATCACCTTCTACTCATTCATCTGAATCTGACACCTGCGAGTCGAGGTAGACCCTCTGCTACTGCCATTCCTCACCAATCTTTTTTATTCTTTTTCATCTTCATTGCACCAGTATTAGTTCTTGGAACATAGCTGGTCCCCCCATTCCCAGTGTGCACTTTCTCAGTCTGCTCTCCAATATCAGAGAGATCTTTCTCAACAAGAACCTTAAGGTGTAAATCTTCTGCTTAACCCCTTGAGTTGTTTTGTTTTTTTTTAATTGCTTGGAGAGTAACATTCCAACTCCTTAGCCCGGTATCCACAGTTAGCCTTCTGCCTATAGCCTCGCCTATTTTTTACCTGCCAGCCTCTAAATGATGCTTCACTCACACCCTGATGGCTGTCCTTCTCCAAACAGGCCAGGTGGCTTTCACAGCATTGCTTTTACTCATCCTCATCCCTTATAATAAAAGCCCCTGCCCCAGTCTTCCTAAATGAACATCCTTCATGTTTTTTTCAAGTCTAACCTCTAGCATTATATTTTCTATGAACTTACTCTGATTGTCCCCACTCAAATAGATTGCTCCCTATCCTTTGAGATGTTCTGTCATATCTATGACATTTTATGGGTTTAATGTGCACGCATCTGTTTCCTCTTCTACACGACAAAGACCTTGAGGGTAGGGACTACCTTTATTGATCTTTTTATTTCCAGGACCTAGAACAGTGCCTTCCTATAACTAGTGCTTAATGAATGCGTTTTGAAGGTAGAGCATATGCAGTTTCTAAGTACTTTATTTTTAAAAGGAGCGCAGTGACTTCAGGATTTTGATTTCTTTATGTACCAAATTATTTCTCCAAGTTATTAAAAAAAGGCAAGTCTTGAAGAACTTCCAGGAAAGAAAAAAAAATCCAGCTGAATATGAAATCACTTCATAGAGTAATAATGCAGTACTGTACATTGAAATTTTGCCATGGTCTACATTCCAATATGTTTTGTGGTTAATCACTTTTGCTTTAAAACTTCTAAGTTGATCAAAGGGTAAAATAGGAGGGAAACTTTTTTTTTTTTTTTTAGAGAGAGTGCAAGCACACATGCGGGGTGGGGGGAGTGGTAGAGGGAGAGGGAGAGAGAGAATCTCAAGCAGGCTCCTCACCTACCGCAGAGCCCCGCCTGGGGATTGACACAGGACTTGACGCAGGGCTTGATCCCGGGACCCAGGGATCATGACCTGAGCTGGAATCAAGAGTCGGATGCTTAACCAACTGAGCTACCCAGGAGCCCCGAGGGTAACTATTTCTTTAAGCCAGCAGTGGTTGGTGAACTAGTATGTATTGTCTCCAATGGGAAAGAGTGAGTCAACTTTTCCTTGTTTTATCCTGTAGGACAGGGGGAGGTAGTGACTGTAAGCAGTAAGCAATAAATTCTGTTTAAAGAGGGCATGTCAATAAAGGTTTCCCCACAGTGAGGAAGCTGCTACCAGCTTATTTTGAATGCTTAGTGCTTTATTATGTTGTTTCTGGATGGCTTTCCTTCTTTCTTTTCCCACTCCTTGGGCTCCTCCTCTAGGGCTCAGTAACATGGTAGAGATGCTTTTTGACAGACAAGAGATAATCTTACACTTGACTTCCAATATCAAGGCATTTTAACTGGCACATTTTATATTGAATAATTCATGGGTATTCAAGCTTTAGTTCACTCCACAAAGAAAGTGCTTTCTCTTAGCAGCCACACTAGATATGAGCAGCTAATTCATTATTTAAAGAGATTAAGTATTAGCAACTGGTACTGGCTCTTCAGCGCTCTCTTTATTCCCTTTGCTCGTGTTATCCCCAGCCTCTCAGCTGCCTAGAACAGTTTTTAGATTGATTTTACCATATTTAAGTCTTTTTAAAAACAGATCTACCCCAAAACCTCACTATTTTCAGATTGCTTTGTCCTATTTTAAAAACGTAAAGCAATGTCTGTTAGAACTCTGTGAATCTCTGCAGGCTCACGGGAATACATACAATTGCAACACTTTTTGCTTTCAGTTAAGAAAATGTGGCAGGTGGGAGGAATCTAAGAAATCTGAGTTTGTTCAAATTTACAGACCACTTGCTTCAATAGGCCAAGGAAGGCTTGGGCATTTTAAACAGGTGGTGAAGGTGGATGAATTCTCAACTTTCAAGTATTGTTCCTCTGAAAGGAAAAGTCCCCATGGAGAACTGTCCTCTTTATATTTTCAGAGAAAAAGAGAGGAAGAAGGGTTTGAAATGTCTGTTTCTCTTTTGTAGAAAGATCCTCAGGTTGGATCTCATTCACCACAAATTTTCATTCTTTCATTACCAGTTAAGAAGAGAGAGGAAGGGGCGCCTGGGTGGCTCAGTCGTTAGGCGTCTGCCTTCGGCTCAGGTCGTGATCCCAGAGTCCTGGGATAGGGCCCCGCATCGGGCTCCCTGCTCGGCGGGAAGCCTGCTTCTCCCTCTCCCACTCCCCCTGCTTGTGTTCCCTCTCTCACTGTGTCTCTCGGTCAAATAAATAAATAATATCTTTTAAAAAAAATTAAAAAAAAAAGAAGAGAGAGGAAAATTTGTCAAGAGGTTATGAGGCTTCACTTTTTGTAAACCTTGCCAAAGGGTGACATAACAATGTAATCAGGTCTGCAATGGTTAAATAATGAGAAACGTACACACACGGGCACACACACACTTATATGAGAAACTTTTTTTAAAGAGTGACTGAGTCTAAGGAAGTATATTTTCAGGATATAAAATGAAAGAAAACATTGGATGTTATGTTACTTAAAGTAGTAATAAATGCTTTTCTTAATTTTATATTTTAGATTAGAGTTAGCCTTTTCTAGGAGTGTTTTGAAGTAAATATTCCATTAGAGTGGTAAAAATAAGTTGATAGTTTTATTTCTACTCTATATGGCCTGAAAAAAAACCTGGATGCTTTTAAAACTAAGGAACTTTTAAATGTGTATGGCTTTCTTTTAACATTTAACATTTAAATTATTGAGGGCGCCTGGGTGGCTCAGTCGTTAAGCGTCTGCCTTCTGCTCAGGTCACAATCCCAGCGCCCTGGGATCAAGCACCACATCGGGCTCCCTGCTTGGCGGGAAGCCTGCTTCTCCCTCTCCCTCTGCCTGCCGCTCCTTCTGCTTGTGCTCTCTCTCTCTGTCAAATAAATGGGTGGCTCAGTCGTTAAACGTCTGCCTTCGGTTCAGGTCATGATCCCAGGGTCTTGGGATCGAGCCCTACATTGGGCTCCCTGCTCAGTGGGAAGCCTGCTTCTCCTTCTCCCACTCCCCCTGTTTGTGTTTCCTCTATCACTGTGTCTCTCTCTGTCAAATAAATAAATAAAATCTTTAAAAAAAATAAATAAATAAAATCTTTAAAAACAAAAAAAAACAACCCCCCCCACATTTAAATTATTGAACGAAATGGGTTGTAAATGAACTCCCTATACCTCTAGAATGCTCTTGATTTTTGGATAACTTCTATTTACTGTGTAGGGAATATATTATGTGTGTATTTCATTCATTCAACAATTTCTTGAATTAGAAAATGGGAAAGAAAATGGGAAAAGCATATAATAGATGATCAATAACAAATGTATTTCTTGAATGACTAAATAAGCCCAGATTGGGCCCATCCTGTGAAAAGCCTTCTTTGAAAGGGAGAAAAATGTGTCTGCATCAAAGACCAATTGCCCTTTTACTGTGTTAAGGGCAAGATCCTGTGCATTGACAAATATTCAAATATCCGCACCTCCTAACAGTCAATGTCTGCACTAGCCTTAGAGCCATCAGAGAATAGAGAAGTAAGACCTAGGAGACTAGAAGATCACCAAAGTTGTTTCTAAAGGTGAGATTCTACAAGCTCTTTCTTGTCTAGTATGCAAGAAGGAGCCCAAATTGAAGATTTTTCACACAGAAGAGTGCAAAATGGTAAGTAGCTTGCGTTTTGAAGTTAAAATGACCTGTGTCTAAAATATAGTTCTTCCATGTAATAGCTGTTGCAACTTTGAGGAAATGGTGAAATCTCCCCAAGCTTCTTTTTCTCATCTGTAAAATGAGGATTTTAATAGTATGTACCTCATAGGTGTGAGAATTAATGAGATAATGCCTGAAAATTGCTTAGCATAGTGCTGAGCACATAAGAAACATTCAGTAAACCTCTTTTCAAAAAGTGTTTTTGGAAAATTAGCCTGGCACTGACATAGAAATTTAATTTGCAGTTGAGATTGTGGAAGTTTAGGAAATTGCTGCATTGTAAAAAATTGGGAGTTTTATGAAATGCTAATGCATTTTATCCTAATTTAAGTAGGAATTCCAGATCAGTTGTGGCAAAAAGGAGAAAAAACATTTTCATTCTAATCTTGGACATAATTATCCATAGATAACAAAAGAGACCTGCTCAATATGATCTGGTAGCTACTGCTTCCACTGGGGTGCTTTTACATGGCTTCGTTGAGGTAAAATATGTTTTAAAAGAAAAATAAATGTAGTTTTGTTCTTTGCAAAGTTTTGTAAACATTTTGAAGTTTTTGTAAAAGTTTGATAGTATGTGTTATGTTATGTATTGATTATTTTAAGCATTCAACTGAGAATGAGATTGGAATTGAAAATTTTGTTTCTTGAATGGGAAAAGGATTGGAGAATGAGAGCCCATCTATTATTATAACCTAGCTTTAAAAACTTATTTAGGAATCTGAATTGTGAGAGATTGAGACAGCCTAGTTGGACACAAAATGTCTTCTCCAAGAATCAGAATTTAAATTGTAAATCCCAGATTTTAAGATTTATCTATCATGTCATCTGTTGTATAGAATCAACATCTCCTGGATTTCTTCCAGAGACCTTTTTAAACAATATCACTTTTTTCTAACACACATATACACAATACACATTTATAAACACAAAACTTTCAAATGTAGATAGCCACCTCCACTTCCTCTCCACTGATGAAATCTCAATAAAGAGACAAAATAAGACTAAAATATCATATATGTATAAAAAATTTATCAATCATTCTAAAACTTTATAAAAGTAAGCTATTTTTTCCTTTGTAAGCAGGCTTACTTTAATATGGATTAAAAGTGCTGACAGCCAGTCTGGAGGACCAAATTGTGTTTGGCAGTTCTCATTTGCAATTAGCGAAGGGAGACCATTCCTCAGTGGTAGGGTCACCTAACGGATGCCAAGCTGAATTCCACCCACAATTATCGAATGCTGATGGTGTGCCCTCTTTGTGCCTATGCTGGGAACTTAAATAGGAACTAATGCTGGAAACTCAAAGAGCTAACAGTCCCATCAAGATGTTTCCAACTGAGGGCAGATACTAGAACATTTGTATTATTTTGGGGTGTGTAGCAGGTACTCTGTTGCTAATAATAGTCAAAGATCTAAAGTTTGTGAATAACGTGAGTTTTTCATCTGTCTAAAAGGAGTCAAGGTTATTCCTCTAATGCTATCCCTTGCACTCATACACTCATATGTATTTAGATACGATTTTGAGAAGGATGAGAGAAATCACGAGTAGAGCCAGAACGACACAGCAACCACTAGTGACCAGCCATTTGTGCTCTGTGACTAACACTTGTGTGCTTGGAGTGTTTTGTAGAATTTGTGAAATATGACATTATAGTTGCTTTCATTGTCTTTATAATTTTACCCATGAATACATTTTTAGTGAAAAGGGGAGACCAGATATAACAACGGTGCTTAGAGTTTTATACAATTAATTGTCTTATTGAGAATGATGTTCTTTATATAAACATGTTACAGCCTATACATTATATGTAGTAATAAAAAAATGAATTATGTTTATTTATGAATATCCCTTAGTGTTATATAGTTGCTCAACTTATTGATACTATTTGTTAAGTAGAATTCTAGAAAGTTCAAAATTCATATTTAAGAAATGTGGTTTAATATTAAAGAAAATATTAGTCATTTATTTTTCCCTATAAAAACCATTTTGACATCTTTAAAAATATTTAATTTTCATGTTTTATAAACACTTTTTTGAATGCTATGCTAATGAAAATAAGACATTAGTACTATCTGGTTTATTTTTCAGATTTTTTTTCACTTTTTTTTGTTGTTATTGTTTAAACAAATCTCGTTTTGCCACTGAATTGTATGGCTCTTGTAAGCATTATCTGACATGTGGAATACAATGGGAAAAAAAGAAAGTTGGGACACAGTGGCCTAGTGGATTTCAATTATAACTTTTCTCCAAATGTGCGATTGTTCTATAAACACTGTTGCAAAAATGCCTGAGATTCATTCAGTTTCAATACTTGGCCAGCTACAAATCTTGCCTTTGATACTTTTAACCTGTCCATTTTCCAAACCTCAAATTTCCTGATTTTTATTATATTCCTTTTTGGGTTAAGATTGCCCACTTCTCTGGGATACTAATATTAGGGTTGAGAAACTCTTTCCAATTATTGACCAGTTCTGTCCAGACAGGGTAAATGAGGACCCTTTCCAAATGCTCTTTGGAAATAGTTATATTTAATTCCTCAGATTTGATTTATCAATCTTATTTCAATTGACTGCCTTACCGTCTAAATTCCATATTTAGAGAAACTGAATTAGCATATATGGGTGATTCAAGAGCAGTAAGATATTCCAGAATTTCTACAAAGAACAGGTGTGTTTTAAAATAATATGAGCCTAACAGGGCTGAGAAATCTGCATGCGTCTAGAACTAAACAGACCCATAAGAAAATAAAGATACATTGCTGGCCAACTTTGGTGCCAAGATTGTGAGTTTTAAAAGGTAAATATCAAGATAAAACCTCAGAAATTATGTTATAAAAGAGGAAAAGTAAGAGAACTAAATCAATCATCTAAATTCTTATGGCGATTTTTAAAGTACTACACTAATTTCCTCTCTAAAGACAAAAATCACAAGTAAACTTAACAAATAACAATTGGTTATAGGAACGAGTATCTTTAAGGTGATGCCTTTTTGATTATTGGTAGTCTAGCTTCAGCCCATTAATATTTAGCTGATTTGGGTTTGAAAAGTATGTCTTTCCCTTTAACAACTTATAAATTTTTGCCACTTCAACTGTAGACAGTTAAGAACAAATGAAAACCATTTTTATTTAATGAAAACCATTTTTATTTACTGTCCCACAGGTATCATCTTTTAAGGAGAAGTTCAAACCATGGATTCTAAAACACTTGAATCAAAACAGGGCAGCATGTGGTATACTCAACTTTTGTCTCTAAAATCTATGCTATTACCCACTAATTCAGGTTAATGTAGATAAGTTTTGGGTATTTTATCACTGATAAGCATTGTTTAATAATTAAAAAGTCTAAGAAAGCTGAGTTAGAATTACTTCAGAATTTCATAATTTTGATGGCTGTTTTTGTGTCAACTTTTTTTTTACAAGTTAAATTAACTCTCTATTATTCATCTTTTTTAAAAGATTTTATTTATTTATTTGAGAGAGAGAGAGAGAGCAAGCACAAGCATGGGGGAGGGGCAGAGTGAGAAGCAGACTTCCCACTGAGGAGGAAGCCCAATGGGGGACTCGATCCCAGAACCCTGGGATCATGACCTGAGCTGAAGGTAGACGCTTAACCGACTGAGCCACCCAGGCGCCCTCTGTTATCCATCTTGTCAGTAACAAATAACATAGATATTGTAGAATACATATATACAAATTACAGTTATACTATGCTTTAGGAAGTATTACATGGATTTTTGTTGTTGATTATTATCTATTTTGAAGATTTCTTTTTTATATGATTACCAGATAAAAAACAATAATAGGCCAAAATTAAAATTTGGCCTTATATAAGCCACAAGATAAATTATTCTGAACATGGGAAATCCAAAGTGATTGCTTCTGTGAATTTGAGATACAACATGTAGAAAGAATTTTGTTAGGCAGCCATGCTACTAGAGTCCCAGGACTCAGATTATAAGAGAAGAAATGCTTTGCCTTCCAGAAACACTTGTGTATGGGGAATATGGAAAATGAAGGCAGATGTAAGATAATAACCTGAAGGATTTAACCCTTGAATTCTTCTCTTTAGTTTGTTCCAGTTCCTGAGAATGACTGAATAAATCTTGAAATGTCCATCATCTGTCCTCTATCTGTATATCTACCACAGAAACTTTCAGTGTATACAAATACAAATTAATTGATATTGTCAGGACATACAGCATTTTGTGCAAATTCATACATGATTTATCCACATAACTGAAGCATAACTCTATGAGAATTACACTTAAAAAAAATCAACAATTTGAAGAAAAAAATGTCTTTAAAGTAGCAAATGTTTCTGGAGCTTCCTAAAAAGAACGCCCAGACCATAATTATTTCCCACAAATTCAGAATTAGAAAATGCTTTGGGTCCTAATACACTGAAGGTGGAGAGAGCCCCACAAATGTTTTGCCTCCTCCCTGAGGAATTCGTAGGGCTCTGGTATGTCTACTCTTATACTTTAGTCTGTTTCAATCAAGCTTTCAATCTTTATTGCTGTCTATGAGCCTACATTTCAAACAGCCCTTCTATTGATAGTCTCTCTTCTCTGCCATAATTTGTATATTCTGTACAACCTGAGGCTGAGAGTCTTTGCTTAATAAAATTTTCTCTAAATATTTGTTTAACAAGACTTCAAGGAAACTCTTTGGGAGCTATGACTACAAAATCTATTCTATGACTACAAAAATCAAAATTATTTTCATGTGTAATGTTATGACTGGACACTTACTGAAACTGTTTTGATCAGGGCTCCAAGAAACAAACACTTGTAAGTAAGATTTGGGCCCTTCTATGATCAAATATGCAAATAGGTCACACTTTGCTTTGTTAATGTCCTTGAGAAAACATGGCCTATAGGCAATAAGGGCAAATAGGGCACGATTAGAGTTGCTAAAACTCTAGAGATCTTTCTACTTAGCTTAACATACTGTTACGAGAGACACACAAATTCTGTTTTGAATTATGAAGCTATTACTTTTGAATTTTGTGTAGTCAGATTTCCCAGGGTTTCCATTTAGTATTTACTACTTATAAGATTTCCTTCTGGAACTAGCAGAACTCAGCTCTGGCAGGGACCTGATAAAATTCTAGCCCTGGATGAGAGTAGGAAATAAAATCTCTTTGCCTTCCTGTCTTCCAGAGAGGATAGATAAACAAATGCCATAAAAAATGTATGTTCATTGTATTACTCTCTTTAAGAGGTTGGTTGGTCACCCCTCCCCCACTGCAGTACATTTTGAGAACCTAATACCAGCTACTAAAAGTTATGCTGTACTAAAAATAGAAGACCTTAAAAAAAAAAAACAAAAAAACTCAGGTGTAGCTAGCATTCAGAATGCTAGGTTAATTTGAAATTAATTTCAGTTTCATAAATATCTAAACAACTCTTGACCAACTGGGTTTTATTTCCTTTAGATGATGTTCAAGGTATAGGAAGGCAAACACACAACAATGTTTATTTACCTCTATAAAATACCTTTGGCTTGAAATTATTAACCTATATGTCCAATTCAGATAGCTGGCTGGAGAACTCAAGATGTCAAGACATCCCTTCCATTGTAGCATTTATTTTGTTTTAGCTTCACAGAATATAATTATTAATAATAGAAATATTCAGAGCTAATGATTTATATAAAAGATTTGTATTATGTATTTATTTTTAATAAACGTATCAGGATTACAGAGCTATAGATTTTCAAAGAATTTAAAAATTTACCTATTGAAGTTCTCTCTGCTTTTTTTAAAAATTTAAAATCAATTTAGTTAACATATAGTGTATTATTAGTTTCTGAGGTAGAATTTAGTGACTCATCAGTTGCATATAACATCCAGTGCTCATTATATCAACTGCCCTCCTTAATGCTCATCACCCAGTTTCCCCATCCCCCCACCCACCTCCCCTCCAGCCGCCAGTTTGTTTCTTATAGTTAAGAGTTTCTTATTCTCTTATGGTTTGTTTGTCTCCCTCTCTGATTTCGTCTTATTTTATTTTTCCTTCCCTTCTCCTATGTTCATCTGTTTTGTTTCTTAAATTCCACATATGAATGAAATCATAGAATATTTGTCTTTTTCTGACTGACATATTTCACTTAACGTAATACCCTCTAGTTCCATCCACATCGCTACAAATGGCACGATTTCATTATTTTTGATGGCTGAGTGATATTCCATTGTATATATGTACCACATCTTCTTATCCATTCATCTTTTGATGAAAATCTGGGCTATTTCCATAGTTTGACTATTGTGGACATTGCTGCTATAATCATTGGGGTGCATGTGCCCCTTTGAATCAGTATTTTTGTATCCTTTGTGTAAATACCTAGTAATGTGATTGCTGGATCACAGGGTAGTTCTATTTTTAACTGTTTGAGGAACCTCCATACTGTGTTCCAGAGTGGCTGCACCAGCTTGCATTCCCACCAACAGTGTAAGAGGGTCCCCCTTTCTCCTCATCCTTGCCAGCAGCTCTTGCTTCCTGAGTTGTTAAATTTAGCCATTCTGACCAGTGTGAGGTGGTATCTCATTGTGGTTTTTATTTATATTTCCCTGATGCTGAGTAATATTGAGCATTTTTTCATGTGTCTGTGGCCATTTTATGTCCTCTTTGGAGAAATGTCTGTTCATGTCTTCTGCCCATTTTTTAACTAGATTATTTGTTCTTTGGGTGTTCAGTTTGATAAGTTCTTTATAAATTTGAGATACTAGCCCTTTGTCTGATAAGTCATTTGCAAATATCTTCTCCCATTCTGTAGGTTGTCTTTTAGTTTTGTTGACTAAAAGCCTTTCATCTTGATGAAATCCCAATAGTTCATTTTTGCTTTTGTTTCCCTTGCCTTTAAAGACATGTGTAGCAAGAAGTTGCTGTGGCTGAGGTCAAAGAGGTTGCTGCCTGTGTTCTCCTCTAGGATTTTGGTGGATTTCTGTCTCACATGGATTCCTGTCTCACATTTAGGTCTTCCATCCATTTTGAGTTTATTTTTGTGTATGGTGTGGGAAAATGGTCCAGCTTCATTCTTCTGCATGTGGCTCTACAGTTTTCCTAACACCATTTGTTGAAGAGACTGTCTTTTTTCCATTGGATATTCTTTCCTGCTTTGTCGATGATTAGTTGACCATAGAGTTGAGGATCCATTTCTGGTGATCCCTGTGTCTGTTTTTGTGCCAGTACCATACTGTCTTGATGGTTACAGCTTTGTAATACAGCTTGAAGTCCAGCATCGTGGTGCCATCAGCTTTGGTTTTCTTTTTCAACATTCCTCTGGCTATTTGGGGTCTTCTCTGGTTCCATACAAATTTTAAGATTGTTCCAGCTTTGTGAAAAATATTGATGGTATTTTGATAGGGATTGCATTGAATGTTTAGATTGCTTTGGGTAGCATAGACATTTTAACAATATTTGTTCTGCCAATCCATGAGCATGGGATATTTTTCCATTTCTTTGTGTCTTCCGCAATTTCTGTGTAAGTGTTCTATAGTTTTCAGAGTACAGATCCTTTATCTCTTTGGTTATGTTTATTCCTAGGTGTATTATGTTTCTCTCTCTGCTTTTAAATAAAATAGCATTTCAATCATTTGGGGAAACTGTGTACTTAAAAAAAATTCTCTTGAAAAATGGTTTTTGTTTCAGTAGTTTCCAACTAACACATCAAACTGTACTAGTAGGTTTCACACATGTAATGGATTGTTGCCATTATAATTCCTTAAATTGTAGGCAGAGGTTTGGGGGGGCTCTGGAGCTGTGTTTGGGAGGAGTGATCTTTGTCTTGCTTTCAGCCTATTGGTTTCTTTGGCAGTACCTTCCCCAGCTCTACCTGACAAAAGTTTAGGGATATGAGTAGTTTTCCTTTCCTTTTCTTTTTTAAAAAATGAAAGTATGAGTAACAGACAACATTATATTAGTTTTAGGTGTATAACATAATGATTTGACATTGGTATACATTATAAAAACTCTAGTTACTGTTTCTCATCATACAAAGTTACAAAGAAAAATATTTTTTCTTGTAAACTTTTAAGATTTACTTTCTTAGCAACTTTCATATTTACAATACAATGTTATTGACCAAAGCTTGCCACCATGCCATGCATTGTCCCCATGACTTAGTTATTTTGTAACTAGAAGTTTGTACTCAGCCATTTCACCCAACCCCCTCACCCACCTCCCTCTGGCAAACACCGATCTAGTTTCTGTACCTGTGAGTTTTGTTTTGTTTTAGGACTGTTTGTTCTATTTCTCTGAAAAATGCCACTGGAATTTTAATAGGGATTGCACTGAATCTCTAGTGCTTTGGATAATATGGACATTTTTATAATATTAATTTTTCTCATCCATGAGCATTGGACATCTTTCCATTTATTTTTATTGTCTTCCAGTTTTTTCATCAGTGTCTTATAGTTTTCAGTGTATAGGTCTTTCCTCTCCATGGTTAAATTTATTTCTAGGTATTTTCTTTTTGATGCAATTGTAAATGGAATTGTTTTCTTAATTTCTGTTTCTGATAACTGTTAATTTATAAAAAAAAATACTTTTTTTGTATATTGATTTTGTACCCTGCAACTTTACTGAATTTGGTTATTAGTTCTAACAGTATTTTTGGTGGGGTCTTTAGGGTTTTCTGTATGTAAAATCATTCCATCTGCAAATATGATAGTTTTACTTCTTACTTACCAATTTGGATGCCTTTTATTTCTTTCCTGCTTAATTTTTCTCCCTACGACTTCCAGTACTATAATGGCAAGAGTGGGTATTTTTTCTCATTCATGATCTTAGAGGAAAAGCTTTCAGCTTTTTGTTGTTGAGTATGATATTAGCTTTCGGCTGGTCATATGTGGTCTGTATTATGTTGAGGTATGGTTCATTTATACCCACTTTGTTAAGAATTTTTATCATACATCTGAAACTAATGATGTACTATGTGTTGGCTAATTGAATTTAAATTAAAAAAATTTTTATCATAAATAGATGTTGAATTTTGTCAAATGCTTCCTATGCATCTATTGAGAAGATTGTATGATTTTTATCCTTTAATGTGTTGTAACATGTTGATTGATTTGTAGATGTTGAACCATCCTTGCTTCCTGGAGTTAAATCCCACTTGATCATGGTGTATGATCCCCTTAACGCATTGTTGAATTTAGTTTGCTAATATTTTGTTGAGGATTTTTTCATGTGGGTTCATTGGGGATATTGGCCTGCAATTTTCTTTTTTTGCAGTGTCCTTGTCTGGGTTTTGGTATCAAGGTATGCTGGCCTTGAGTTTGGGAGCATCCCCTCCTCTTCAGTTTTTTGGAAGAGTTTGAGAAGGATAGGTATTAACTCTTCTTTGAATGTTTGGTAGAATTCACCAGTGAAGTCATCTGGTCCTGGACTTTTGTTTGTTGGGTTTTTTGGATTACTTGTTCAATCTCCTTACCTAGTAATCAGTCTATTCAGATTTTCTGTTTCTTCCTGATTCAGTCTTGGAAGATTGTATGTCTTGAGGAATTTATCCAGTTCCTCTAGGTTGTCCAATTTGTTGGTGTGGTCTCTTATGTTCCTTTGTATTTCTTTGGTATTAGTTATAATTTCTCTCCTTTCATATCTGATTTTATTTTTGAATGCTTTATTTTTTTCCTTAATGAGTCTAGCTGAAGTTTTGTCAATTTTGCTTATCTTTTCAAAGAACCAGCTCTTAGTTTCATTGAGCTTTTATGTTTTTGTTTTTGTCTCTAGTCATTTATTTCACCTCTTATCTTTATTATTTCCATCCTTCTACTAACTTTTGGCTTTGTTATTCTTTTTCTAGTTCCTTTGAGTGTAAACTTAGATTGTTTATTTGAGATTTTTCTTGTTTCTTGAGGTAGGCCTGTGTCATTATAAATGTTCCTCTTAGAACTGCTTTTGCTGCATCCCAAGCATTTTGGACCATTGTGTTTCCATTTTCATTTGTCTCAAGCTATTTTTCAAATTTATTCTTGATTTGTTTATTGACCCATTGGTTGTATAAGATCTTGTTGTTTAATCTCCACATGTTTGTGATTTTTCAGTTTTCATGTTGTAATTGATTTCTAGTTTCATACCATTTTGGTCAGAAAAGGATGCTTGATATGATTTCTGTCTTCTTAAGTTTATTGATACTTGTTTTGTGGTTTAGCCTATGATCTGTTTTGGAGAATGTTCCCCATGTACTTGAGAAGAATGTGTATTTTGCTGTTTTTGGATAGAGTGTTCTGTATATATCTATTAAGTCCATCTAGTCTAACGTGTCTTTTAAAGCTGATGTTTCTTTATTTTCTGTCTGGATGATCTATCAATTGATTTAAGTAGGGTATAAAAGTCCCCTACTATTATTACTGTTGATCTCTCTCTTTAGGTCTATTAACATTTGCTTTATATATATAGGTACTCCTATGTTGGGTATATAGATATTCACATTTGTTATATCCTCTTGTTGGGTTGACCACTTTATCATGTAATGCCCATCTGTCTCTTACTATAAATTTTTTGTTTTGAAGGCTGTTTTGTCTGATATTAAGTACTGTTACACCAGTTATTCTTTTTTTTTTTTTCCATTTGCTTGAAGCATCTTTTTCTATACCTTTACTTTCAGTCTGTGTGTGTCCTTACATCAGAGGTGAGTCTGTTATAGGCAACATATAGATTTTTTTTTTAATCCACTGATCTACATTATGTCTTTTGATTAGAGAATTTAGTCCACTTATATTTAAAGTAATTATTGATAGATATGTACTTATTGCCATTTTGTTGTTTTCTGGCTATTTTGTAGCTCCTCTGTTCCTTTCTTCTCTTGTTTTCTTCCCTTGTGGTTTGATGACTTTCTGTAGTGTTATGTTTAGATTCCTGTCTCATTATCTTTTGTGTATGTATTATAGGTTTTTGTTTTGTGGTTACCATGAGGCTTACATATAATGGTCTATTTTAAGCTGATAACAGGTTAAGTTTAAACACATTTAAAATCTGTATTTAAAAAATAAACACACTTTAAATCTGCATTTTTACTCCCACCACCCACATTTTATGTTTTTGATGTTACATTTTACATCTTCTCATTTTGTGTATCCTTTAACTAATTATTGTAGTTAATAGTTGTATTTACTGCTTTTGTCTTTTAACCTTCATACTGGTTGTATAAGTGAGTAATTTACTTCCTTTACTACATGTTTACCTTTACTAGTGAGATTTTTACTTTTGTATGTTTTATTACAAATTAGTGCCCTTTCTTTTCAACTTAAAGCAGTCCATTTAAATTTTTCTTATTGGGCTGGTTTAGTAGAGACAAACCCCTTTAGCATTTGCTTGTCTGGAAAATCAATTCTGAATGATGACCTTGCTGGGCACAGTATTCTTAGTTGGAAGTTTTTTTCTTTCAGCGCTTTGACTATATTATGCCACATTCTTCTGACCTACAAAATTTCTGCTCAGAAATCTGCCGATAGTCTTATGGGGATTCCCTTGTATGCAACAAGTTGTTTTTCTTTTGTTGCTTTTAATATTCTCTCTTTAATTTTTGACATTTTAATTATAATTTGTCTTGGTGTGAGTCTTTTTAGTTCATCTGTTTGGAACTCTCTAGGATACCTGGATCTGCATATCTGTTTCATTCCCTGGGTTAGGGAAATTTTTAACCATTATTTCTTCAAATAAATTTTATACCCCTTTCTCTCTTTCTTCTCCTTCTGGTACCCTATAATGTGAATGGTATTCTACTTGATATTGTCCCATAGGTCCTTAATCTTTTAAAATTCTTTTTTTTTTTTTTTGCTGCTCTGTTTGGGTGAGTTCTACTGCCCTGTCTTCCAGATCACTGATTCTTTCTTTTCTTTCATCTAGTCTTCTATTAAACCCCTCTAGCGTATGTTGGTTTTCAGTTATTATTTTCTTCAGCTCTGTAAATTCTTTTTGATACTTTCTTGTATTTTGTCTATTTTTAAGTTCTCTCTGTGTTCATCCCTTTTTCTTCCAAGTTCAGTGAGCATCTTTATGACCATTATTACTTTGAACTCTATATCAGATAAATCACTTATCACCATTTTATTGAGGCTTTTTTCTAGAGCTTTATCTTGTTCTTTCATTTGGAACATATTTCTCTGTTTCCTCATTTTGCTTAACTGTGTGTTTGTTTCTATGTGTTCGGTGAATAGCTATCTTTCCTAGTCTTGAAGGGATGGCCCTGTGTAGTGAGATGAACCTTATTGCTTAATCTTCCCTAGTTCTCGGTTGTCTCTTGAACTGTTACTTAGATTTGTTTTAGATCCATGGGTCTCAGAAATTCAATCCCTCCTGGCCACCAAAGACCAGTGTTCAAGGTGCATGTCTCCTTTGTAGTCTGTGTGTGTACACTGGCTTAGAAGGTCCTGGGTGGGGGGCAAGGCAGCAGAACAATGCCATTGCATTGGTGGGGGTGGGGCATAGCAGCAGCACATTGGGGAGTGCTAGCAGGTTAGAACAAGTGTACAAAAATTGTTCCCACCAGTGCCAGCACTAGCAAGGTAGAGAGAAAATGTGAAAATGGTGCCTGCTACAACCTCCATCTCCATAGGGAGTCTCAACAGGCTTTTGCCCCTGTGGCAGATGCTTTAAGATTAGCAAATGAAACTCCTTCACATATGGTTTCAGTTTTTTTCCAGCTGCTGCTTTTGCACTGGGTCCTGGGGTTATTGGGTTTTCACAGGAGCCCTTCAAGAGCATACTCTCCATTCTCTACAGCCCTATGGTTCTCCTGGATGTAAGCCCCATTGGTTTTCAAAGCCAAACATTTTGGAAGCTCATCTCTCTGATACAGGTCCCAAGTTTTGGGGTGCCTGATAAAAGGGTATAAAAACCCTCACTCCTCAGGGTGGAGTTCCATATTTGTGAGGATGGTGGGTCACTGCTGGGAGTGAGCTTTTGGCAAGATCACCTCTGACTGTCCTACCATCTTGATCTGGCCTGTATTCTTTGTTGTGGAGTAGGTGTTTAGCTAGTTCTCAGATTCTTTTCATAGGTAATTGTTACACATGTAGCTATAAATTTGTTGTGTCCATGGGAAAAGGTGAGTTCAGGATTTTCCTATTCCACCACCTTAAACTGCCTCATCCTTTAATTTAAAAAAAAAAGGTTGGGGGAGGACCTCTGCTTTATGCTATCACTGAGAAATTTTACTTTCTTACCACTTTGACACTGTATTCTTATCCAAATCCATTCTAAATTCTTTGTGCTTTAACTGAGTCCTTTCTGGTCCTCAGAAGAAACAGGAAGACTGCTCTGAATCACTGATAGCACAGCTCTCCATGCAATTGATGATTTTTGGCTCATGGCTGATTTGCTGTGACAGAAGCAATGTGTGACTCATCAGGGGCTGCTCTTGAGTCACTGAGTGATAAGACAACTGGCTGTATCTCTAAAATACTCCTCAAGTCTGACTCTCACACTCACTGGCTTAAGAGGACAAGAATTAACAACACAAGATAGAATTTTTGTCCTCATTTGAGTCTTCAGATGACTTCATTTTCAATTCAGCACCCCAAACTCAAATTTCTAAAAGTTCAACCACTTCCTGATACATAAAGGTGACTTCTAAAGAGTGTTTTATTTACTGCGGAGGGAGAGGCTGTACCACATGATGAGTGGTTTGAGGAATTCCAGGAAAATCCTTCCATCAATATCAAGTCATCAGAATTAGAAATTCCTTGAGAAGGAGCAGAGATTAGTGAAAAGAGTATTGGAGACAGATAGCCCTGGACTTGAATTTCTGCTCTTCCACTTAATAGCTGATGGGAATGTGGGAAGAAAAAGGCTGGAGATAACAGAGCTAAGGTACTAAGGACTGGGGAGGGAAGGCACCATGTGCCAGCCTGGAAGACCTTGGATATATATGTGTGTATATTGGGGAAAGTTGGGTAACATGAGATCATAGAAAAGATAAAGTGAAATAACCCCAAACACACCCCTAGCTGAATTTGTTGATACTCAAATGCAGTTAATCAGATTTATTCATTCTCTCTTGCGCTTGTTCCATATATATATATAATTTATCATATATATCATATTACATATAAAAATCTGTATCTATCTATCTATCTATCTATCTATCTATCTATCTATCTATCTATCTATCTATCATCTCTTCTGAGCCTGCTGCACACCAGATATTGTGTTACCCATTGGGACTACAAAGGCAATAAGCCATGGTCTTAGTACCTTATGTTTGCACACCATTTTATATCTTTCAGGGTATTTTTGCATATATTAGCTCATTCTGTGTCCTCATACAGAGAGGTAATTAAGTCTTTCTGGGGTACTCGGGTCATAAGAGTCTGCAGGGGAGTGTTGAAAAGAGTCATGTCCTGTATCTTGGTCTGGCATCTTTCCATGTGACTTTGGAAAGAGTATGGAACTATAAAGTCTAGAGAAACCATGACTACCACAGGTAAAAACTATTGGGTCCTAGAAGGTATAAATTATGCAGACTTATGAGTATTGAAAGAGAAGGTATCTCCATTTATCCCTTTTCTGAAATATCCTGTGTCCTGGGAAAAGAATCCTGTTCCCTTGAGGAAGTGCTAGGATATCTGTGAGCCCGTGTGCAGAATCGTGTTAGCTACATGGGCTCCTAGTGGGAGTTGTATAGATAACTCTCCTGAACAGTTATGAGGCCTACTCTCCTTCCAAGTGGTAAAATCAGGATCTTTTAAAGCACTTCTTTAGACAGGTTATAATATAGGAGTCACAGGGTAAATGAGCATTTACATTCTCAAAACAAGCTAGGTAGACAGATACTCAGGAAGGCATTTTTCCAAATGAAGGGGAAATGCAGAAACAAATTTTGAAAAAATGTCATCAGAGATATTATCCATTATCATTAAATATAGATAAACAATATAGAATGCAATTAATGTTATTTTTGATTCCTGGCAGAACTTGAGACGGTGGTTTGTCTGACTGCTATAGGACATCAGTGAGTGGGACTGGGCCTCATTAGGGAGGTGAAAGGAAGAACAAAAACTGCCAACACAACAAATGGAGCCCCTTGGTGCAGACAGTTAATGCACTTTGTCATATTATAGTGGGAAATGTAGATCTCCGTGGTCATGATGAGGATAGGGAAAACAGAGCTTCCAGCTAGGATGTCTAAGGACCTAAGTGGTAGTGAGTTTATGAGAGTTCAGTAAGGGGTGATCTTTGAAAGAGCCATTAAAATTGAGTTTCACCTTAGCACAAACAGGTTCAAACAATAAAGGTTGGTGAAACCTTTATTTCAAGTGTATTATGGAAAATTTCAGAGCAAATCAAATTTAAGTTAGCAGTATTTATTTAATTTAGTTTAAGAACTAAGAAAAATATATCATCTATAACTAGGCCAGATAAACCCCCTCTTTAACCCCCTTCAATGGCTTCTCAATGCTCTGAGGGAAAAACCTTACTCTGTATTATGGCCTCTTTATTAGGTCTTGGCCATCCCAGTCTTGTTTCAATTCCTTAACATGACAATCCCCTTCCAGCTTTAGAGGATCATCTTCTCAATCTCTTTTCAATCTATGTGCTGTATCATTTTTCAAATTTTAGCTTAAATGTCACCTCTTTGGGAAAACTTTATTGACTAAATCAGATCCTCCCCCTCACCTCTCCTGCTACTTCTGTTATTCTTATTTTAATCCCATATTTTTCCTCTAGTACTTCTTACAATTTTCTTTATTTTGTTAATTTTGTTGCATATTTTACCTGTTTTTCATACCAGAGTATAAGATCCATGAGAGAAAATGCTGTGTTTGTTTCCCGCACCACCATGGTATTTCTGGTGTCTAGTAGAGTAACTGGTAAGAGTAGACACTTAATACATGTTTGATAAAGAAATGAATGAAAAATGTCAGTTATTCATATTCAATTTAAAACACAACAAGAATACAGGGAAACTAGTTTCTGAAATTTCTTTCATTGGCTATAGTTAAAGCAGACATAGAGTTTGAAGAGGTGGGCTAAGCCAACAATGATGCTTTGTGTACATTGCAATTAATATGGTGCTGGTGTGCTTATTGAAATGTTTAATAAAGCTATCATCACAAAAACTCTGAGGAAGTTTTGGGAGCTGATTTAAAAACAACAACAACAACAACAACAACAACATATAATGCTACTTTAGATACACAGGGTCTGTTACAATAAATTACTTTAAGTCCAGAAAGAAACCTGTTTACTTGCTACAGGTGTCATTTCTCCTTAGTTCACTGGAATACTTGAGAAAATGAAGAGTAATAGTGTGTAGAAAGCACCCCATCTGAATCCAGATTTTGCTATCTGAAGTCTTTGCTCTACATGATAAGCATTGGCAATATGGTGAGGAAGAGAGGCAGGTTTCTTTGCCTCATGGAGCTTGTAGTCTCAATTTTTATTGGGATTTTCCTCTTAAGCCTTTATCAGTTGCCAAATTGGGCATCTTCTGAGACATAAAATGCTCTGTGAATGCCTGTGGTCATTTCTCAGTGAATAACTTTAAGCATTTCTAGTCTAATATCTCTCCATACTTTTCTTCAGTGTTTCCCTTTGTCCTCTTGTTTTAATGCTACGTGTTTAGTAACATTTTAATGGAAAGTCAACATTTAGGGAAAAATGGACTCTGAAAGAATGATATTCTTATTTCCAGAATTTTGTTTTAAAATTGGAGAAGTAGAATAACTAGTTGTGTGATATTATATCTTGGAAAAAAAATGATTCTGGTGCAGTTTTTTTGCATCAGTATGTCTCCCTTCCCCCACATTAGTATGAAGCACCCGCATTTCAAACAATCACAAAAATAAAACAAAAGCCACCTTATTTTTTATATTATGAATGCAGTATGTATCCTATAACTTAAACCTATTGATACCGCCACATAGAAATCACTCAGTATGATTTTATTTTCATGCCCTGTATTTAAAAATAGAATATGCTGAACATATCATTATAAGAATCACTTATTAAAACGTTTTTTAATTTATTATAGCCTCCAGGAATTTTGAGATATGAAAGATATTTTTATTCTTTAAAATTCTTTAACAATACACTCATTTTTTTGCTTTTCATGGTTTTCCTTTCCACATATAACTTCTTATTTTCAGTATATTACCAATATTGCCTAAAAGTGTTCCTCTTTTTTACTTTGTTATTTTTAGACTGTGATTTTTAGATACCAGGTAGCCAAGTATGTTATGTTGTCCTTAAAGTAAGAATAAGCTCTCTCTTTTTTTTTTAAAGATTTATTTTTTGAGAGAGAGATTGAGTGGGGCGGGGTGGGGGGGAGGATGGGAGGGGCAGAAGGAGAGGGAGAGAATTTCAAGCAGTCTCCCTGCTGAGTGTGGAGCCCCTGTAGGGGCTTGATCTCATGACCTTGAGATCATGAGCTGAGCCTAAATCAAGAGTCCATTGCTTAACCAACTGAGCCACCCAGGTGCCCCAAATAAGAGTAAAGTCTTGAATGAGGGCATGAAATTCTTTTGTGCCTGAAGTATACAAAATTAAAAACATGGATTTTGTTACACTAATTTTGTTATATACTTACTTTTGCTGGTAAAGTTGTATTCTGGACAGTTGAGTTCATTAGATAGACAAGTTCTATATAGGAGGAGCCTAACTGTATTTTAGCTCACTACTTCTCTTCGCTTGGTTTTTGTTCCTAATCATTTGAGATCACAATTAGCTCTAATCCTTTTATTCATCTCTCATGTGAATGATTCCAAATAATGTTTGAAAATGGTATATGAAACTCGAATATACTCTCCTTAGTAGTCCTCCAAAATTAAGCAAACCATCTTTGCTTTATATCTTTTCTTGGATGTATAAATAAAAGTAAAAAGAAAAAAAAAGACAATTTTAGAACTTTTCAACAATGTGAATATACTTAATGCTACTGAACTGTACACTTAAAAGTGGTTAAGATGGTAAATTTTATCTTATTTGTATTTTACTACAATTAAACAAAGAAAAAAGAATGAGAAAATAATAAAGAAAAAAAAGGAAGAAATAGAAAATCACTTGAAAGTTGTCATATTGTTCCACTCGAGGCACCACTCAAAAAAATAAAAAAGGGGGGGGCGCCTGGGTGGCTCAGTTGGTTAAGCAACTGCCTTTGGCTCAGGTCATGATCCTGGAGTCCTGGGATCAAGTCCTGCATCGGGCTCCCTGCTCAGCAGGGAGTCTGCTTCTCCCTCTGACCCTCCCCTCTCTCATGCTCTCTCTCTCTCTCTCATTCTCTCTCTCAAATAAATAAATAAAATCTTTAAAAAAAAAAGCCAGCACATTCCAGAGATATTTC
This sequence comes from Zalophus californianus, assembly GCF_009762305.2. Classification (NCBI taxonomy): domain Eukaryota; kingdom Metazoa; phylum Chordata; class Mammalia; order Carnivora; family Otariidae; genus Zalophus; species Zalophus californianus. The sequence goes on along the minus strand of NC_045599.1, from coordinate 68,822,193 downwards.
AGCATTGCCTCAGGAAGACCAAAAATAAGGAGAAACAGAACTAATAATGAAAATAGCATGCAAGCAAGACAACTCTAATTATTTAATTATGGAATTTAGAATAATGCTTTAACTACATTATTCTGAGTAACTATCAGGACAGTAGCAATTATTTAACCATAGTGTCCAGAATCATATTTTTATAGTATTTCAGTGAAGTTGGAAGTTTATAAGAAGCTGTACAATACATAAAATTTTAGAAAAATAAATAAGGACTTCTTTCTCCTACAGGTTTAATGGGAGAATAACACAATTGAAGTTTAAAAGGAGAGGAGAAAGTTATTGTAAGAAGAAAGGGTGAAATGTTACTGCAGAACATTTAATTCTTGATTCTTCTTGCTGCCAATGGGGCATTAATGTCACAATAAGGAAAATCTTTAAAAAAGCTAAAATGGTAATTAAATACAGAATTAGGAACAACTTTTGAAAGAGAGTTTGAGTCATATCAAAATAAGAAAAATTCCCTTTCCTACCTTAAATCCTTTTTTTAAAAACTTTTAATTTTCAAGTATTTCCAGACTTACAGAACTCTTAAAAAATGTATAACGAGTTCTTCCACCCATCTTTACCACACAATAACATCTCACATAACCGTAACACAAAGGTCCAAGCCTGAGGATTCACCTTGATCCTGGCTCCTTAGTCTGTTAAAATTGGGCCATTTTCTCAGTCATACTTTAATCATTTAGTCATCTTTAATCAATTTTAGTTATTTATTTGAGAGACAGCATGAGAGAGAGAGCAGAGAGCACAAGTGAGGAGCACGAGGGAGGGCCAGAGGAAGGAGAAGCAGAGACCCCTCTGAGCAGGGAGCCAAATGCAGGGATCATGACCTGAGCTGAAGGTAGATGCTTAACCAACTGAGCCACCCAGGTGCCCCAGGTCCAAAGGTTCTGATTCAGTAGGCTGCAGCGGGGTCGAAGAATCTTATTGAGATAAGTACCCTTACTATTTTCTGATGCAGATAGGCTAGATTTTGAGAAAACTATTCTAGGTTATGACTCAGTGTGTTACAAAAGCATAAAGGAAATTCATGAAATACATGTGGATGAGAGATACAACAATTTAAAAATTGATACCCTAATTTAAAAAGAATAGGTTGTGTCCATTGCATACTTTTATTAAAAAATTCCTTTCCTCTTTTTTGTTTTGCTGTGGCTGGCACATTTATTTATAGCTGTAAGATGGGCTTAACTGAGGAAGCCTTGAATCTAGAGAGTGGAAGTGGTTCAGAATTGAGTGAAAACCAGGGGTCCAAACTCAAGAGCAAGACTAGAGGTCTGTTTGTTGTATTGGGGAAATGCATATGGATTTAAAATACCAAGAAAAAAATTCCAAAATCAAAATAGAAACACACAGACACATATGGATGAAGCTACTATTAACCTGAGGACTGCACAGTGTTCCACATATGGCATACAGAAACAAGAGAGAAAGAATAGATGATGGATGGTGATCTAAGCATTTTAAAAATGCTAGATTAAGGTATACAGGTAGATGTGAGGAATGCAGTTAGTAGGATATCAGGATTAAGGGTTAGAAAATCCAATAATTTGTGGAATGTAGTTCAGATTGGAGAGTTATCTATTTCTGGAATACCAAGGGCAGAGTAGAATTAAAAGTAAGAATGGTTTTTGGTTCTGATCCAGCAAATTATGGCCATAAAGCTTTTTATAGCCTCCTCTCATAGGACCAAAGTCTGACTTCCATGATGAGAGAAGCATGGGAAAGAAAATCATCAAGAGAGACATTCCCTGGGGTTATTTGTCTAAGTTTTGTTTCAGGTGTATGACACAAGATATTAAATCTGCCAAATATCACCTTTTCTTCTTTAATCAATTCTCTCTACTCTTCCCCTAATGTCAAGTAGGAACAGTCAGTAATTTTATTTCTGTTGTGGCCAGTATTGCTATTTATATTGAGCATGGCCATTTTTTTTTTTTCCCATGACTTATTTCAACTACTGGACCCTTCATTCCCTGAGGCCAGGAACTTTATCTACCTTACCTTCCATTGTACAACACGATGCCCTGAACACAGGAGATATTAAACAAATGTTTTATGGATTTGTGAATGAAGAGATTAGTTAATTTAAATAAGGGAACTTTAAGCTTTGGAGTCTGAGATCTCAAAAGACTCAGGGCTTAAAACGAAGATCCTCAAAATGTATGAAATATTATTTGGTTATACTTGTTCAAGTCCTTTGCACATTTTAAAACTGGATTGTCTGTCTTTTTGTTGATTTGTATTTATATATCCCGGTACAAGTCCCTTGTCAGATATGTGTATTGCCAATATATTCTCTCATCCTGTGACTTTTTTTTTTCAATTTCCAGGCCTAAAGGAGTATATATTGTACGATTCTGTTTTATGAAGTTCAAAAAGCAGACAGAACTTAACCTATTATAATAAAGTCAGAACAGTGCTTACGCTTTGGTGTATGGGTTGGGGGGAATGGCAATGACTGGGAAGATGAAAGAAGAGGCTTCTGTGGTGTTAAATAGTATTTTACATTTTGATCTGGATGGAGGTTCCATAGACATATGTTTTTCAAATATTAATTAAGCTGTACATTTAAGATTTATGCACTTTATGTTGTATCTCAATAAAAAGGAAAAGTAAAAAAAATTAAATGCATGAAAGAGGCTTTTAAAACAACATCTACTTCTAGGCACTAAGGAGGGAAGCTTGTCATTTAAATGAGGAAAACAGCTTCTGCTTTTGTCGTTGAAGAAACTGAGGAAAGTGGAAAGGACAAATTCATACCAGATGGAATATACATGAAGGTTCCTCTGCACTGAGAGGATGGGTGGTAAAATGTATTGACCCTTACCACAATTTCTGTGAAAGGAATTTTACTCAGTCTATCAGGTTTTGTTGTGTAAGAAAAGTCTTTTTTTATTTGAAAGGTATTATATCTTCGTGGATTCATATTATAAGCTACTAGAATGAGGCAAGTTTTACACTCCTTCTATTCCTATTTTTTGTTTTTGTAGTTGAAAACATTGATAAATATTTTCACCTAAATAAGTAGGTGGAAAAATTTCTATAGTGTTGTCACTGTTTTAAGTTCTTTATCAGTTTTATGCCAAAAATCATATGGGGATATATTATTAAAATTATATTTCAATTGTCAACTTGATAAAGATCTCCTTCAATTTCCTTGTAAGCAAAGAATTAGAAGTCATCTTTCTTGCAAAAGAATTTCTTATCCAGTTATTAGTCATGTACTTTGCCAACAACATAAAGGCTTTCCCAAATCTTTTCAAGTGACAGTCATTCCTATTACTTTTTCACATAAAGGCACCTTGCTTAACTCAGTATACTCAGAAAGCGTTGGTAAAATAAAAATATCATTTATTTTTTTTTTTTTTTTAATTTTTTATTGTTATGTTAATCACCATATATTACATCATTAGTTTTTGGTGCAGTGTTCCATGATTCATTGTTTGTTCATAACACCCAGTGCTCCATGCAGAACGTGCCCTCCTCAATACCCATCACCAGGCTAACCCATCCCCCCACCCCCCTCCCCTCTAAAACCCTCAGTTTGTTTTTCAGAGTCCATCATCTCTCATGGTTCGTTTCCCCCTCTGACATACTCCCCTTTTCTTCCTCTCCTGTTATCTTCTTTTTCTTTTTTCTTAAAATATGTTGCGTTATTTGTTTCAGAAGTACAGATCTGTGATTCAACAGTCTTGCACAATTCACAGCGCTCACCGTGGCACATACCCTCCCCAATGTCTATCACCCAGCCACCCCATCCCTCCCACCCCCAACCACTCCAGTAACACTCAGTTTCTTTCCTGAGATTAAGAATTCCTCATATCAGTGAGGTCATGTGATACATGTCTTTCTCTGATTGACTTATTTCACTCAGCATAACACCCTCCAGTTCCATCCACGTCGTTGCAAATGGCAAGATCTCATTCCTTTTGATGGCTGCATAATATTCCATTGTGTATATATACCACATCTTCTTTATCCATTCATCTGTCGATGGGCATCTTGGCTCTTTCCACAGTTTGGCTATGGTGGACATTGCTGCTATAAACATTGGGGTACACGTACCCCTTCGGGTCCCTACATTTGTATCTTTGTGGTAAATACCCAGTAGTGCAATTGCTGGATCGAACGGCAGCTCTAATTTCAACTGTTTGAGGAACCTCCATACTGTTTTCCAGAGGGGTTGCACCAGCTTGCATTCCCACCAACAGTGTAGGAGGGTTCCCCTTTCTCCACATCCCCGCCAACATCTGTCGTTCCCTGACTTGTTAATTTTAGCCATTCTGACGGGTGTGAGGTGGTATCTCATTGAGGTTTTGATTTGGATTTCCCTGATGCCAAGCGATGTTGAGCACTTTTTCATGTGCCTGTTGGCCATTTGGATGTCTTCTTTGGAGAAATGTCTGTTCATGTCTTCTGCCCATTTCTTGATTGGATTATTTGTTCTTTGGGTGTTGAGTTTGATAAGTTCTTTATAGATTTTGGATATTAGCCCTTTATCTGATATGTCATTTGCAAATATTTTCTCCCATTCTGTCGGTTGTCTTTTGGTTTTGTGGACTGTTTCTTTTGCTGTGCAGAAGCTTTTTATCTTGATGAAATCCCAATAGTTCATTTTTGCCCTGGCTTCCCGTGCCTTTGGCGATGTTTCTAGGAAGAAGTTGCTGCGGCTAAGGTCGAAAAGGTTGCTACCTGTGTTCTCCTTTAGGATTTGGATGGACTCCTGTCTCACGTTTAGGTCTTTCAACCATTTGGAGTCTATTTTTGTGTGTGGTGTAAGGAAATGGTCCAGTTTCATTCTTCTGCATGTGGCTGTCCAATTTTCCCAACACCATTTGTTGAAGAGACTGTCTTTTTGCCATTGGACATTCTTTCCTGCTTTGTCAAAAATAAGTTGACCATAGAGTTGAGGGTCCATTTCTGGGCTCTCGATTCTGTTCCATTGATCTATGTGTCTGTTTTTGTGCCAGTACCATACTGTCTTGATGATGACAGCTTTGTAATAGAGCTGGAAGTCCGGAATTGTGATGCCGCCAGCTTTGCTTTTCTTTTTCAGTATTCCTCTGGCTATTCTGGGTCTCTTCTGGTTCCATACAAATTTTAGGATTATTTGTTCCATTTCTTTGAAAAAAGTGGATGGTATTTTGATGGGGATTGCATTGAATGTGTAGATTGCTCTAGGTAGCATTGACATCTTCACAATGTTGATTCTCCCAATCCATGAGCATGGAACGTTTTTCCATTTCTTTGTGTCTTCTTCAATTTCTTTCATGAGTATTTTATAGTTTTCTGTGTACAGATCCTTTGCCTCTTTGGTTAGATTTATTCCTAGGTATCTAATGGTTTTGGGTGCAATTGTAAATGGGATCGACTCCTTGATTTGTCTCTCTTCTGTCTTGTTGTTGGTGTATAGGAATGCCACTGATTTCTGTGCATTGATTTTATATCCTGCTACTTTACTGAATTCCTGTATGAGTTCTAGCAGTTTTGGGGTGGAGTCTTTTGGGTTTTCCACATACAGTATCATATCATCTGCAAAGAGTGAGAGTTTGACTTCCTCTTTGCCGATTTGGATGCCTTTGATTTCTTTTTGTTGTCTGATTGCTGTGGCTAGGACTTCTAATACTATGTTGAATAGCAGTGGTGAGAGTGGACATCCCTGCCGCGTTCCTGACCTTAGGGGAAAAGCTCTCAGCCTTTCCCCATTGAGAATGATATTCGCTGTAGGTTTTTCATAGATGGCTTTTATGATATTGAGGTATGTACCCTCTATCCCTATACTCTGAAGAGCTTTGATCAAGAAAGGATGTTGTATTTTGTCAAATGCTTTTTCTGCATCTATTGAGAGGATCATATGATTCTTGTTCTTTCTTTTGTTAATGTATTGTATCACGTTGATTGATTTGCGGATGTTGAACCAGCCTTGCAGCCCAGGAATAAATCCCACTTGGTCGTGGTGAATAATCCTTTTAATGTACTGTTGGATCCTATTGGCTAGTATTTTGGTGAGAATTTTTGCATCCATGTTCATCAAGGATATTGGTCTGTAATTCTCTTTTTTGATGGGATCTTTGTCTGGTTTTGGGATCAAGGTAATGCTGGCCTCATAAAATGAGTTTGGAAGTTTCCCTTCCATTTCTATTTTTTGGAACAGTTTCAGGAGAATAGGTATTAATTCTTCTTGAAAGGTCTGATAGAATTCCCCTGGGAAGCCATCTGGCCCTGGGCTTTTGTTTCTTGGGAGATTTTTGATGACTGTTTCAATTTCCTTAGTGGTTATAGGTCTGTTCAGGTTTTCTATTTCTTCCTGGTTCAATTTTGGTAGTTGATACATCTCTAGGAATGCACCCATTTCTTCCAGGTTATCTAATTTGCTGGCATAGAGTTGCTCATAATATGTTCTTATAATTGTTTGTATTTCTTTGGTGTTGCTTGTGATCTCTCCTCTTTCATTCATGATTTTGTTGATTTGGGTCATTTCTCTTTTCTTTTGGATCAGTCTGGCCAGGGGTTTATCAATCTTGTTAATTCTTTCAAAGAACCAGCTCCTAGTTTCGTTGATCTGTTCTACTGTTCTTTTGGTTTCTAGTTCATTGATTTCTGCTCTGATCTTTATGATTTCTCTTCTCCTGCTGGGTTTAGGCTTTCTTTGCTGTTCTTTCTCCAGCTCCTTTAGGTGTAGGGTTAGGTTGTGTATTTGAGACCTTTCTTGTTTCTTGAGAAAGGCTTGTATTGCTATATACTTTCCTCTCAGGACTGCCTTTGCTGTATCCCAAAGATTTTGAACAGTTGTGTTTTCATTTTCATTGGTTTCCATGAATTTTTTTAATTCTTCTTTAATTTCTTGGTTGACCCATTCATTCTTTAGTAGGATGCTCTTTAGCCTCCATGTATTTGAGTTCTTTCCGACTTTCCTCTTGTGGTTGAGTTCTAGTTTCAAAGCATTGTGGTCTGAAAATATGCAGGGAATGATCCCAATCTTTTGGTACCGATTGAGACCTGATTTGTGACCTAGGATGTGATCAATTCTGGAGAATGTTCCATGGGCACTAGAGAAGAATGTGTATTCCGTTGCTTTGGGATGGAATGTTCTGAATATGTCTGTGAAGTCCATTTGGTCCAGTGTGTCATTTAAAGTCTTTATTTCCTTGTTGATCTTTTGCTTAGATGATCTGTCCATTTCAGTCAGGGGGGTGTTAAAGTCCCCCACTATTATTGTATTGTTGTCAATGTGTTTCTTTGCTTTTGTTATTAATTGCCTTATATAATTGGCTGCTCCCATGTTCGGGGCATAGATATTTACAATTGTTAGATCTTCTTGTTGGATAGACCCTTTAAGTAGGATATAGTGTCCTTCCTCATCTCTTATTACAGTCTTTGTTTTAAAATCTAGTTTGTCTGATATAAGGATTGCCACCCCAGCTTTCTTTTGGTGTCCGTTAGCATGGTAAATGGTCTTCCACCCCCTCACTTTCAATCTGGGGGTGTCTTTGGGTGTAAAATGAGTCTCTTGCAGACAGCATATTGATGGGTCTTGTTTTTTAATCCAATCTGATAGCCTGTGTCTTTTGATTGGGGCATTTAGCCCATTTACATTCAGGGTAACTATTGAAAGGTATGAATTTAGTGCCATTGTATTACCTGTAAGGTGACTGTTAACTGTCTGTTGTCTGTGTTCGTTTCTGCTCTTTGCTGCTTTTAGGTTCTCTCTTTGCTTAGAGGACCCCTCTCAATATTTCTTGGAGGGCTGGTTTCGTGTTTGCAAATTCCTTTAGTTTTTGTTTGTTCTGGAAGCTTTTTATCTCTCCTTCTATTTTCAATGATAGCCTAGCTGGATATAGTATTCTTGGCTGCATATTTTTCTCGTTTAGTGCTCTGAAGATATCTTGCCAGTCCTTTCTGGCCTGCCAGGTCTCTGTGGATAGGTCTGTTGCCAATCTAATGTTTCTACCATTGTAGGTTACATATCTCTTCTCCCGAGCTGCTTTCAGGATTTTCTCTTTGTCTCTGAGACTCATAAGTTTTACTATTAGATGTCGGGGTGTTGACCTATTTTTATTGATTTTGAGAGGGGTTCTCTGTGCCTCCTGGATTTTAATGCCTGTTTCCTTCCTCACATTAGGGAAGTTCTCTGCTATAATTTGCTCCAATATACCTTCTGCCCCTCTCTCTCTCTCTTCTTCTTCTGGGATCCCAATTATTCTAATGTTGTTTCGTCTTATCGTATCACTTATCTCTCGAATTCTGCCCTCGTGATCCTGTAGTTGTTTCTCTCTCTTTTTCTCAGCCTCTTTATTTTCCATCATTTGGTCTTCTATATCGCTGATTCTCTCTTCTGCCTCATTTATCCTAGCATTTAGTGCCCCCATTTTTGATTGCACCTCATCAATAGCCTTTTTGATTTCGATTTGGTTAGATTTTAGTTCTTTTATTTCTCCAGAAAGGGTTTCTCTAATAAGTTCCACGCTTTTTTCAAGCCCAGCTAGTATCTTTAAAGTCACAATTCTGAACTCTAGGTCCGACATCGTACTAATGTCCGTATTGAGTAGGTCCCTGGCTGACGGTACTACCTCTTGTTCTTTTTGCTGAGGTGATTTCTTTCGTCTTGTCATTTTGTCCAGAGGAGAATAGATGAATGAGAGAACAAAAGGCTAACAGGTTTACAACGTCCCCAGCAAATATACTGTATACAAATCAGAAAAGACCTGAAACCAGGGGAAAAGAAAGGGAAAGAAAGAAAAAAGAAAGAGAAAAAGAAAAATAAAAGAAAAAAAAGATAAAAACAAAAACAAAACAATTAAAAAAAGGCAGAATATGATCAAATATGATCAGGCTAGTGCATAGATCAGTGCTACACACTAGATTTTGGGCGTATTTTGGTCTGTTAGAAAAAGTGCCTCCTAAAATTTTAAAGGAAGAAAGACATATATGTACAAAATAAGGGTTGATACAATGAAGGGATGGAAGATGACTGTAAAGATGAAAATTATAAAAGATTTTATAAAAGGACTTGGTAAGATAAGTTGTTTGAAAAAAGAAAGAAGATTTAAGGAAAAAAAAAAAGGAAAAAGGGAGAGAATGTGATCAGGCAGGAGACTAGAACAAAGCCATACACTAGTGGTTTAGGGTATATTTTGATCTGTTAGAAGAAACTGTACCTCAAAATTTTAAAGAGAGAACAACTTATATATATATGCCAAAAACAAGGATAACTACTATGAAGGGATAAAATATGACTCTAAAAATGAAAAAAAAAATGTGTTTTTTTTTTTTAAAAAAAGGGATTTATAAGATGTTGGTTGAAAAAGGGAAAAAGAAAAATAAAAAAAGTCAACAAAAATTAACTTTGATGAAATAATGAATCATGGTAAAAAAAAAAAAAAAAAAAAAAAAGAAGCCATGAATCTATGTGCAGTATTCCCCTAGCGCTGGAGTTCTCCTATTCTCCTTGATCGATCAACTTGGTCTTGGCTTGCTGGCTGTTTGTGCTGATCTTCTGGGGGAGGGGCCTGTTGCTGTGGTTTCCAAATGTCTTTGCCGGAGGCGGAATTGCCCCGCCCTTGTCGGTCCGGGCTAAGGAAGCTGCTCCAGTTTGCTCTCAGGAGCTTTTGTTCCCTGCAAGGTCTCGGTACAGCTTTGGAGGAGCAGGGCGAAAATGGCGGCCTCCCAGTCTCCGCCCGGAGGAGCCGAGAACTCGGGGCCCCGCTCCTCAGTGCGCACCCAGAGAAAAGCAGTCACTCCCGTGTCCCCGGTCTCCGGCCGCACTCTGTGCTCACCCGGCCTGTGATCGAGCGTTGCTATCTCTGGCACCCGACCCCGCTCGGAGTCTCCAAACCCAGCAGATCCCTGCAGTGTGTTCCCGCACCGCTCCTCCCCGGGAAGGAAGGGGAGTCTCCCCGGATCTGCTGCTTGTTGGGTCCCTGCTGGGGGAGCCGTGCCCCGACTGGGCCGCAGATCACAGTTTGTGGCAACCCCGAGCTGAGAGCCCGCGACTCTGCTCCGTCTCTGCAGCCGGCTTCCCTGCTCCGATACCCGGGAGCTCTGCCGCACTCAGGCACCCCCAGTCTCTCTGTGACCCCAAGGGTCCTGAGACCACACTGTCCCGGGAGGATTCCACCCCCCGCTTAGCCACTGCAGCGACGTCCCTCCGCCGAGCCAATTTTTAAAAGGTCCGATTTTGTGCTCCGCGGCTCTAGCACTTGCCAGAAGCGGCCGGCGGAGGCCCCTCCCCCGCCGTCTATCCTCCCGAATATCGCCTCGGATTCACTTCTCCGCACGCCCTACCTTCCAGTAAGTGGTCGCTTCTCTGTTCAGAGAGTTGTTGCTACTCTCCTGTTCGATCTCCTATTGAGTTCGTAGGTGTTCAGAATGGTTTGATCCCTATTCAGCTGAATTCCTGAGACCAGACAAAATCTAGGTCTCCTACTCCTCCGCCATCTTGCTCCGCCCCCAATATCATTTATTTTAATACATTTATGCCAATGTACATTTTTTTAAAAAAACATCTAATATCATCCTTAATTTGCCTTACTTAATTACACCCATTTACTCATTTAAAGGTGTGCCCCAATTTTTTTTTAATTAACATATAATGTATTAGTTGTTTCAGGGGTACAGGTCTGTGATTCATCAGTCTTACACAATTCACAGCGCTCACCATAGCACATACCCTCCCCAATGTCCATCACCCAGCCACCCCATCCCTCCCACCCCCCACCACTCCAGCACCCTCAGTTTGTTTCCTGAGATTAAGAGTCTCTTATGGTTTGTCTCCCTCTCTGGTTTCGTCTTGTTTCATTTTTCCTCCCTTCCCCTATGATCCTCTGTCTTGTTTCTCAAATTCCTCATATCAGTGAGATCATATGATACTTATCTTTCTCTGATTGACTTATTTTGCTTAGCATAATACCCTCTAGTTCTATCCACGGTTGTTGCAAATGGCAAGATTTCATTTTTTTTAATAGCTGCATAATATTCCATTATATATATATATATATACATCTTCTTTATCCATTCATCTGTTGATGGACATCTTGGCTTTTTCCATAGTTTGGCTATTATGGACATTGCTGCTATGAACATTGGGGTGCACGTGTCCCTTCGGATCACTACAGTTGTATCTTTAGGGTAAATACCCAGTAGTGCAATTGCTGGGTCATAGGGTAGCTGTATTTTCAATTTTTTGAGGAACCTCCATACTGTTTTCCAGAGTGGCTGTACCAGCTTGCATTCCCACCAACAGTGTAGGAGGGTTCCCTTTTCTCCGCATCCTCGGCAACATTTGTCGTTTCCTGACTTGTTAATTTTAGCCGTTCTGATTGGTGTGAGGTGGTATTTTGTTGAAGTTTTGATCTGTATTTCCCTGATGCCGAGTGATGTTGAGCACTTTTTCATTTGTCTGTTGGTCATTTGGATGTCTTCTTTGCAGAAATGTCTGTTCATGTCTCTGCCCATTTCTTGATTGGATTATTTGTTCTCTGGGTGTTGAGTTTGATAAATTCTTTATGGATTTTGGATACTAGCCCTTTATCTGATAAGTCATTTGCAAATGTCTTCTCCCATTCTGTCAGTTGTCTCTTGATTTTGTTGACTGTTTCCTTTGCTGTGCAAAAGCTTTTTATCTCGATGAAGTCCCAGTAGTTCATTTTTGCCCTTGCTTCCTTTGCCTTTGGCGATGTTTCTAGGAAGAAGTTGATGCAGTTGAGGTCAAAGAGGTTGCTGCCTGTGTTCTCCTCAAGGATTTTGATGAATTCCTGTCTCACGTTTAGGTCTTTCAACCATTTTGAGTCTATTTTTGTGTGTGATGTGAGGAAATGGTCCAGTTTCATTTTCTGCATGTGACTGTCCAATTTCCCCAATACCATTTGTTGAGGAGACTGTCTTTTTTCCATTGGACATTCTTTTGTGCTTTGTCAAAGATTAGTTGACCACAGAGTTGAAGGTCCATTTCTGGGCTCTCTATTCTGTTCCATTGATCGATGTGTCTGTTTTTGCGCCAGTACCATACTGTCTTGATGATTACAGCTTTGTAATAGAATTTGAAGTCTGGAATTGTGATGCCACCAGCTTTGCTTCGCTTTTCTTTTTCAACAGTCTTCTGGCTATTCAGGGTCTTTTCTGATTCCATATAAATTTTAGGATTATTTGTTCCAATTCTTTGAAAAAAGCAGATGGTGTTTTGATAGAGATTGCATTAAATGTGTAGATTGCTCTAGGTAGCATAGATATTTTCACAATATTTGTTCTTCTGATCCATGAGCATGGATCGTGTCTTCCTCAATTTCTTTCATGAGTATTCTATAGTTCTCTGAGTACAGATTCTTTGCCTCTTTGGTTAGATTTATTCCTAGGTATCTCATGGTTTTGAGTGCAATTGTAAATGGGATTGACTCCATAATTTCTCTTTCTTCTGTCTTGTTGTTGGTGTATAGAAATGCAACTGATTTCTATGCATTGATTTTATATCCTGCCCCTCGGAATTCCTGTATGAATTCTAGCAGTTTTGGAGTGGAGTCTTTTGGGTTTTCCACATAAAGTATCATATCATCATATCATCTGGCCAATGCACATTTTTGATAAAGCACTTTTTTCATATAAAGTATCTTATATTTATTTCCATCAAAATTTTAGCTATAGACTTAACTCTTTCAGTTCATGGAAAATGTTCATCTTAAACCTAATTGGAAATTCCAGTTTCATTGTCAAATAAATCAGCCAAGGCAGGGTGTCACAGAATGTCTAACTTCATTTTTAAATTTACAAAACATTGATATTTTTCTCATGATAACCACATCACTTTTGATTTCTGGAAGTGATTCTGATGGGTAAAGCAGGGATTAAGTCTTAACATGAATTTGCCAGTAAGGTGACTGCACCTTTAATATTTTGTGCCTGTGTACCCACCTTTAATATTTTGTGCTTGTGACCTACTCCCTCAGGGGTAGTGTCAATAGGCAGTGAAGGGACAAGATGGAGTAGGCAACAAAGATTGTCTTCACTCATGCTACCCTACTCAGAATTTATCTAAATTCAAATGATTCCAGTGTGGGCCAAATTACCCTGCTTTAATTTCACTTTTAGCACTTAATGGAAATAGGTATAATATATATAAGGACGGACACAAAGCTGTGGCATGCATATATTGTGTCTTGATTTAAGAAATCTTCATAGATATCAATATTTCAAATTGTTCCTTTGATGGGCACCAGGGAAATGTGTACTTCAGTGCAGTGCACCATTGTGAGATTCTATTTTTAAAAATATTTTATTTATTTGACACAGAGAGAGAGAGAGAGCATGCAAGCACAAGCAAGGGGAGCAGCAGAGGAAGAGGGAGAGGCAGGCTCTGTGCTGAGCAGGGAGCCTGATGTGGGGCTCGATCCCAGGACCCTGGGATCATGACCTGAGCCAAAGGCAGACACTTAACCGACTGAGCCACCCAGGTGCCCCCCATTGTGAGATTCTAGAGGAATGAAGACAAGTATGCTTTTCCTTTTCAAAGTGGGAGAGGAGAATATGTTTGATTCTTAGGCTGATTTCTCTAATAATGGGCTATTTATTTCCTATTTGAAGGTAATGTATGTATATGCACATATTATACATATGTATAATGTATGAAAACAAAGTAGCTGAAATGATTTTGTTGACCTTTTATTTTTAGTAGTTAAATTTGGCAGATGAAAGACAAAGTTTTGTTATTTTACTGTTATTTTAAATGGACAAGGTGTACGTTTACTTATATTTCCTTTTGTAAAATTTACCTGTCCTTTCAATTATTAAAAAGATTTTATATTTTTAGAGCAGTTTTAGGTTCACATTAAAATTGAGAGAAAGCTACAGAGATTTCCCATGTACCCCTGCCCCCACACATGCAGAGCCGCCCCCATTATCAACATCCCCCACCAGAGTGGTACCTTTGTTACAATTGATGAACTTATGATGACACATCATTATCACTTAAAGTCCTTAGTTTACTTTATGGTTCACTTGGTGGTGTACTTTCTATGAATTTGGACAAATGTATAACGACATGTATCCACCATTCTAATATCAAACAGAATATTTTCACTGCCTTAAAAGTCCTCTGTGTTTTGTCTGTTCATCCCTCCTTTGTCCTCCCATCCCTCTACCTCATAACTACTGATCTTTTTACTGTCTTCATAGTTTTGCACCTCCTTTCAATTTTGTATGTGCCAGAAAAATCATAGGATGCTGTAAGATTTTAACAGATCTGAGAGTTAGGAGAATGCCTTGCAGAGTTAAAATTAAAAATCCTGTCTTTTCTGAAAAGGTTACCTACTGTCTAGCTAGAGAATAAGGTAGGAGAATTCATAGAAATAAAATGTCTTTGAAACTTAGATCAGGAAATCCAAATGGCATTGGGTATAGTACTTTGTAGAATTTAGGTTATGAATAAAAGGGAAAAGAGCATGATGCAACTGTTGCCCTTTTTCATTTAAATTAAAACAAAGTCTTAATTCCATGCTTGACTGGAGGAAAAGGAGGAGAAGAAAGTATCAGAGACAATGAAATATTTTTATGAAAACATGAACTATTAATTTAAATGCATGATGCTGTTTTTAAAAATATGCTAGTTTATTTTTTATCTATTTATTCTTTAAAGATTTTATTTTATTTATTTGACGGAGAGAGACAGCGAGAGAGGGAACACAAGCAGGGGGAGTGGAAGAGGGAGAAGCAGGCTTCCTGCTGAGCAGGGAGCCCGACGTGGGGCTCGATCCCAGGACCCCGGGATCATGACCTGAGCCGAAGGCAGACGCTTAATGACTCAGCCACCCAGGCACCCCAAAAATATGCTAGTTTAAAAGTAAAAGTTATACAAGTTCATTTAAAAATTAGGAAAACAGGGGCACCTGGGTGGCTCAGTCGTTAAGCGTTTGCCTTCGGCTCAGGTCATGATCTCAGAGTCCTGGGATCTAGCCCCGCATTGCATTGGGCTCTCTGCTCAGCAGGGAAACTGCTTCTCCCTCTCACTCTGCTGCTTCCCCTGCTTGTGCGCTCTCTCTCTTTCTGTGTCAAATAAATAAATAAAATCTTTTAAAAAAATTAGGAAAAGAGCATAAAGAAGAAATAGATATTACTCATAACTACATTTAGAAGCAGTCATATAATACCCTTTTTCAGTTATTTGTCCATGAATATGTATTTTTGTATAATTGAAATTATATTGCATATATAATGTGGCATGTAACACCTATCATTTATAATATTTTGTCATATAACTAAAAATTCCAGAAGCCTAATTTTAATGACTCTATAGTATTCCATCATATAGATGTATCATAATATCATATATCATATATATCATAATATCAGAATATCATAATCATTCTCTAGAAGCTGAAAAAGACAAGGAGACATATTGTCTCCTAGAGCCTCCAGAAAAGAGTGCAGCCTTGCCAACACCTTGATTTTTAGCTCCGTGAGACCTGTGTCAGAACTCTGACCTACAAATTATGCTCGTAAATTTGCGTTGTTTTGACTCACTAAGTTTATGGGGATTTGTCACAGCAGCAATAACAAACTAATACATAGACAAGTGCTTTTTTTGTGATTCACTATGGTTTGAAATATTAAAGCCTGCCTTTATTCATTAAATTTTCCTTATTATCATTCAAATTTCAAATGCTTTTTGCCAAAACATAATATTATTAAAATATTTACTACAATTAGTTTTTTCTCCACTGACCTTAATGATATTCAACAGATGTTTATTTATTAATGCACTTTACATTTTTCATGCACATTATTTATGATTTTCATTTTATGTACTGATCAAAATCCATTACCTTTATTACTTTAGTTGCCATTTCTGGTATTGGCTCACAGCCTTAATTTTATTCCTTTCCATTTTTACTGCATAAAATTGGAGAGCAATATCTCAAAAAATATAGGATAATACTAGTACTTTTCTCCTTCAGTGAATCAGCCCAAATTATTTTTTACATAAATATTTCCATTTAAAAAGCCATGATATTTGGATCTCTCCAGGGTCTGAATTTCTTTGAAAGTCTATGTTAATAGATTTTTTCATTCAGTAAACGTTTACCGAGCACTGTAATATGCCAAGTTTTTGGTAAAATGTTGATGATACAGAGATAAAAGAGACCTGTTTCTCCTTTTAGGGATGTCAAAGTTTTATCAAGACAAAAGCAGAAGAGTAGGATAATGGTAGGCTGGACTTGTGGTCAACTTGCGAAAGGAACACATAGGGAGCCTCTATTATCTTTTCTCTGAACCATGTAAAATTTTAAGTGATCTGCCAGCTTCCTCCCTGGTTCCACTATAGTCCATTCTTGAGACAGAAATCAGAGTAATTCATTTAAGCATAAGTCATATCATGGCACTCTTCAGCTCAAACCCCTTTTTGGCTTCTCAGTTCACTCCAAGAAAATGCTGGAGTTCTCAAGGTCTCTTAGGTGAAAGGCCTCACATGTTTACCTGTCTCTCATCACCATGTTGCCCCAGTCACAGAGCTCCAGGCATGAAGGCATTCTTCCTGTTCCTAACACATACTGAGTATGCTCACACCTCAAGCTCTCTGCACTTGCAGTTCTTTCAATCTGGAACATTCTTCCTCTGAATATACAGAGGTTTCTTCCCTCACTTCCTGGGAATTACTGCTTAAATGCCATTGTATTATTAAGGCTTTCCCTGACCTTCCTACTTAACAGAAAGTACCCTACTGGTCAGGATGTCCTAGCTCCCACAGCCTGTTTTATTTTTCTGCCATCCTGCATTTTACTTTCACTTACATGTCTTATCATTCCCTGTGGTATATTAGGTGTTCTATCTCTTCTCTTTCTCCCTTCATTAGGAGGTACTCTCCAGGAGAGATTTTAGTTAATGTGATCACTGCTGTATCTCCATGTGTAAGGCAGTACTTGGCACATAGTACGTGCTCATATATTTGTTGAATTAATGGTCAAGTGAAAGGAATTTGATTCAGTCTCAGGATGTCAGAAGTATTTTCCTGTGGAAGTTACCACAGGAACTGTGGTAATTGGTTTTGAAAGATGACTAAGATTGACTGTGAAGGGAGAAGTGAGGGTATGCTAAGCAGAAGAAAAGGCGGGCAGCAAAGCAAGGTCTTCCAAAGTAGGAGCCTCTAAAGGGATTAAAGTCATATCAAAGATATTCAGTCTTACCTCCAAGAGAACCCATAAACCAGCTCATTTGTATGTCTTATCTTCCCAACTCAGAAAGACAAATTCTTTCCATTACCAGTGGAACTGCCTGTCCAAGACAAATGGAAGTACAGAGCTATTTTATTGGATGAATGAAAGCGCTAACCCTGGTCATATATTTTCCCGGTAGTATAGTTCTTGTATGTAAGAACCTTACAGGGATGGAAACTCTAACTTGGGAAGTTTTCCTTTTATTTGGGCAAAATATTTGTTCTGCTTCTGCCTCAGCGTTTCTGTTTTCAAATTTCAAAGTAAATTTTGGTGACAGCTCTGCTATAGGCTGACTTTCCTTGTAAGTTTCATAGACATCCAAATCTAGGGGATGGTAGAATATGCCAGTACCTTATACAGAGGATAAAGGAGAGAGTATCTTTGAAAGGCAGTCATCAAAGGCTGGGAGTGATAGATGCAGTGTTAGATGATATGTAGAATTACAGAAACATAGTCTGGTATAATAATTGCCTTAAAGATACTGTAAGTATCTCCTTTCATCAAAGGAGTAAAATGAACAATAAAGTTGCTATAATCAAAGCAACCATGTCCAGGCATGATGATAAGCCTCGATGATAAGGCACTCATAATCATTTAGTATCCATAGCAACCTTACTATTATGTTTGTTTTACAGATGAGGTAAGTGAGGCTTGGAGAGACTAAGTACCTTGTCCAAAGTTATAAAACTAGAAAACAGTAGAGCCACTTCTTGAGCCCAGATCTGCTGACCTCCAAGCTCATATATCATTTCCCTGAAAACACAAAATTATATATTTAAAAGAAATATATTAATGGAGTTTCATATGGGAATATATATATACATATGCAGTACAATAATAAAATAATGTAAGCAACTAGATATGTATATATGCACATCGATAATGTATATGTATATAAACATGTATGTTTATATGTGTGTGTGTATATATATATATATACACACACACACACACACATATACATATATACATACCCACTTGTTTATAATATTGGAGCAACTAAAAGTAAGTAAATTAGTCTTTGCTCTGTGCACTTGGCTAAACTTAAATACCAAAACAAAGAAATTACCAACGTTCCTCTGCATTTAATTATATTTTAGGGGGTGGGTGGAAAGTTTTAACGGTTTTATCAGACTTTTATTTTCCTAGGAAGTCAAAAAAAAAAGTATTTCCTAAAGTGTGTTTATTTTCTTTGTTGCTTTTATATTGTTAAGTAGTATCTGTCATTAAGGAATCTAATGTGTATAGTACTCTGGGTTGACATCTATCTTTTAAAATAAGCCACTTTATAAAAATTTGGCATTTAAAGAAGTGCATTAACTTTTTCAGGTCCCCTTTTATTGCTCTGCTGGAGTAATTCATTGGTCTGTTGTACATCCTGGAGTACTTTGCTGGCAAAGTAAAGAATGTCATCTGTTAAAACTCCAGAGAATATGCTGGCTTCTGTAGAAGCATAATGAGTTATTAAAAACAAAACAAAACAAAACAACATAACTCTGGAGATTTTGCTGAAGGTTTTGCAAATAATCCTCAGTGCCTCTGTAAAAATCTCCATGTTTCTGAAATTCCTAAAAATTCGGTAAAATCTCATTAACTTGATGTTGGTATTTTAAAACTAGTTCTAATTTGAAGAGTGATTCCCAAGTCACCTAAATTACATTATCTGTACAAATACAAAAGTTGAAAATTTGGTGCTAGTGCAGTCTGCCTCTAGAAACAGCTAATATCAAGCAAGTGTTCTTAAAACTCTGAAAACAGAGTTAGCTCACAATTTGTAAGGCACTTAATGGTGCCTAGAAAGGAAGAGGAGAAAGCTCTGTTTACATTTTTTTTTTCCTTGGAATTCTTTTTTCTAATCCCTTGTCAAATAGTTATTTGTGTCAATAGCAAATGGTTTGCCTAAAGGAGAATCTCTTTATGTGTTTGCCTGGCTCATTGAAGATCAAATAATGTTGAATTTATGTATCTTTAATTCACAGGTGTTTCTCCTGGGTCTCTGTTATTTTAGATTATTAGAACTTTAATTTCTTAAGGTAGATATAGCACAGATATATTTATATGGATGGAAAACAGACTTCAGTTTTATTTCATAAAATCAAACTTTTAATCTTTTTTTTTTTAAAACCAGGGTCTTCTGCCACTTTCTCTTGATAGCACCTGAATGAGCCAATGAACAGACTCAAGGAGCCTCGGTCTTCTTTGAATCTTTGTTTTTCTTTTCTGCTTCCATCTGATGAGTGGCCAAATCTGACTTTTCTTTTGTAACACTTCTCATTGTTTTCTATTTTTGCATGGCTATTGTCACAAACCAAGTTCAGGTCCTTACTGTCTAATACCTGCAAATATGGTGATGGTGTTTCTGTTCACAATCCCAGTTTCAATTTCTTCTGCACATCCCCTCTAGAACACTGATTAATTTAACTTCCTGCTCAAGAACCAAAGATGAGTCTCATTTTGTAAATCATACTTGAGTTTTTGGAACCCAACTAAAGGACTTGGAAGCTGACCCCAAACCTACCTTTCTAGAGTTATTTCTACTTCAATTTACCATAAATGCTTTAGGAAAACTGCACAATAATATTCTTGGTATATGATATGATTTTCCTATAGGTCACCTTTGCTCATGATATCTTGAAAATAACCTCCGGCAGTTTCAGATATATGAGCATATATAAATTGCCCTAAATTTATATAGATCTGGAATACAAGCCTAAGAGCAGAAATCTTGCTTTTAACCACTATGATATTATGCACTATATTTGTTTAATGCTCAAATGAATGAATCACACCATTCTTTCCCTAATAAATGACAGCATTGTAGCATCCTGGGAATGAACATTTTGGGTTAAATCTATTTAAGAAAAAACTCCTATTATCTGCCTAATAAATTTTGAGGTAGTATATAGAATGAGTAAGAGGATAGACTCTGGCCATAGATCACCAAGATTCCAATCCTGACTGCTACTTCTTAGCTCCTTAATCTGGAGCACACTACCGAACCTCACTCTTGTCTCCTCATTTATAAATTCTATCTATCACGTATTTATAAGGGGGATTAAATGAGTTAACATATGTAAAGCACTTAAAATAGTATCTGAAACTGCAAACTAATAGAAAAGTAAGGGCTAGTTATTAAAAATACAACAAACATATTTCATAATGTCAAAATTTAAAAACCTAAAGACTAGTGTTCTCTCTTACCTCTTTAACTTGATTTGTATCCAAATTTCTTTACTGGATACATTTCCTACAATCAATTGCAACCTTTGGGCATAATAAAATGAGAAGACCCTTTCTCATTGTAACCCCAGTGAAAAAAAGAAATGTGACTTGGGGTAAGCTGTCCCTTGAAAACTCCACAGCCAAAATTGCTCCTGCTGACCCAGAGACTTTCTCCACAATGTTGCATAGTCTCTGAAATTGCTAAAGGTAGTATCTAGAATGAATATTACATACAACATCATAATTTTTTAAAACCTTGTGTCTAAGTTTTTAAGTACAAGCAAAACAACAGAAAAGTAAAAAAATTCCCCTCTCTGCCAAAAATAAACAGCCTAGGGATTGTTATTTTGGTATGAATATCAATAAATAAAAGAAATAATAATTATTGAATGGTATGGGTGCATATGAACAACTTGAAAAGAATTATAATAGCTAATTAAAATAATTAAGATCATTGATCAATACTATATGCCAGTCACTGTTTTAGGTATTAATCATTTCAGTTCCTTTAAGTCTGATAACAACCAAATGAAGTAGACACCATTATAATGCATCCCCCCCTTTTTTAAATGAAGAAACTGAGGTAGAGAGGGAGTAAATAACTTGCTTATGGTTGTACAAACAGAAAATAATAGAACCCAAATTTGAACTGAGAAGTCAAACTCAATCAGTCTGATTTCAGGCAAACCTTTTCTCCCACTTTAACCACTAAGCATGTTATTGCCCCTTAATAGCTAGTATAAATACTTACTCTTGTATTAGTTTACTTGGGCTGCCATAAACTACTACAGACTGGGTGACTTAAACAACAAATAAATTTTTTTACTAGAAGTTCATGATTAAAGTTTCTGCAGGTTTGGTTTCCTCTGAGGCCTTTCCCTTTGGCTTGCAGATGGTCGCCTAATTGCTGTGTCCTCACGTGGTCTTTCCTTTGCTCATGTATCTCTGATATGTTCTATGAGTTCAAATTTCCTCTTCTTATAAGGACACCGGTCAGATTGGATTAGGGACCACCCACCTTAAGGGCTTCATTTTAACTTAGTCACCTCTTTAAAGACCTGTGACCCAAATACAGCCACATCCTGAGTACTGGAAGTTAGGGCTACAACATATGAATTTTGGAAGGATGTAGTTCAGCCCATAACACCTCAGTAATCTGTGACCCCAGAAACTCACTTCTGGAATGTGTTGTATTTAAAAAAATATATAAAAATAAGCTTCAGGCAAAAATTTCAATCTTTCATCATATTTCTTTCCGTTAATAAGTATATGATGATTTTGTCAACACTAACACTTACTTATCTCCTGTCCTTTCCTATCTTCAAACATTCCCAATTCTTGGGAACTTCTCACAGTTATATCCCATAGGGTGCCCTCATCTGTGTCTACCAGTCCCTGCTATTTTGCTTGCCAGATCTGGTCTTCTCTTGAAGAGTGGAGGTTCTGGGAGAAAAGTTGTTTGTTCATGCCATGGTTCTCTTTTGAGAATTTGTACGTACTAACTTAGTTCTCTTTTCCCATGCAGTTTCCCACATGACGGGCAAAGAGGGAGAAGGAAGGGTGTGGACCTTCTCATGTTCATAGCCTTTAGCCTACCACAGTAGCTTTAATTGAACACTTGCTCTGAACCAAGCACTGTGAGAAAGTGTTTTATATCCATTCGTATTCTTTTCAGTTTCACCTGAGTTTTATGTTAGCTAAATTTATTACCTCTGTTTACAGATTACTATCCCTATTTGCTGGTGTTTAAAGAGATTATTTTAGTTACTAAGTGTCACAGAGCTAGTAAATGGTAGAGCTGGAATTTACACTTCAGAGGTTGGCTTCTTAGCCCTGGTGATATATAGTGGCCTGGCTTTTATTACTGATAAACGTTTATCATTGTATTTGACATTGCTGAGAAATTTCTCTCTATAATGGTGAAAAATTTGTAGAAACTCATTTAAAGGGGATTATTCCAATTATGTAAGTGTAACACTTTCATCTTTATGATTATCAGATATTAGAGTATGGAGATTATCAAAATGAATACCTTTAAGTTACAAAATGACCGTATGTTAAGAAATTCATACCTATATGTAAAAAGTCCCTCTTAGAGCCCCTGGGCTGCATGCAGGTGCTAAACATAAATGGAACCCTGATAGGCTCTGAGAAAAAGAATCCCATGTTCCAAGTATAAGTAGGAAAGCCAAATATTGCACTGATTCTGGCTCTGGGAAAAGTACATACTGTTATATTCCGGCACATCAGAATTTTCCAGGGATGTGCCTGGTGTCTTGGAATTAAGCCAATGTGATTTTCCTGCCATCTAAGTCTTGCTTCTTTATAGGTCTCTGTGCCATGTTCATTATGTAAATCATAGCTTCCTGTCCCTGAATTGTGAGACTTTTCTCTTTCTCTATACAAATGGAAACACCCTCACCATTTTCCAGAATCTTGCAAATATAATCATCATTTGTCCTTTTATAGCTACAGGCTTTACCTTATACAAATGTGTGAAGAACAGAACTGATGAAGGGAAGTTGTTCATATGCACCCATACCATTCGATAATTATTATTTCTTTTATTTATTGATATTAATATCTAAATAACAACCCCTAGGCTGTTTATTTTTGGCAGAGAGGGGAATTTTTTTACTTTTCTGTTGTTTTGCTTGTACTTAAAAACTTAGACACAAGTTTTTAGAAAATTATGATGTTGTATGTAATATTCAATTTCAAATACATTTTACTGGTCCTCAATGTTAGTTTGGTCTGACAAATCCTTTTAGAATCTTTGGAAAGATATTGTAATTTTTCAATCAGTTTAGAAAAATCAACAAACCCAACATCAGCAACTCAGTAAAAATAGAAGTTGATTTTATGAAGAATCACTGAAAGCTACATACCTATGATTTTAAAAATGTCATTTAATTAGAATAAAATGTAATTATTGATTTATTTTCATTGAGACTTGGGGTTTTTAGTGTGAAAGATTAATTTAATAGAATCTAAATAAAGTAATATATGAATGCCTACCATTTTATATAAAATTAAAAGAGCAAATGTGTTATCTAGGTTCTAAGGAGCATGTATCCAGTTGACATAAAGTCATTCAGAAAAAAATCTTAATATTGCCTAAGTAACATGATGAAGTGATGGCTGACTCTCAACTTTAGAGAGAGAGAAGAATCTTTTAAAGTCAGTGATAAGGAGCAAATTCTTTAATTCTGGTCATAATGAAGATTTTTGGTAGGATTTATTTATCTTGAAAATCCCGAACCTTATTCTCTGTAAATTTATACGATCTTACTTGTAATTACTAGTGAATCACTTCTGAAGACACAAATTTATTCCCATTATTTTTGATGATAGACAATCCATTATCCAATCAAAAAGTTTAGGAATCCAGCAAGTTTAGGAATGCAGACATACCACAAAGTGTGGAATATGGCAGGAAGGGGAATAATATGGCCATGGTAGCAGGCTTGGAGATTGGAGAGCAATCAAAAAGCCTGAAAATGGCTGGGTGGATCTCCAAATTCTGATTAGGAATTCCAGTGCAGATTAATGAGGATCTGACTGAAATCAATACATTTCTTTTGAAAACTGGCAGTGGGTTTTATGTTGAGGGTCCCCAAGATCATCCTTAGGCTTGAGGATTGAAGGACACATAGGACTCAAAAAAGCTGTTACATTCACAGTGATGGTTTATTACAGTGAAGGGATATAGATTAAAATCAGCAAAGTGAAAAAAGCTTGGGGGCAAAGTCTAGGGAAAACCACTGGCAAGATTCTGGGGTTCCCTTCCAGTGGATTTGGAGAAGAATGTGCTTAATGCTCTTGAAATGATGTGTAACAAAATATGTGAAGTGTTGCCAGCCTGGGAAGCTTACTCAAAACTTGGTGACCAGGGTTTCTATTAGGGATATGTCATGTAGGCATCCTTATGACTGACCTCAGCTAGTCAGACTTCAGAACCACCCCAGATCAAACTGAAATAAGAGTAGCCCAAGGCTTCAGTCATAAAAAAAAAAAAAACAAAAAACAAAAAAACAACATTGTTATCAGGCAGAATATTCCCAGTGTTAAGAGGTCATCTCCCAGGAGCCAGGCCAAGGGCCAGTCTTAAGAGAGTGTTTTCTTTGGAATGGGCAGGGTTTAAAAAGCCCAACCCTGATAAGTTTATAGCTACAGAATTGTAGATATTTAGGTTATTTGCCTACAATTTTATTCAAACACATTTTCTCAAACTAATTACAAGGAAGTTGTAGGGTTCACGATGATAAGAGTTCTACCTATGGGAGAAACTACTGTTCTGAATCTTTTATTAGTGGAGAGTTTAGTAAATCATCTAGAGTTCTAGAAGGAGACCCATGTAACTCAGTATCCTTTAATAAAGGAAAGAGTACATTTTACATCAAATCAAGTATTTGTATCTTTTTGACACCGATAGATACCACAACATTGGTATCATTTTGTTTGCTTAGTAACCAGTAATAGAAAAGTTGCATCTGTGGTTAAGTTAAAAATAATAATAAAACATGGGGTGCCTGGGTGGCTTAGTTGTTAAGTGTCTGCCTTTGGCTCAGGTCAAGCCCCGCATCAGACTCCTGCTCCCTCTCCCACTCCCCCTGCTTGTGTTCCCTCTCTCGCTGTGTCTCTGTCAAATAAATAAAATCTTAAAAAAAAAATAATAAAACAGCGCTCATTTTGTATATGGTGAAATATACATCTTAAATTAACATTCCCCAAATCTCAATGTAGCTACTGAATATAATTGATTATTTCATTAATATGTTACTCTATTTTTACCAACATATCTCTGGATAATAACATATCCATCACCTCCAAGAAAAAAGATTATATCTTTTTCCTTCATAAATTTCATATTTCTTTGGAAAAGCCAGAAGAACAAGATATAGAACCCCAATGGTTTCAAATAGGAGTATAATATTTTTATAGTTAGTGCTGATTTATAAGTCCAACCCCCAGAGGTGCACACAGGTTTATCATTCAGCTATAAATGTCTAAATGTGTAATGGAATACAAGGTCTAATTTCTAAAATGTATTTAGATGATGCATTGCTCATTGATAAATGCAGGTGAAGCCAAAAGAAGTTCAAGTTTTGTTTTGTTTTTTTTTTAAAGGTTGGCCATACAATGCATTATTAAAGCTTTTAGATAAAAGGCAAAAATATTATCTAATGTGATATTATGGGGGAAAGATGGAGGAACATGACCATTTTTATTTGTTTGCTTTCTTAGTTTTTTAGACCCTCATAATCCCTTTCAGTTTTGGAGCAAACACTTATCAAGTGGGGACAATGTATCAGTGGTTAATATTAGAATCAGGGTATCATGAGAAATGTATATTATAGTCAGGATACTATTACTTTTTGCTAATAGCTCCTGCTGGCATTAATTAGCTCTAACATAAAAATAATAGAAGCCATGCATACCTCTTAATTTTATGCACACTTTGGAGGTTCTTTTCTCCCATGAAAATGATTTGTTCAGTTAAATCTCAATAATGATAGACCTAATACCCTTCATTACAAATTCAGAGTGGCATATATGTAGATATATTTTAAAATAACTAGATTGTTTATGTTGTTTCAAAAAAACAGTAGAACTTGAGTTGACACAAAAGAATATGACTGGTTATAATTATATCATAGCTGGAAAAGGAAATGTGATAATAGTTTTTTTGACAAAGAGCAGAGCAACTAAGGATAGTTCTAGATTCCACTTCATTATAGGAAGGATATAGTGATGGGAATGGGTTTGCCACAATTGCTACATTTCTCCAAATAAAACTTTCATAAGATAAAACCAAAACTTAAGCCCAAGAAATCCTGAGCTCAGAGCTCAGAGAAAGATTGTTAAATGTGAGTTTCAGGTAAGGAAATAACGATAGGCATTAATAATCTATAGAGCATTTCTTAAGAAGGACTCCATTATCAAAAGGCCATTTTACTACTGCCCCGTGGTTCTTACTAGTTCTACTTCTTTTAGAAGTTGTTTTTCTTATCAAATTTGACAATTTTGATAGATGAATGACAATTTGATTGACAGCTTGACATTGCTAGATAAACTAATTCATTTTTGGAATAAATTCGATGTCCAGTGGTTCAGAGGCTTCATATTGAATATGTCAGAACTTTGTTCTTATTTAATAAGTGCTTATATTTGTATGATTAACAATAACCTAGAAAGATAGAATTAGTCAGAAGAGTTTTATGATAATTTATTTTTTGTGACTGTTTCTTAAATTTGGGTACTTTTAAAAATCTAGGGTCAGTTCAAACTCTATTCTGAAGTAGTGCTTTCTGAAGTAGTTTTCACTGGAAGACATCCCAATTTGCTTTTTAAGGAATCCAGATTTTCAAAAGTATAAATGTACAATGATTTTATTTTTGAAATTCAAATGTAACATACAAGACAGTTTACTTTTAAATGAAGACTTGCCTTCCCATTGGAGAAGGAAGATTGATAAATAAAACCTATTACTTTATTATCCATGTTCCCCAGAGTAAAGTATAACTCAAGTACGTGACATACAATTTTGCTAAAACTGTGTGATCATAAAAATTGCAACAGCTACCTTCTAACACTTCCAAATATGGAAGATTAGCAAAACAACAACAAAAATCCAATTAAATTCAAGACATACTTGTTGAGGTCTAACTTAGTGGAAAACACAGTATTATAGCCTTTAAGCGATACTAGAACAACTGAAGTGTTCCAGTACAAAGAAATTAATGATTTTATCATGGCAGGTAAACGTAAGAGCTATTGTTACAAATAGAGGCAATGAAGCCTCCAAGAATTCTTACAAAAAAGAGAAAACTAGTATGAGCTCAAAGATCTGGAGACAACTCCATCAAGGAAGTGGTGAGAAAAACGGGTCTTAAGTGAGGGATACAATTTGAACAAATAGAGGGAAGAAAACAGGGAGGCTTTGGGGAAAATTATAAATAAACAAGAAGGTTGGAATAACCAAGTTAGAGCCATAAGGATATCTTCAGTATCAGACGTCAACATTTTGCAGGCTTGGACTTGGCTGTATTGAATTAATAAGGAATTCCATAAAGCACAGTGTGCTTTCAGTTTCCAAAGAAAATCTGACTATTGTGTTTATATTCCTCCTACATTTAGACTCGCATGTCTTCTTTTCAATGTGCTTTGACCCTAAATATTTGGATGCCTAATGATAACTTTTTAGGATTTAAGGAAGCCATATCTTGAAAGACGTTTGAAGGAAATTCAAATATCTACTATCCTGAATTTTATCCTAAAATTTCTAGAAATACTGCAAACTTGAAGAATAATGGAAGAAATGTAACAAGAGTTCTTATTGAAGGGCCCTTTTTCTAGTCCTTTTCGGGAGGCTTTCAGGTGATTCAGCTTTCCTTCCTGATCCCCCAACATAGCTATTCTCAATATCTCTACTCTGCTCTATCTTCATGTCCTTGTGACATTTGTGATAAGGAACCATAAGGTATTAATTCATTTCCATATGTTCACAAATCAAAGGCATTATATTCCTGTTGGTGAGTCATTGCCAGAGTAGTAGTAACTGGGGTTTGAGATCATGGAAACACATAAAGCTTCCCCAAGTAAATGGCTTGTTTCTTTTGCTGTTTTTTCAATTCTAAATCCTGGTGGCTCCAAACAAGATATGATGGGTGGAAGTGAAAAAGTAGATTGTTCTAGAATTTATTAAGACGGGACGGATGAAATGAGAGAGGAAGAGAGAAGGAAATAAAATCACACGATAGGTTTGATATGGTAAATCAAGCCATAACCAGCACTTCAACATGTTTCCTGTGGTTGCAAACTGCCGCTTTATCCACATTGCATATAGGATAGAGGATAAAAGTCTCTCAAGTAGAGTGTCTGGATCTGAACTCTTGACTTGACCATTACCTAACTATATCCTTGGGGCAAGTTACATAACCTCTTTTTCTGTAAAATTGGAAAATCCTAGTACATATCTCAGAGTTGTGCTGATTACTAACTCTGAAGTGTGTACTGGTAGGTACTCGATAGGTATTTAAAAGTCGTGCCTGGCTTATAGTAAGTACTCAATAAATCCTAGAAATTGTTATTCAGTGGAGATTATTATTTCCAGTGTAGCTGAGTAGACTTTATAAATCTAAAATATTTCAGAATTAGAATCATCATGTCCACTGATCTTTTGCAGAGTGCCATATTGGAGGCATTTGAACAATGTTTGCATACCTAAGTGGTTTGTGATTTACAACATAGCATAGCAGTTGGTACATAGAATATCAACCAGAAGAGTGTACTGCAACAGATTACTTCAGAAGACAGAATGGACAGAGTTAGTAGACAGAGCCATGGAAAGCAAGTTGTGATCGCTTTGGTCATAGGTCATGTTTAGTAATCTGTGTGACATCTAACATTAATAGATGAGACAAATATTTTTAGTTGAAAATGTTAAAGGTTAATAAAAATTAATAGTTGCAGGTTAACATAAATTAAACTGGAAAGTTAAAATAAGAGATGTCAGAACCTCACCCATGCTGCAATCAATGGCAGCACTTTAGCATTCCACAAATCCATATCAGCATACAATTTGGCAAATAGAATGTGCTTGCTATGAAAATTCACCTTTAAGGTAGATGCCCTAGCTCCCTCTTCCAAGAAATTGCTATTTTTAAAGTATTCTTATACAGAAATTCTAGAGCCATTGCAAATTACAAACACCACCTTTGTGCTGGTAGAAGACATCTAATAACCCTTTCACTCTTTGCTTTTTTGGTGTGCATAAAGGAGATTTCTACAGTACTCAGTGTAGCGAGTGTGAATCTTAGAAAGATTCAGACCATTTGATTTTCCAGTGTGGGTGTCTGAGAGGGTATCTGTGAATTTACTTAAGCGTTTCCTTTTCCAGTTGAATTAGGAACCAAAATAAATTGTGATGGACATCACTATGATTTATTAATATCAGATTCTCCTTTTCCTCCTCAAGAAAGGCCATATTTTTCAGTTACCTGGCGGTTAGGAGGGACTAGTTTCTAATTCTAACCAGTGCAACATGAACAAAAGTCATGTGTGATGCTCCTAGTCAGAGGCTGTGCAAGGCCCTGCTGGCATCTCTAGACTGTCTTCTGTCTGAGGGATTGTGGAAACAATCCCTGGGATCCTAAGGGGTTGGGATGGTAAACCACAAAATCAGGTGAGCTTAGATGTCCAGATTTTGATTGGAGGATAGCCGTGTCAAGAGTTGCCTGGGTTTGTAGCTGGCTTAGCATAATAGAAAAAATAAACTTTTATTGTATTAAGCCACGGAGATTTTGAGCTTGTTTGTTTTCACAGCATAGCCTTTCATATCTTAAGTAATGCACAGGGTTAAATAGCACTTACTGTAGAAAAAAAATGATTTTGTTTAAACATATTTTCAGCTTGGGGAAGATTAAATTACTCACATTCAGAGAAAAAATACCAAATAAGCAAAAACTTAGAATCATGGTATCACTCTCTCTCTCTCTCTCTCTTTCTCTCTCTCTATCCGCCTATCTTCATTCTACCATTACTTTCAAATTATTGTTATTATATGTATGGGTGAAGCAGGGAAGCAGAATTCAGGCTGGTAAGAAAAGATGAGTTTCTATTTTTATTGATTCTTTCTATTTTTTTTTTTTTTTGGTTTTGGGGAAGGGGAAGTGCTAAAATTTCCCTCATAATCCATATTTTAGATAATTTTCCACCTTGCTAAAGATTACTTTGTGTTTCTGTAGTTTGTAAAAGAAAACTGCTTCAAACCCAACACACTAAAACGTAGTTACCTAAATTAAAGAGACCAAATGAAACCGAGGCCAAGAATTACTAAATACTTGTTCTCTTGTCAAGGAAATTTTAGAAACTAGTGCAGAGTGAGTGGTGTAGGGTGTATGTGTGGGGTAGACATTTGAAAGAAGGAAGCAGGAATTATTTTGTTGGCATCACCAAAAAGTTGGTTCAAAGTGGCCCATACTTCATTTCATTTTTTTCTACACAATTAATGCCTTTGTTACTTCTGTTCTCCCCAGGAGACGAGCACATATTAATATAGTAAACTTAGAATTCTTGTAATGACTAGTAAGTATGGTGTGGCAGATTTCATGTTCCAAAGATGGTTGCACCAGCATATATCCCAGCCCACCGTGCTTTTCTTACAATGTAACATTGATACTCTGCCACAGAGGTTTCATGTTCTTCCCCCCTTGAGCCAGGGCCAACCTATAGAACAACTGCCTCTACCAAGAGAAAGTGGTGAAAGTAATGCAGCGTGATTTCAGAAGCTAAGTCGTAAAAGGTTTCTGTGTGTTTCTCTCTCAGGATGTATGACACAGGAAGCCAAAATTGCCGTGTAGGAAGTATGGCTGCCCTAAAGCTCCTGTAGAGACAGAGGATCTCTAACTGTTCCAGTCCCAGCTCTGCAAGTCTCAGCCCAGGCACCAGACGTACGGGTGAGTGAGCCTCCAGATAACTCCAGATCTCAGTCCTTGAGGAGTACTAGCCAAGCCTGACTTCACACAAAGCCCTGACAATTTTGCGGATTCATGAGGAAAATACATGTTGTTGTAGTTTTAAGTCAAGTTTTTAAAAATTAATTTTCTTTGAGATGTTTTTGTTTGATTATATTATATTATGTTATTTGAGATATAATTCATATGTTATCAATTTCACTAAGTTCAGTGGTTTTTAGTATATTCACAAGTTTGTGTGACCATCACTGCTATCTAATTTAAGAACATTTCATCATCAGAAAAAGGAATCCGATATCCATTAGCAGTCACTCCCCATTCTTCTCCTCTCCCTGTCCTCTAGGAAACAATCTATTTTCTATTACTGTGGATTTGCCTATTTTGTATATTTTATATCAGTGGAATCATACAGGATGTGGCCTTTCTGTGGTTTGCTTCCTTAACTTAGCATAATGTTTTTAAGGGTCATCCATGTTGTATCAGATATCAATATTTCACTCATTTTATGACTGAATAATATTCCATGGTATGGATATACCACCTTTTTATTTATTTTATTTTTATTTTTTATTAGTTAATGGACATTTGGGTTGTTTTACTTTTTTAGCTATTTTAATATCAGAATGTTGGGTCATATGGCATGTGTATGTTCAATGTCTTAAGGTACTGCCAACATATTTTCCAAAATGGCTGTATCATTTTACATTGTCATGAGCGATATATGAGGATTCCAATTTCTCCACATCCTTACCAACAGTTGTTAATATATGTCTTTTTTATTATAACCATCTTAGTGGGTGGGAAGGAAGTCGCTAGGTTTTGGGGTCCTTTGTTATATAGTCATGCTAACTGGAACATATGGTTTGAATGAAAAAAAGTTAAATTAGAAATCAGAAGACATGAGTTCAAGTACCATCTTTATAGCTTGTAACTTGACCTTTGCAACCCTTTGGGCCTCACTTTTTTCATGTACATGATGAAGCTATTTCTTTCAGTTCTCAATATGTTTTCGTACATTTTTTTCTTTCCTATACCATTTAAGTCAACTTATTTAAGTATCCATTGAAATGTAGGTAAACTTTGCAATGGACATTTATCTATAGCATAAAGGTGCACATGGATTAATTTCATTTTTTAAAGTTAATAGATATCGGTCTAATCAATGGTCAGTTACATGTGGTCTTGATTATAGAAAAGACTGATGTAATGATAAATCTGTCATATTTAAAGCCAAGGTGAATGAGAGTCTTTAGATGGGGTCTTTGGACTTACTGGTTACCTAAATAACTTGAGCTGTATAGACTGATATAACATATGACAGACAAATTGACTTATGGAAAATAAACTCAGCTAGCTTCCATTGTCCATTGTCACCCTTAGAAAGAAATTTATGAAACCATTTTATACTTCATGGCAAATACATTGATAGGACCAGTTGGATGAAAGTGGATCTTTCTTGCAACTTTGAAATGTTGTCAAGAATTTGAGGTTATATCACAGAAAATTATTTAGTGTTTTTATTGACAATTTAAAACAGGTGCATTGGAAAGAAATCCATGTCATTCAAGCAAAGTCAACTCAGTTGAAGTCCTAAACATCATGGTACAATATAACCTCCCTTTGATTATTCGTGATTTGAAACTTAAAAAGGAAGATGGATCCAGTATATAATAGTAACCTGGAATTTTTATCTTATTCAGTTAATCTGCTTTATACACTTTGACTTGCCTACACAATCATTCAGTTGGATTGGGTACACTTTAAAGAAAAAAAATGTCAGAAAACAATATTTTTTGGCCTACATAAGAAGAAAATTTTACTTTTCTTAATTTTTTTTCATGTATGACTAACATGTCTGTAACCTATGTCACTGTGAAAGAACTGATGAAAGAGAAGTGAAATTGTACATGCAATATTCTTAAAGAAACTTGATGTGTTTCCACTTGTGCACATGAGCTTCAGGAGGATGACTTTGTTATATTTCTCCATAACACTTTGAACAGTATTCTACATAGAATCATTTCTTTATAAGTATCATTTATAAGTATTTTTAAGTATCATTTCTTTATAAGTATCGATTAATGATAAATATTTAATCTTAGAATACAAAAGATTTGCCTACACTATGCAGTTTATGATGCAAAATATTTAGTTTTACATCTGGAGTTTTGTCCACTTAAGTCAGTAATTGTGTACTTGTTAATTGTTAATTAAAACCCTAACTATACACATTGCTGGAATGGTTAAAAAAAAGGTGAGATGATCCTATAAATATAGCATATTACAGTGGAGTAGCATTCATATGAGAAATTGCAGTTATGGGCGCTTGGGTGGCTCAGTTGGTTAAGTGTTTGCCTTCGGCTCAGGTCATGATCCGGGGTCCTGGCATCAGGCTCCTTGCTCAGTGGGGAGACTGTTTCTCCCTCAACCTCGCCCCCCTCCCCGTTCTTGATCTCTCTCTCTCAAATAAATAAAATCTTAAAAAAAAAAAAAGGAAGTTGCACTCAGATGCCAAACTTCTGCTTAAAAATGTCTTTCCTAGGCGCAAGTCTCTTGTTAGATATCAGTTCAGAGGCCTGGGGTGGATCACTCTGGATGAAATCTTAAGGACAGACTTATACTTAATTTATATGTATTTAGAATGAGTAAGTAGATACAACAAGACAATACAAGAAAGATTGGGGGTATTTCAGTTGGATCCTTATGGCTCTTAGAATATGTGTGGTTCTGTTCAGTTTTGGATTAGCTGCGCTACCTGTAGCCAGGGTGTTGGCCTTTTTTTTTTTTTTTTTTGTCCAGGGTTGCCTGGGTTACATGGTATGTTATATTGTAGCTCAAAGTATAAGGAAGACTTAAAACTAACCATTGAGAATTTATCCTCTTACAACTTTTAGAGAGATCTAAAATAGAATACACCTGCAGGAGAATGTAACTGAATTCCATTAAGCAATCATCTGCCAATATTTGAATTTTGAGAGGATGGTATTAAATGTCTTGTTAATTTAACTATGCTCGTAACACCAAGTTCTGAAATTGTGTTGAAATAATGTTAAAATAAATATGAAATAACTCAACCTAGCATCAGAGACACATTGAAACATAAATGAAAAACAGCACATGAATGCATGTAGCCTGTTTATATCGCCCTAGAGATTTAGATAAAGAAAAACAAACATAACCTTTTCAGCTGTTTCTCACAAGGGAAAAAAGAAATGAAACATTTGATTATAATTATTTTAATGAGCTGTGATTCAAAATGATGAAGTTGTAATGGTTTGGGTAAAAAATATTCTGTTAATGAGCTTTTATTTCTATCCAAATCTATAAGATATAAAACTCTCCAAGGATAAAGTTTAGTGGCAAAGCAGTATTTACTTTCTGAAAATTAAGATACCTAATATTTATCTGCTCTATTTGCAACAAACATACTTATCAGTTATTGGTATTAGCATAGAACATGGAGGGTTCAAAGAATACAATTAAAACTGTACAGTGGACACAGAATATGTTTATATTACTAGTTTCCACACTGAACTTTAGCTATAAGGTAAGTTTCTTTGCCTGATATTTGCCTGATAATTTATTTGCCTGGTATTGTCTCTCAGTTTTTAAAAATAATTTATATCTATTATTTTAATTGCAGGTAAGTACAGCGTGGTCAAAAAGTTGTTTCACATGAAACAGTAAAACCACCAGGTTCATTTATAGTAGGGCATTATAAACTGATACTTGTTTTGGATATCCACTCTCACTTTTTACTGATGCCTGTTTCCAAAAGGAACAACGCTCTATCTGAAGAAATACTGCATGGTGAACAGATGTCTACTTTTGATTGCAACTTTTTAACATGACTCCAGATAAAACAAATCAATGTAGGAATTAACAATCTTATTATTACAAATTACAAAAGATTAAATATGACCAATTTGTCTTCACATTAGAATTCTAACTAGTTGTCAGTGAGAAACAGAAAAGATTTCATCATCACAAGAGTTTTACGAATGTTGTTTTAATCTTCATTTTACTAGAGAGGAGACTGTGGCAATGAAGAATTAAGTAGCTTATGGGGTACTGGGTGGCCCAGTGAGTTAAGCATCAGACTCTTGGTTTCGGCTCAGGTCATGATCTCAGGGTCCTAAGATCAGGCCCTGTGTGAGGCTCTACACTCATAGTTACTTTATTGAGCTGAAAATGAGCTAACAAAATGATGTTTCCAGTACATGTTTTAAACTATTTACTACATGTATGAACCCAGAGATATTATATAGTATAGAATATATTTCTAACCTTTCCAAAATAATAACCATTTACTTATTCACTTAACAAATAATTTATTGAGTCATTACTGTTACCTACCAGGATGTTCTAAGGACTGGGAAAAAGATAGTAAATTTCCTGCCTTAATTGGGTTTGTATTCTAGCATTATCATATTATACATATCATTCAGCAACTTGCTTCTCTCAAAATTGTGTTTTTAGGATTAATCCATACACACATAAATTAAGTTCTTCTGTGTTTTCAGTTACTATACCATTGTATAAATATACCACAACTGATCAATCTCACTACTCATAAGCATTGAGATATTTATCACTTTTGTATTATTGCAAGGATTGCATCAAAGATGCATGTCTCCTTGTATATATGTGTGAAAATTTTTGTTTGATGTATATATTTATGTATTAGTCAGGGTAAATTATTTGTGCTGCCATAGCGAACTCTCTCCGAATCTCAGTGGCTTAACACAAAAGAAATTTGTTTCTTGCTCATATAAAATCTGTTATGGATTCAGGTGACTCCCCAAGGCAGCTTTCCTCCATGTGTTTGGCTCAGCATTCCCCTGATTGCCTTGATCTTATGTTCCCTACACATTAGCATATGCTTCCAAGATCCTCTTGGCAAGGCAAGTGGGAGCTTAGAGGTCTTACACTCACAATTATATATCCAGCAACATGTGACATCCATTTCTGTCTCCCAATTATTGGCCAGAACTAGCCAGACCTAAAAAGACAAGGGTACTGAGGACTATAATCCTTCTATATACCCAGAAAGAGGAAAGAATAGTTTATATTCATAATCTAGCCATGAAATTGTCTTGTCATGGGGTAAATACATTCTGCATTTATAAGATATTGGCAAGTTCCTCCCCAAAGCAATAGCTTCAAGTTTACATTCCCATCAGATGGCTCTGATACTGTTAGACTTTGTAATTTCTGGCCAATCCGATGTATGTATATTGTTATCTCATTATTTTAATTTTCACTTCCCTGGCTACTGGTGACATTAAGCATTTACTAAAGGTTTCTGAAATAGAAATCTATCTATAGAGTTTGTCTTTAGGGAGGAAGGGAGTGAAATGGGAATAAGAGGTAGCTATGGAGGACTTTATGTTTATCTGCACTGCTTTATTTCTTTAAAATATGACTTGAAAAAAGATACAGAAAAATGTGGGTGATTGTTAATTTTAAATGAAGATATGTTAATAGGAGCCTTACTTTTTCTGAATCTCACATTATAAAACAAGTTTAACATTTTTAAAAAAAGATTTGTTTATTTATTTGAGCGAGCGCGTGTGCATGCTTGAGTGGGGGGAGGCGCAGAGGGAGAGAGAGAATCTCAAGCAGACTCCCTGATGAATGCACAGCCTGACTCGGGGCTTGATGTCGGGATCCTGGGATCATGACCTGAGCTGAAATCAAGAGTCAGATGCTTAACCGACTGCGCCACCCAGGTGCCCCACAAGTTTAACATTTTTAATTGTTTTTTTGACTCACAGTCTCTTACCTCCATGGTTGGTGCTGTATTTTACGGTGACTCTGGTGACAAGACATGTCTAGATTCCAAATAAGTGCTCTCAAGACCTGGTACCTTTGTCCAGCTTCAATTTAACTGAGGCTTTTGGGATTTGGCCATTAGGAGAAAGAACATATTTGCTTTAATTCAAGTGAAAGTGAAATCATATCTTGAGAAACCATAAATCTGAGATTCTCTAAGAGCAGAGATTATCTTTCTGAAATCACAGCTAGAGAAGGAACATTTAAAGAGAAAGCAGGTCACTGTATTTGCCATCTTAAAAAAAACACATATAAAATAATTTAAAATTTGGATAGTTTATGTAGGTAATTATTTTTAATGTCATTTTGATTTTACATGTATGTCTTTAGAAGGAAAATGTAACTACAATTTCAGCATTACAGGTTAATTCTGCTAATTGAGCTACTTACCAGGTAAATAATAGTCTTTATTCTTTAGTCTTAAATCTCTTGGTCCTTAAGTTTGAAACCAAAATATACCTACTTCTTATTTTCCCTAGAGAATTTTTGTTTTAGTAATGGATTGATTTTTTGTGAAACACACATTCATACTGGTTGATTTGAAGAGTTTTCTTGTTTTTCACTAAGCAGTATACCCTAAATTCTGACTCGATAGTTTACTTTTTGTTTTCCTCTTCAATGTGTGTTGTCCATATCTGACCTGAAGAGCAAATTTGGCCTTACATCTTAGAGTTTTAAATAGTTAAAGGCACTATGTTTTGGAGTTAAATTATTCTTTCTTTTTTTCTTATCTGTGAATATTCCCAGAGTTTAATTCTTGGCCATTTCTCTTTCCTTTTTATATACTTTCCCTGGATCAACTATGACTCATGGTTTTGACTTTCACTTCCATGTTGATGGCCCTCCTCTTCACAGAACTTCTATTTATAATTTGGTTAGGTTCCAAAAGGTTGGTTTAAGTCTGTTTGCAAAGTGACACTTAAAATGAGTAACTGCTAACACCCTCTGATGGTACTAGGCGGAGTTGATTATTTTTTTCCTCTCTTCTGGCTCATAGCTTTGAGTCATAAGAGAAACTTTTGTTCCATTTACCCCAGCTTCAGAGGTCTGTATCAATTGCTTTTGGGACTTGTTCCCTTGGTGGACTGCCTATCTCCTCAAATTAAACATATTAAAATTTGAGATCATTTTCTTTACAAATAAACTCTGCCTTTCTCCTTTATATATATATATATATAGTCACCAGAACTCAAGGTCTATACCCTCCTTTCATTTTAATCTCATACATTCATTTCATCAAATGCTATTGATTCTTTCCTTAAACTTTCTCTGTTGTCCATACATTCTTTGCTATTACTAATGAGTAAACTAATTTCAAAACTAATAATCATGTGCTTTGAAGATTATAGCAGAGTACTCCCTATTCTCAAGACCTCCAGAGCTCTTGTCTCATCTACACACTGCCACTCCACCTGTCTTCCTACAGCTTTACATGCTAGTCCTTGGCTCAGTAGTTGATACTGATCTGCAATTTATTATTAGATAATGTTCAAAATCCTCAAAATGGCATCTAATTGCACAATAACCTGGTTTCATGCTAATAGCTAAAATTTATTTTCTATCTTTCCGAAGGGAATCCTGCATTCCCTCAAATTAAGACATTTCCTCGCAAATGCAGCCTGAACATTCTCTACTCCAAGCTTTTACTCCTAGGACTAGCCCTGGATTGACATTTGCTCTTTCCTCATATAAATTTTGCCGATATTTCAAAATCCAACTTAAGTCTCCCTGCCTCTTGAAATCCTTCTTCGACATCTTCTGTTTTCAATGATCCCCCATTTAAAAAGTCTTTTTTATTATAAACATAATATAGACTTAGAAGATTTTGAAAGATCAAAAACCTTTAAAAAGTTGAAAAAAAACATGTAAATATCATCTAATGCTGTCTTGTTGACTTTGACTTTCATCATTATTTTGATGATTCTCTTTTGGAGCTTGAGATATGTCTTAAAATCCAGGTTCTGTCTCCTACCTTCAATTGCACACAGAACTTTTCCACTTAGATGGCCATAAACTCAAGCAACTATTACAATTTGGCATATTTTAGTCCAGTCTTTTTTTAAAAATGCGTTTTTATGTGTTTAATACTTTTATATCATAATGTTAGGTAAAACTTTAAACAAAATTTTTGATGGCTATATATCATTCTAATAATAAATCTTCCTTACATTCCACTATATTTATATATCTTTAATAATTTTAAATATTTGTTATTTCTTGTTATAAATGATACCAAAAAGAACATTTTTAGATATAAATCTTTGTCCAATTTCAGAAGATTTCTGTAGGTTAATCTTTTAGAAATGGAATTATTGGGTTGAAGGCATGAAAATTTTATAGTTAAAAAACTCATGTTGTCAGATTACTTTCAAGGGCAGTTTTACTAATTTATGATCCCAAATCAAGATTCCATAAGAGAGTACCTGTATTTATTGTGATGAAATAGTGACTGAACAATCTGGTTTTTTTTCTAGTAAGATTTTAAATGGTTAAAGGTAATATAACTTTAGGAAAATTATTTAATCTCTTTTGTCCCTAGGATCCTCCGTAAAGTGGAGAATATAATAGGGTCTACCTCAGGGTTTGTTATGAGGCTTTAATGTACATAAAATATTTTGCATGCTGCCAATACAAAATGCATAGTCAACAAATAGTAGTTATTAGGATTATAAGTGCCTATGTATTACACAAATTATTATTCCATTTATATTTTTTTTACTTTAGACTTCATACATTTGCTAGCAAGAAGGAATTTCTAAAATGGTTTCTTTAGTTTAACGTTAACAGCTTGGGGGCACCTGGGTGGGTCAGTCAGCTAAGCATCTGCCTTCAGCTCAGGTCATGATCCTGTGGTCCTGAGCCCCACATGGGGCTTCCTGCTCAGCAGGGAGTTGGCTTCTCTCTGCTCCTCCCCCTGCTTATGCTCTCTCTTGCTCTCTCTCTCTCAAATAAGTAAATAAAATCTTTAAAAAATGACGTTAACAACCTGTACATACTAAAAGTACTTTTAAATATAGAT
Organism: Zalophus californianus; assembly: GCF_009762305.2. NCBI lineage: Eukaryota > Metazoa > Chordata > Mammalia > Carnivora > Otariidae > Zalophus > Zalophus californianus. Next base: position 68,782,396 of record NC_045599.1, on the reverse strand, counting down.
GCCCTGAGGGTGCCTGGGTGGCTCAGTTGATTAAGCATCTGCCTCCAGTTCAGGTCATGATCCCAGTGTCCTGGGATCAAGCCCTGCTACAAGTTTCAGGCTCAGCGGGGAATCTGCTTGTTCCTCTGCCCCTTCCCTTGCTTGTGTGTGCACATACTCTCTCTCTCTCTCAAATAAATAAATAAAATCTTCTTAAAAAAATAAATACAGATGCCCCATACAGTAAAACAGAACTCCTTTAAATTATTATAGGTTTCATTGTTATGTCACCCAGGCCAAATTTCTTCTTCCTCTTGAAAAGTCTCCGAACCTCTAGCAGCACCATCAGTCAGCACCTCACCGCTCTTCTTGCAGTAGTTCCACACAGAAACATGTGCAGTAGTTCCACACAGAAAAATGTTCAGTTAAACTTCAGTGGAAGATGATGGGGATGCATATCTAGGTTTGTGGAACCTAAAGGTCATACCATTTTAGAATAATTTTTAAAGAAAATAATAAAAATTGTGAATTAAAAAATTGCCAGCTTCCCTGGCAGATCCTTGCAAAAGGATGGGAAGAGTGCTAAAGCTACATTAGCTTCGTGGGAAATCAACTAGTGCTCCTTTGAGTCCCCTGACACACTTTGCAAAGTACCTTTCACACAATAGGTGCTCAATACACATTTGTTGACTTGAATAGGAATTGAGACTTGAATAGGAATTAGAGAATTATCACAGATGCTTTGATATTGTGTATAGATGAAAAGATTAGCTGTATTCACAGTGATCCCCACAGAACCGTGACGTAGAAATAGAAATTTGCTGGGGCACTTGGGTGGCTCAGTCATTACGCGTCTGCCTTTGGCTCTGGTCATGATCCTGGGGTCCTGGGATCGAGCCCCACATCGGGCTCCCTGATCCGCGGGGAGCCTGCTTCTCCCTCTCCCTCCCCCTGCTCATTCTCTCTCTCTTCTCTCTCTCTTTCTAACAAATAAATAAATAAAATAAAAAAAAAATTTGCTGACAGCATGTTAAATATAAAGTACAAAATTCACCTTGATTTCTCTTCTGACACCCATTGTCGCCCCTTGAGGTAGAGACTACGCAGAGAATACAGCCAGCTCTAAGAAAACTTATTTTAGGGCGCCTGGGTGGCTCAGCCATTAAGCGTCTGCCTTTGGCTCAGGTCATGGTCCCAGGGTCCTGGGATCGAGCCCCGCATCGAGCCCCGCATCGAGCCCCGCATCGGGCTCCCTGCTCTGCGGGAAGCCTGCTTCTCCCTCTCCTGCTCCCCATGCTTGTGTTCCCTCTCTCGCTGTGTCTCTCTGTCAAATAAATAAAATCTTAAAAAAAAACTTATTTTATTCCTGCTAGCCTCACAATTTGAGATAGCCACTCACTAAGTTCTTTTGTTTATGTTCTTACTCTCTAAAATTATTCTAGTGGAAATAGAGAAGTTGGCTGCCAGTTTCATTGACAGAATTAAAACTGATCAGAGATTTTAATCATAACTAACAATATTTTGATAGTGAAAGTAAAGAGACTTACTCTCTTCAATAAGGGACCACTTTTTTTTTTTTAATTTTAAATTTAGGCTCCACACCCAGCATGGAGCCCAGTATAGAACCCAAAATCATGACTGTGAAATCAAGTCCTGAGCCGAGATTAAGACTTGGACACTTAACCCCTGAGCCACCCAGGCGCCGGAAGGGACCACTTTTCAAACTCTTTTGCCAATTTGGGACAACTGAAGATTAAGTCTGTAAGATCATTCCTTGGCAGGTTAAACCCTGTCACTAGAAGTAACAGTTGTTCTCATGTAATATGAAATCCAGGCAGATGAAGTGCTGTTTGTAGTTTTGATTGCTGAAAGACAACAACAACAGCAACAAAAGTGAGGTGAATAGTACTTACTGGTATATACTAAATGTGCCTACTGGAAAGACAAAACTACTTTAAATCGAGGCAAGTTGGTTTCTGCATCTGGCAGTGACTGCATTCTAACCGTAAAAGCTTTTTACTTTGGAAACTAAGGTTTCAGCAGGCTACCCTGCTCCCATCCTAGTGGCTTTAATTGCTGCCCTTTCATAAAGGCCACTTCTTGTTTATTCCTTAACCAAAAGAACTTCAGTTTAGAGTATATATCTGCATCTTCGCAGCTACTGAACCTCTCTTTCACCCGAACACCTTGTTGAGAACTGTTTAGGAGCCTGGCTTCATACTTCCTTTTCAATAAAGAACAAAATGTTCCCGACACGATAATTCTACTCGGGAATGGATAGATTCTCACATACTTAAATTCTGAAAGGTACACGAGATGGTCTATTCTAAATGACAGGTTGCCATGGTTACATTCTTCTGTGGCTCAGATGGGGATAGGGGACAATTATCAAGTTTTGTTTGGTTGATTTTAAGTAGTTTGTTACCTGGATACTCAACAAATAAGAAAACTGGAAAAAAAGACTTGTTTTCTTCTCCCCTAGAAAGGTAACAGTCATCGTGGAAAAAAAAAAAAAACAACACCCAAATTCCAAACAACATGGTAAATTATTTAGTTCAAGTAAAGAGTTTCTAAACTGTTGACTTTATTTAGAGACTAGCACAAGGCCTGTGAACAGAGATAGCTTTAATTCTCTGAATTGGAGTTTTGTTAACTCGGTTGACCCTATAAAACCATCTTTAAATGATTTGCCTCCTTTCCAAATTTGTCCTGTGCTTTTCACATTTGTATGTGTGTGTGTTTTAATAGTTGCTCCTTTTGTCAGTTTTGCTGCTTGGCCTTCCCCCTCCCTCCCATGGTGGAAGCGAGATTGTTAATTAATGATATTCCAGAGGCAATTTCTGGAGTGACTATTGGAAAACCCTCCTTAATTAACAAAATGATAAATTCCCCACTGCAGCAGTGCTGCAGCGAAGTTCATCTCTGTCATTCAAAATCCATGATTCTAAAACAGCCTCCGACAATTTTGTGAGGATGTTGGGTGCTTAAAGTCTGGGTCTTTTATCAAAGGTTCCACAGCAAGCTGGAGAAGGAGAAATGAAGAGTGAAACAGAGAAAGAAGAACTGGCCAAAATTAAAATGCTCTTCTGTCATTGTAATAGTTCATATGGGCACTGACAGGAGAGCATTTTAATTTTGTCAAGTGTGTCTACTACTCATTTATTCCATCTCCTGCTTGTTATCGAAGTTTCAGATTAAATGTAAAGATATGAATGTATTGCCATAATAAATTTATAAGTGGATATTTAAAGAGCAAAGATTTGAATGACACAAATGAAGCTTGGTGTAGCAGTAAAGTAGATAGGATTTGTAGAAAGATGCCACAGAAGTCAGAAATGACTGCTGGAATCGCCTTAATTAAAAAAAAAAAAAAAAGGAACTTGAGCTTCATGAGCAACCGCAGAAGGTATCTAATATGAAATTAGGCTTACTTTACATTATTTATGCCACTCTAAAATAATCTAATAAAAGCTTTAGAAAATCTGATTAAACTGTATTATTCAAATGTAAGGCAAATGCTTAGACAATGGATAACTAAGCTGTTAAATTTGGGGGCAAAAGGTAAGATTCCAGACCAAGTTAAAGCAGTGTGTAATTTTAAAAAGTATGGATTTATTTGTAAGGTATCTATAAAGTATAATTAATTTTTGAAATTATATTTTGTTAAGTGATTAGGAATCCCAATGGAATAAATTATAGAGGTAACACTTTCTAAGGATGCCTTATTTTACTCCCCATAAGAGGCTTGGTATTTGTTCAGTTGTCCCAGCAAAACCACAACCTAAGACACTCTTTGAGAGGTTTGCCTAACGGTATTCATAATAAGAGAGAAAGTGATGCAAGGAGGCACCTGGCTACTATTACATGATGTATGGTTAGGACCCAGAGTGCAGGGCTGGGGAGAAGCAATGGGGAGTTAAAATGACACAGGGATAAATTATTTGACATGATCCTGAGCAGACCTGACTTTTGTAATGACACTCAAATAGCAGATAACCCTGAAGGCAATCTGAAAAAGAAGAATAAGGTGGTCATACTTCAGATATGAAAGGAGATGAGTAAGCTTTTCTAAAATGTTGGAACCACTATTGAAAAGCATGTCCTTCAGTTGTGACCACTACTTTTTTCTTCTCTTGCCTGCTGCCTTCTGGCTAATGTAAGGATTCACTTTTGCTTATCTGCTTTAACACAGAAGAACCCCAGTGAGGATTAAGTTATAAGGATTGTAAGGAAGAGGGAAAAAAACACATACAAAAATAGCAATGGAATAATAGCACAAGAAGGACCTTGTTTAGGCTGGTTTTCTGATTTTATCCAAATAAATATCACCTTCAAAATATTATCTGACTTGAACTTAAATGAAGAGGAAAAAAGCGATAAAGTTCCTCACTTAGCTTCAGATCCAGTGTTTTGTTTTCAGTTGAGTATAAATAGTAAACCTTAGAAGCAGTTCATTTAGTTACTCTAATACTTAAACAATCTCTTGCAGGACTACTACAGCTCATGCCTTTAGTAGACCCATTCAGTAAGTTGAGGTGCAGGGAGAATGTTGGGCACTTTAGCAAATGACCAATAGCAACAGATTTTGCCTAGTAAGTAGATTGTATGTGGTAGATGCCCTATCAAGCTTTCAAACAATTAAAATTAGATTTTATTATAAAGTCAAGTTAATGTTAAGCATCAGTTGTTGTTTTTTTTTTTGGACTAGACATTATTGGTTACATCTGCTCATACAAAGTGGGAAAACTCATTTTGATGTATGGTATAGATCTTTGATAAACAATATATAAAATAGAGATTTCCAAAATGTTGTATGTAACGGGGTCACAATTCATAAATTGTGACTGAATTGTGTGGTCTGTAAGTAATCTTTCTCATGACCACCCCTATCACTGAGTAGTGTGCAAGGAGGGGTGATAGGAAGAAACCTTGACAATTGATGGTCTTCCAGCCTCTTCATATTTAAGAGTCCCTTTTATAATATTGCTAGTCCTCTGAATCTCCTCTTCTACCCCCAGATAGCATTTGGATAGGTTGATGGCAATAAGCAGAATGTGAGTAGTCCCATGTGGCCTCTATGCTTGTCATGAAGGAAGCTACTACTGAAGTCCATGGTCCCAGTTATTTGCGTACAAGCATATTAAAAGCTCACTAAAATTTCTTTTTTTAAAAAAAAATTGTTTATTTTTTTATTTAAAAAGAAAGGCAGACTGCCACATGTGGTGCCTCATTTGGATGTGTCTGGAGTCTTGGAAGCTTGACTACCCTATGTTCTCCTACAAATGGACATCAAGAGCTTGTTTGGAGGTTCTAGCGGGGGAGTGCAGCTACTTGTATACCCTTGACTGAAGAACGGTCCTCCTCTCTCAGGGAAGGTCATCCTCTTAGACTGAGCATGCAGCTATGGGAAGGATGTACATGGAGTGGTGGGGGGGGTGGTGGAGGGGAAACCCACCTAGCCAGCCAGATCAGCCACATCAGCCCTGGAAATCCATGAGGTGACAGATGTCACAGCCAGATTGCCCTCACATCCTAAAATATCTTGATCTTGATCCTAGGCCTCTGCTATTTTACCTTTCCCCTCAGAACCCCTATCACTCCTTACCAAGGCATGCAGACCACTGGTAACTAGGACCACTGTCTCTGGCTCATGCCTCTAGCCACCTCTCTTTACTGGTGCTGCACTACCTTCCTCCTTCGCACTGCCCAAGACTTGCAACTTTTTAATGTTCCCAAATTCCTCATAGATATTTAGAGTTTCCATAGACCCCTCCCCAAGTTTGATCCCTTTTTGCTCTACCTTTGGCTCTCATCTTGATTCTCACTCCACCAAGGCCACCAGGGGAGGGCTTTCTACTTTCTCTTTATACGTGGAAATAATTTACTATAAGTCAACATATTAGGGTTTTCTAGAGAAACAGAATCAATAGTATCTCTCCCTTTCCCCCACCCTCTTTCTCTAGCTTTCTATCTATCTATCTATCTATCTATCTATCTCTCTATCTATCTATCTATCTATATCTATGAAGAAATTTATTATAAGCAATTGGAAAACAAGAGTGTGGAAGCTGAGAAGTCTCACCTCTGCCATCTGTAAGCTGGAGAACCAGGGAAGCTGGTGATGTAGTTCAAATCCTAGTCCAAAGGCCTCAGAACTAGGAGAGCTAATGGTATAACTTCTAGTCCAAGTTCAAAGGCCTGAGAGCTGGAGAGCTGATGGTATATAAGTCTCAGTCCCAGGGCAGGAGAAGACCGATGTGCCAATTTAGTAGTCAGACTAAGAGAATGAATTCTACCTTCTTCCACCTTTTTGTTCTATACAGGCTCTGACTGGATTGGATGATGCTCACCCACATTGGGGAAGTCAGTCTGCTTTATTAAGGCTAGCAGATTCAAATGTTAATCGCCTCCAGAAGGACTTCCAGAGACATCCAGAAATAATGTTTAACCAAATATCTGGATACCCTGTCACCTAGTCAAGTTGACACATAAAATTAACAATCATAGTTCTATACTCCTTTTCAGTTTCACTACATTCTTCCCATTTTATCTAACTCAAAATGCAAGCCCCCAATCCATACAGTTCCATCAAGTGCCCTGTGAACTTATCCCTCAGCATCTCTCTGACCTCATCTCCTAACAATTTTCCTCTTGCTCATTCTGCTGTCGGTTCATGGACCTCCTTATTGCTGTCCAAAAATATGAAGGGGCTCTGTTCCTTTTAACCTTCTTAATTCTTTCTTCATAGTACTAGCCATCTGAATGTTATGTTTTACTTGTATACGTATTTCTGTTATTGGTCTCCCCCTACTAGAATGTAAACTCTATGAGAGTAGAAATTTTGTTTTATTGAATGTTATTATCTCCAGGAGTAGAACAGTATCTGGCATGTAGTAAGAAATAATGAATATGCACACATACATATGTACGTATGAAGTCAACGTGCATACACATATTTGTCAGATGAGCAGATGATAATGTTGGATGATATGCAGGAAGATAAACTGGTTTACTGAAAGGAAATATGTGTGGGGAGGTATTTCCAAAAATACCAAAAAAATTTCCAAAAAGTAACAGAGGTTACTTTTATTTCATATGCTGTTAGCTCTTTTTTTTCCCCAAAAGAATTATTTTAAAATTGTTTGGAAATCTAGTTAATGTACCAATCAACGTAGTGGGAAAAATACCAGATAAGTCATTGTGTGTATAAACAGAACTCCTAGCTATTTCTTTTCTCTTTTCTTTTCCTTTTTTTTTTTGCTTTCAATCAGTTATTTCAGAAAAACAGTTCTGAGGTAAAATATATATTAAAAAACTAGGTCCATTTCACAAGTGTTTTATATTCTAAAAAGTTCAATTCAATTTACCCTCATTATTAAATAGAAATTACATTTTAAGCAATGTCTTAGGCTCTGGCAATACAAAATTAATAGTCATGTATTCTGTGAAGAATGATTTATAAAAATAGTGGTTTATTTTTATGGAGTTTTATATTTTACAGAACCCTTTTATGTATATTCCTTATTTAATTCTCACAGCTATTTCTGAAGTAGCTTGTTACCCCTACTTTTCAGAGATGTTAAGAGGTTAAGAGACTTGCCCAAGGCTTCACAACTAGTAAACAATGGAAGCAGAAGTTAAATTGAGGCTTTTATATGTCAAACTTAGGATATTTGCTTTCCTTCTTATGGTTTATATTTTTAGGCAACTTCATGATTTAAAATATGGTTTATATACATTATCTACTTAATATAAAAACATTCCTGTGGGCACATTTTGCCAAGGAAATGTGCTTTATAAAAATCCCACTAAGATGGTCAAAGTTATATAACTCATTTGTGGCAGAGTCAGTTCTTGATCTCATGATTTTTTACTCAAATATCAATGCCTTCTACATTGTCCATTTGACCCAAAAGTTCAGAGGTATAGTTGCTGTCAGATTAAGAACAAATCAAAAATAAATTAAAAGGAGAAAACACTGAATTTTAGAATAAAAATTGGAAAATTTAATTGATTGAAAAAATCCCAACTAGTTAATTAAACGGCAAAAAATACATCTGCAGTTCATAAACTTTGAAGTGTGTATTTTTATTCTATGGGCTATTATTTATCTATTTACTGTAGTTTATTTCAGACTTAGGGCAGTTTATAAAGTTCCATAAAATTCAACAAAATAGAAAAATTTTAAAGTCATCTTTAAAGAATAAATAAATAAATAAATTAAAATTATGTTAAAAAAAAAATAAAGGAAAAGGGCACCAAACAGCATTACCTGTACTGGGTAAGCCACATTTCACTCTTACTCAAAAGAAAAGTGCAATGTGTTCCACAATTCACTGTATTCAAAATGTAATGACAAACCAGTGACTTAGAAGAAACAAAGATTTCTTTGAAATAAGATCAGAAAGAAATTACTTTTGAGAGTCTTCATAAAATGACATTATGTAATATCGTGAACATTTTCAGCGGTGTTCTTAGAATTTTGTGAGGTCATTTACAGTGTCTCTTGATATAAGATTAATGCATCACACCCAAACACAATTCATAAAAGAAATTTACTGGCATTTTTCAGGCTAGTATGCCTCCAACAAACATAAAAATCATGAAGCTGAAGAAAGAGGATCCTCAATACAAGAGTTCAAATGTTGAGTAAATCCATATGAGCATATGTCCTCCCTTTGGGCTCTTCATCTTGGTATAGATTTTTCTTGTTAAGGGAATTTGATGGAGTCATGTGATTTCTCCTAGGGCATTGCTTTTACAGATATTTCTGCAGAGATACCTCCAATGGTAACTGTAGGTGATAGTGAAGACATCTGTGGTGAAAGGATAGAATGGAAGAGACACCTGTGTGAAGGTTAGAGACAATAAAAGGCAATTCCGTCTCTCACTCATGAAAACTTGTATTTGTTATATTATTATAATTATGTATATTTCCCCAGTACCTGAATAACATTGACATTCCTGGAAGATGTGACTTATTTATGTGAGTTTGATGAGTCCCTGGCAAGTGTTGTGTGCTCCCAGGGTTCTGGGTACCTCGGTTTGGATAACCAATACCTAAGGGAATTGTGTTAAGACAGAGGCCATTTATAGCTCTTTGTTCTCTTTTTGAAGCTTTCAAATTTTTATTTAAATTATGACATATTAAAAACATAAAAATTATAAAGATTAATGCAATGAACGCCCATATAATTACTCACCAAATTTTAAGCATCTTAATAACTTGCTATTTTAGATTCAGACTTTAATAGAATTACAGATAAAACTGATGGCCCCTTTGCTGCAGTCCTTGCACATGCTGTTTCCTTCTCACTCTTGAGTCACCACTCTCCTTAAGTCGGTTTGTGTCCTTCCTAAAAATGTTTTTCCTCTTTGTTCCTTTTACTACTTATGTATGAATCTATGAAAAACAGAATATTGTTTGTGTACTTGAGTATTTTTATAGGTGCAATAGGCATCGTTCTGTGAACTCCTTAATTCAACATCATGTTTTCAAAATCAATGCATTTTAATACATATAATCTGTTTTACTAACCTTAACCCATAGTGTCCTATTTAGAAATGTACCACCGTGTATGTATATCATTATCCTACTGATGGATGTTAACTTGTTTTCAATTTTTGTCTATTACAAAAAGTGCTGCAATGAACACCATTATTTAAGTCTCCTTGTACATACATTTAGATTTATTTCTAGTATATATGCCCAGCAGTGAAATTCTTGGGCCTAATGTATATACATCTTCAACTTAATGAGATATTGCCAAATTGTTTTTCAGATTTACACTGTTACCTGCATTGTATACCAGATCCTCTTTACCACAGTCTGACCTACTCCTAGCATTTAAATTTTTTTGTCAATATTTCGGGGGTAAAATGTTATGTTATTTTTAATTTGAATTTCCTTCATTCAGGTAGAGGAGGTTGAGTACATGTTCATGTATTTATTGAACACTGAGCTTTCCCCATTTGGGAATGTACATAATTTTTGCCCATTTTTCTATTTGATAATTTTACTTTTCTTGTTGTATTTTATATATTATGGATACTTTCATCTTGTTATACATGATACAATTATGTTTTCCAAGCATGTGTCTTGAAATTAAATGAATGTGTCTTTTAGCTAAGTTTATAGAATCTGTTGTCATAGCCTAATTTTAAACTTTAATATAGTCAATTTGCTCTCCCACCCTGTTTTATGTTTGTTATTTAAGACATATTTTTCTTTACTATGACCTTAAATTATTCTCTCAAATTTCCTCCTAAAAGTTTTCAAATTTTATCCCTTATGTAATACTTTCTTAAGGTGTCTGGAATTGATTTTGTAGTGGTGTGTAGAGGGATCCAGCTTCCTTATTCTACGTGATATTCCTATCCATGGAAAAACAGGAAATTGTTTTTCATGTAATTAGCAAAGTGACCCAGCATCTTGTATTAAATAACCTGTTCTTTTCTCACCAAAGTGTAAATATTTGGTTTATATAAAGTTGCAATTTGTGCACACATTTCTGGGCTCTGTATTATGTTCCATTGTTCAGTAAACCCCTCTTCCTCCTCTTCTTCAAAATTGCCATAGTTATTTTTGGCTCTTTACTCTTAGGTATGAATGTTAGAATCCATTTTTTTTAAGTTTCATGAATCGTTTTGTCTGGTTTGGAAATCATACTTACGTTAGCCTCATGAAATGAGTTGGGTAGCCTTTTCTCTTTCCAGGTCTCTCAAACAGATTTCATAAGATAGGAAGTATCTGTTTATTGAATGCTTTGTAGCATCATTTCTTAAATTGTCTCTGGTTCATATCTTTTTCATGGGAACTCTTTTGGATTAATGATTTGTGGTTTTGAATATTCATGACCCTTTTAATTTTCCATTTATTCTTTAGTCAGTTTTGATAATGTATATTTTTCTAGAAAAGTAAATTTCATTGAAATTTAAAAATATATTGTCATTTATTTGCTTATAGTATTATGTTGTTAAAAATCTTTACTCTTTCAGTGGTTATGTTCTATATTCATCTTTCTTTAAACTTCTAATACTTGTAATTTTTTCTCTCTCGATTAGTCTTCTAAGTATTTTTCTACTAGTTTTTCTAATGTACCAACTTTCACTGATGATTTCTATAATTTTTTTCTCTTTTAACTTTTACTATCTTAATTTACCATCTTGCTTATTTCTTTGATTTTACTTTGCTCTTTTGCTGATTTTCTGAATTCTGTGCTAATTATTTTGAATCATACTTATTTTTTAACAAATCTATTTCAGATTATAAATTTACCTCTAAATTTTGGATTAGATGCAGCCCACTAGTTTTTTTAATGCAATTCTTTCATTGCCATTCAATTTTAAATATTTCATAATTTCCCCGTTACTCTTTAACCAATGCATTATTTCATGATTTATTATTTATTGTATACTTAATTTAGATATTTATTCTTTGACCTAAGAGCTATTTAGAAATGTGTTTTCAGTTTCCAAACATATACTGTATGGTATTTTCATTATTCATTTCTCATTCAGCTATGGTCAGACAACATGGTCTGTGTGGTAGTAATTTTTTTTTATATTTGTTGAGATTTCCCTGTGACCTAACTCTCAATCAATATATGTAAAAGTTTCCATCTGTGCTTTAAAAGAATATACGTTTTGTATTTTGGGGAGTACAGTGTTCTAAATTTATCTAATAGAGTCATCTAAATGTGTTGTTCAAATTTTATATATCTTTTTTACTTTTTTGTCTGTTTTGTCAGTTTCAGAAAGAAAAATGCTAAAATATCCCATTTTGATTGAGGTTTTGTCAGTATGTTTCTTGTAATTCTGTATTTTTTTAAAAATCTATTTAAAGTTATCTTTTTAGGTATATGTAAAGTCAATAATATTTTATTGGTGAATTGTCTTAATATTATGTATGTTCCCTTTTATCTCTATTAATACTATTTGTCCTGAATTTTATTTTGTTTGCTATTGATCTTGCTATGTCAGCTTTGTTTTGTTTAATATTTACTGTGAATTAACAGTATACCTTCCTTCTGAAAATTGGCACATTTTTACATTTATGTAGCCACTGTCTGAGTTCCTAATCTAAAGTAAAATACCACTCAGCACAATGATATTGCCAACCATATTATTTCAAATAGTGCCTCTTCTTGATGTCATGCCCCACTCTGGATGAGAATCATGGACTGTCTTTTTCCGGGTTAAGTTCTACATTTGGATTCATTTCTAGGTGATTCTACATTCTTCTTGTGGCTCACCATGAAGGTTCTTGGATGGTTTGTAGTTGAGTCAGCTAAGGTGAGATGTGAAACCTTAAACATCCTGTAATCAGTTATCTTATTTCTCTCATTTAAAATGGACTCCCATGGAACAAAAGAATAAGGTATAAGAGAATCTGCAGATTGATTACATGAGGTTTAATGTGAAGCTTCCCTGAAGAATTTGGAAGTGAAGGAAATAAGATTGTTCCTAGAAACTTAAACCAAACTTTTTTCCTGCAATTTGCTTTTTTCACTCAATTATTTTTTTATTGTAATCACCCGGTGCTCATCACAAGTGCACTCCTTAATCTCCATCACCTGTTTTACCCATCCCTCCACTCACTTCCCCTCTGGTAACCATCAGTTAAGAGTCGTTTCTTGGTTTGCCCCCCTCTCTCTTTTATTCCCCTTTGTTCATTTTTTTTCTTAAATTACACATATGAATGAAATCATATGGTATTTGTCTTTCTCTGATTGACTTATTTCACTTAGCAGTATACTCTCTAGTTCCATCCATGTCATTGCAAATGACAAGATTTCATTTTTTCTTATGGTTGAATAATATGCCACTTCTTTTTTTGTCCATTTATCAGTTGAAGGACACTTGGGCTCCTTCCTTATCTTGACTATTGTAAATAATGCTGATATAAACATAGGGGTGCACTTATCCCTTTGAATTAGTGTTTTGTATCCTTTGGGTAAATACCCAGTAGTGTGACTGCTGGATTATAGGGTCATTCTATTTTTAACTTTCTGAGGAAACTCCATACTGTTTTCCAGAATGGCTACACCAGTTTGCATTCCCACCAACAGTACAGGAGAGTTCCTTTTTCTCCACATTCTTGCCAACACTTGTTTTTTTCTTGTGTTTTGTATTTTAGCCATTTTGACAGGTATAACGTAATACCTCGTTGTTTTGATTTGCACTTCCCTGATGATAAGTGCTGATGAGCATCTTTTCCTGTGTTTGTTAGCCATATGGATGTCTTCTTGGGAGAAATGTCTATTTATGTCTTCTGCCCATTTCTTAATTGGATTATTTGTTTTTGGGTGTTGAGTTTTGTAAGTTACTTATGTATTTTGGATATTAACTCTTCATTGGAATTGTCATTTGCAAATATATTCTCCCATTCCTCAGGTTGCCTTTTAGTTTTGATTGTTTCCTTTACTGTGCAGAAGCTTTTTATTTTGATGAAGTCCCAATAGTTCATTTTTGCTTTTGTTTCCCTTGCCTCATGAGACAGATCTAGAAAAAAGTTGCTACAGCCAATGTCAGAGAAATTACTGCTTGTGCTTTTTTTAAGGATTTTTATGTTCTCAGGTTTCACATTTAAGTGTTTCATCCATTTTGAATTTTTTTAGTGTACAGTGTAAGAAAGTGATCCAGTTTCATTCTTTTGCATGTTGTTCAGTTTTCCCAACAGCATTTGTTGAAGAGACTGTTTTTTCGATTGGATATTCTTCCCTGCTTTGTCAAATATTAATTTACCATATAATTATGGATTTATTTCTGGATTTTCTGTTCTGTTCCATTACCCTATGTGTCTGTTTTTGTGCCAGTACCATACTGTTTTGATTACTATAGCTTTGTAATGTAACTTGACGTGTAGAATTGTTATACCTCCAGCTTTGCTTTTCTTTTTTAAAATTGCTTTGGCTATTCAGGGTCTTTTGCAGTTCCATACAAATTTTAGGATTGTTTGTTCTAGCTCTGTGAAAAGTGCTTGTGGTATTTTGATAAGGATTGCATTGAATGTATAGATTGCTCTAGGTAGCATAGACATTTTAACAATATTTGTTTTTCCAATCCATGAACATGGCATCTTTCCATTTCTTTGTGTTGCCTTCAATTTCTTTAATCAATGTTTTATAGTTTTCAGAGTACAGGTCTTTCACCTCTTTGGTTAAGTTTATTCATAGGTATCTTGTTCTTGGTGTAACTGTAAATAAGATTGTTTTCCTAACTTCTCTTTCTGTTTTTTCATTATTGGTGTATATAGAAATACAACAGATTTGTGTAGATTGATTTTGTATCCTGTGACTTCACTGAATTCGTTTATTAGTTCCAGCAGTTTTTTGTGGGGTCTTTTGGGTTTTCTGTATGTAGTATCATGTCATTTGCAAAAAGTGAAAGTTTGACTTCTTCCTTACTGATACGAGTGCCTTTTATTTCTTCGTTGTTGTCTGATTGCTGTGGCTAGGATTTCCAGTACTATGTTAAATAACAGTGGTGAGAGTCAACATCCCTGTCTTATTCCTGACCTTAGGGGAAGGACTCTCAGTCTTTCCCCATTAAAGTTGACATTAGCTGTGGGTTTTTCATATATGGCCTTTATGATGTTGGGGTATGTTCCCTCTAAACCTACTTTTTTGAGGGTTTTTATCATGAATCGATGTTGTACTTTGGCAAATGCTTTTTCTGCATCTATTGAAGTGATCGTATGGTTCTTATCCTTTCTCTTATTGATGTGATGTAGCATGTTGATTTGTGGATATTGAACCACCCTTGCAAACCCAGGAATAAATCTCAGTTGATCGTGGTGAATGATATTTTTAGTGTATTGCTGGATTCAGTTTGCTAGTATTTTGTTGAGGATTTTTGCATCTATATTAATCAGGAATATTGGCCTGTAGTTCTCTTTTTTAATGGTATCTTTATCTGGTTTTGATATCAGGGTAAGGCTGGCCTCAAAGAATGAATTTGGAAGATTTCCTTCCTTTTTTATTTTTTGGAATAGTTTGAGAAGAATAGGTATTAACTCTTCTTTGACTGTTTGATATAATTTGCTTGTGAAGCCATCCGGTCTTGGACTTTTATTTGTTGGGAGTGTTTTGATTACTGATTCAATTTCTTATATATCATTTATTTCTGCTCTAATCTTTATAATTTCCTTCCTTCTACTGTTTTTAGGTTTTGTTTGTTGTTCTTTTTCTAGCTCCTTTAGGTGTAAGGTTAGGTTGTTTGAGACTTCTTGCTTTTTGAGACAGGCCTGTATTGCTAAAAACTTCCCTTTTAGAACTGCTTTTGCTGTGTCCCATTTGAACCATTGTGTTTTCCTTTTCATTTGTTTTCATGTACAGTTTTATTCTTTTCTTTTATTTCCTAGTTAGCCTATTCACTGTTTTATTTTTTTCTTTTATTTTCTGGTTAACCCATTCATTGTTTAGTAGCATGTCGTTTAACCTCCATGTATGGTCTTTCTAGATTTTTTTCTTATGGTTGACTCCTCGTTTCTTACCATTGTGTTCAGAAAAGATGCATGGTATGACTTCGATCTTTTTGAGTTTGTTGAGGCTTGTTTTGTGGTCTAATATGTGATCTATTCTGGAGAATGTTCCATGTGCCCTTGTTTAAATAATGTATATTCTGCTGTTTAGGATGGAATGTTCTGAATATATCTGTTAAATCCATCTGGTCCATTGTGTCATTCAAAGTCACTGTTTCCTTTTTGATTTTCTGTTTAGATGATCTGTCCATTGATGTAAGTGGGGTGTTCATGTCCCTTACTATTATTGTATTATTACTGATTAGTTCCTTTATGGTTGTTATTAACTGCTGTATGTATTTGTGTGATCCCATGTTGGGTTAATAAATATTTATAATTGTTCTATCTTCTTTATGGATTGTCCCCTTTAATTATTATATAATGTTCTTCTTTGTCTCTTGGTATAAAGTCTATCTTGTCCAATATAAGGATTGCTACCTTGACTTCATTTTGACATCCATTTGCATGATAAATGTTTCTTCATCCCCTCACTGCAGGTGTCTTTAGGTCTAAAATGACTCTCTTGTAGGCCACATACAGATGGGTCTTGTTTTTAATCCATTCTGTCACCCTGTGTCTTTTGATTGGAGCATTTAGTCCATTTATTTTCAAAGTAATTGTGATGGATATGTATTTATTGCTATTTAATACTTGTTTTGTGATTGTTTCTGAAGACTTTCTCTGATCCTTTCTTGTCTTTTTCTCTTTAATGGTTTGCTGGTTTTCTTTAGTGATATATTTGGATTTCTTTGTCTTTTTGCAAATTTACTAGTGGCTTTTGATTTGTGGTTACCATTAGGTTTGTATATAACATTTTCTGCACACAACTGTCTATATTAGGTTGATGGGAATTTAAGTTTCAACCCATTCTTTACTTTTCCCCAAGTTTTAGGTATATTTTGCATCCTTTTATATTGTGAGTTCCTTGACTGATTTTTTATAGAAATATTCATTTTTACTGCTTTTCTGTTTCCTAGCTTCATACTGACATTTGTGGTCTTTTCTTTCCACTCAGAGAGTCTTCTTTAATATTTCTTGCAAGGCTGGGTTAGTGGTCATGAACTCCTTTAGTTTTTGTTTGTCTGGGAAACTCTTTATCTCTCCTTCTATTCTGAATGATAGCCTTGCTGGATAGAGTATTCTTGGCTGCAGTTTTTTCTCATTTAGCACTTCAAATATATCATGTCACTCTCTTCCGGCTTGCAAAGTTTCTGTTGAAAAATCTCCTGCTAGCCTTATGCATTTTCCCTTGTAAGTTCCTGACTTCTTTTGTCTTGATGCTTTAAAAATTTTTTCTTTATAACTATATTTTGCCATTTTAATTACAATATCTCTGCTTTTGTTGATTTTGATGGGAGTCCTCTGTGCCTCCTGGATCTAGATATCTGTTTCTTTCCCCCTATTAGGGAAGTTTTCAGCAATTATTTCTTCAAATAAATTTTGTGCCTTCTTTTCTCTCTTTTCTTCTTCTAGGACTCCTATAGGACAAATGTTATTATGTTTGATGGAGTCACTGCGTTCTTTAAGTCTATTCTTGTTTTACATAATTATTTTTTTCTTTCTTTTGTTCAGCTTGATTACTTTCTATTGCTCTGTCTACTAGGTCACTAATTCATTCTTCTGCTTCTTATATCCTGCTGTTCACTCCATCAAGCATGTTTCTCATTTTGTTCATTTAGCCCTTTATCTCTGCTATGTTATTCTTTATCTCTGTGTTAAGGGTCTTACTTATGTCTTCCACTCTTTTCTCAAGTCCACTGAGTATCCTTATGATCATTGCTTTGAATTCTCTACCAGGCATTTTACTTATATCTGTTTTGCTTAGGTCTCTGGCTTCAGCCTTGTCCTATTCTTTTATTTGGGAAAATTTTCTCTGTTTTCTCATTTTGTCTAAGTCTCTGTGCCTGTTTCTATGTATTAGGAAAGTCAGCTATACCTCTATTCTTGAGGGTAATGGCCTTGTGAAAAAGAGGTCCTGTGGTGCCCTGCCATGTAGTATCCCCTGTTCCCCAGGGCCTGGCACTTTCAGAGTGTCTCTAATGTGTGCTGCCTGAAATCTGCTATTGTGTCATGGGTGCTTTATCCTTTAGGCAAGTCATTTGCAGAGGTTCTCTTTGCCTGTTGTGGGTAGTGTTTGGTCCCTGGCCTGAATGTGGTGCATTTTAACTAGGTGTTAAACTAGGTCTGCTTGTGAAATGAGACCTGTTGCTGCTGCCACCAGAATTGAGGCCTTGCAAAACTCCTGACACAATATTGGCAGGGGTTTGGGCTGTTCTTCTGGGGGAGGGTGCCTGCTGTGCTGAGACTGAGGCAAGTATGATTAGAAAGGGAGGTTCTTCCAGAGTGTGGGGGGTGGGGGGTTTGGTCTAAGTAAGTTAGGTAGGGAGTGTTGGTGTTGCCCTGGTTCCCGCAGCTGGCCCTATGCTTATACTGAGGGGCAAGAGAGGGAAATGGCACCTGCCAGTTCCTTTGTTCCTGGAGGGGTCTCTCTGTGAACACTGCCTTGCTGGGACATACTCCGAGATAAGCAACTAACCACGCCACTGTGTGCCCCAGGCACTCTTCAGATCATGGTCTTCAGGCTTTATGTCTACAGGCAGTTTGCCCTGCGTTTTCTCTAAGAGCAGCCCCCATGTCTTCCCAGCTCTCCCAGAGCCAAGCACACTGACCTTTAAAACTACAGGCTTTAAGTGCCATTGGTTACAAGAACTCAGAAAATTCAGCCCTCTCACTTTCCAAGCTAATTGCTATGGGGATTCACTTTCCCATGCACTTACATGTGTGCTAGTCTGTCTCTTGCCTTTCTCTGCATCCGCGGCTCCCTCCCCACCATAGCAGCCATGATCCATTTCTCTCCACACTTCCTACCTTCTTCAGTGTGGCCTCTTCTGTACCTTTAGTTGTGGAGTTTGTTCTGCCAGGCTTCAGACTGATTTCTGGAGTATTTAGGATGATTTGATAGTTATCTAGCTGTATTCATGGGATGAGGCAAGCCTAGGGTCCTCCTACTCTGCCACCAACTTCCCGTTGCCTTCTAAACTAAAATTTTTATATAACTGCATCAAAACTGGGAAATCTTAAGTTGCTTCAAAGAACAACATAGGAAACTCTGTTCTGAAAGAAGGTATTAAAGAAAGAATTTGTCTAACAATAAGGGTAGTATTTGGCCGTGAAGTTTAAGGAAAAGAAAGTCACAGAGATAAACTTTGGATGTCCATGCAGCTTTCCCAAGGGAGGGAGCCTTCCTTAGCTAAAGGGCTTTGGTGTTGTGTGGTCCCATTTACTAAACCATAATTCTGAGGGAAAGACTACAATGAGTTGCAGTTAACAACAACCTTCATGTACTCTAGGCCTTATAAAAGACCATCTCCTTTATACAAATGGAGACATAAGGTTCTCTTCTCCTGATGCCATTAAACATTGATTTAGCTAACTAAATTCTCTTGTTCTAATTCCATGCTCATTGAGCAAGCTCTTGATTATTATTTGGTTTTCCATATAGGTCGGCTTTTAGGGAGAAAATTGGTTATCTGGACAAGAGAATTCTGATTGCTGAAATAAATGTATTTCTCACTGTAAATTAATAACTTGGTATTCTGATTATGATTTTACTTCCTATGTGTCTGTTTTAAAAGGCAGTATTGCATATAGTTAAAAAAGAAAGAGCTTTTTGATTTGGAATATATAGTCATTTCTTTCTTTTTTTAAAGATTTTATTTATTTATTTGAGAGAGAGAGAGAATGAGAGATAGAAAGCACGAGAGGGAAGAGGGTCAGAGGGAGAAGCAGACTCCCTGCTGAGCAGGAAGCCCGAGGTGGGACTCGATCCCGGGACTCCAGGATCATGACCTGAGCCGAAGGCAGTCGCTTAACCAACTGAGCCACCCAGGTGCCCTATAGTCATTTCTTAAATGGTTGTATAGTTTCCATTTACTTTTGTGTGTATGTGTGTCATTTTTTTAATTATTTTTTTTTAAATTGAATAATTAACATATGGTGTTATGTTAGTTTGAGGTGTACAATGATATTAGTTTTAGGTGTACAATGATCATATAATGATTCAACAATTCTATACATTACTCATTGTTTATCACCATAAGTGTACTCTTAACCCCCTTCATCTATTTCACCCAGCCCTCCACCTGTCTCTCCTCCGGCAACCACCAGCTTGTTTTCTGTATTTAAGAATTTGTTTTTTTTGTCTTTTCTTCTTTGTTTACTTTAACAAACATGTCATTCATTTAGGTTTTTTCCCCATGTTTTGCTATACAAATAATGCTATAAACATCTCTTTTACATACTTTCTAAGCACATGCAATGGTGTCAGTAAGATAAATTTAAGAAGTTGCTTTCCGAAAGAATGTGTCTATCATATTCACATGAGTATTATGGCACATGTAAATGTGTGTTGCATTTGGGTTTATATCACCCTGCATATCTATATATCAATAACTACATGTGAATGTATGATGTTATGTTGCACTGGAGCTTATATAACTGTCTCATGACTGATTTAGAGGGGGAGTTAACATACATCTGCCTTAGAGAGATGACTTTGCTTTCAGGCCCTGAAAAAGTTAAGTGTTTGAGCCTGCAGATCTAAGGAACAGGGCCTTGCCTAAGGAAAATTCTCAAAGACAATCTATGTGATTCTGAGGCTTCCCATGAGAACTTTCCCAGGTGATATTCTGACATCACTGTATACATTAATATTTGTACTATTCCTTCCATTATTTGTTTACATAGCTGACAGATAATTTTTTAAAACTGTTTAATTCTCCCGCCATAGTTTATCTCCCAGGACTCTGATTCCAGCATAGGTTTCTGACTTTCTGCTTAATCCCCAGCTAAATGGTTGGTCACCTAACTTCTTCATTACTTATTGTGATTGCTTCCTGGCTATACTTCTCACTCACGTGGCCTTGAAATCTGTGTGGTGTACAAGGATGATGGTTGAATTTATTGCCTGACACTTTTTTTTTTAAAGATTTTTTATTTATTTGACAGAGAGAGAGAGACAGTGAGAGGAAACACAAGCAGGGGGAGCGGGAGAGGGAGAAGCAGAAACACAAGCAGGCTCAGCAGGGAGCCCGATGTGGGGCTCAATCCCAGGACCCTGGGATCATGACCTGAGTCGAAGGCAGATGCTTAAGGACTGAGCCACCCAGGCACCCCACCTACCACTTTTCTGAACTCTGCTGTTTCCCTTCAGCCCACCTAGTAACAGCAAGGCAACCATTTGCATATAATGTGCCTCTAGTCACCTTGCCAAGTTGAGTGGCCCAAAGTTAAGTATGTTACCCAAAATATTCAATCAGAGTGTTTGGCTATGGCCTTATACCTATTACGTTGTGGCTTCACCCTGACTGCTCTTTAATAAAATCAGGAACTGGAGGGAACTTTTTTATTTAAATGATTTAGGAAGCCAAGGGAGTTGGTCTAGACTGAGATCTTGACTAGAATAAACATATGGGTAAAAAGATGTAGGTAATGAGAGATTAGGAGACACGACTTCCCAAATTACGTATAACCCAAGTCCTTGCTTTCAATATATTTCTTCCTGAAGCTCAGCTGCATTTCTGTTCTTGAGTTCCCTTATCGTTATACTAAATTTCACCTTTTCTCATGAGGCTAGCTTAAAAGGTTTTCTGTTAGAACAATACGAGCAGTCACATGGTCCATTCTATCCTTTTCCTATTACTGTGTCTTGAATACAAAGCTGTGACCCTCAGTCAAAATTTTCCTCCAGAGTCTTCCAACCATGTACCAAAGCATCAAATTCTAGGTGGTTTATCAAACATGAAACTCTCTGTGCTATTTGTGAAGTTATTTATTTCATGAAATGAAAACTTGATCACTTTCCCTGAAAATTAATTTCCATGTAAAGTATTTCAATATGTTTTATACTCATGGATTTTTTTTAAAGTAAAAACTTCACAATTTTTAAATAACTTGGAACATTACATATTTGTCTATTTTTATAATATATATGCATATGTATACACACACATGCACGTGCACACACACACACACACACACACATTTTCTTCTCCTAGGCTAGACTTTCAACCAATTTGGTGTGAATTTTAATGTTCATAGCAAAAACTGAAGCTTTTTTTCCACTTAAGGAGTTATACTCTTACCTTTTAAATTTTCCCAGTAGAGTTTCACAGAATAAAAATGATTCTTTTATAGAAGAAAAAAAAATCTCTTCTCTTTTCATTTTTATCTGTACTATAAACGTCTATTTAGTTCCCATGGAAATGCAAACTCAAGTTTAAAATATCTGTGTGCATGTGTTTGTATATGTGTATGAGGAAAATCATGCTAAGAGTAAAGGACCAGTCATGTAGGCTAATCTGTTTCTGACAATGAAATCAAATAAGTTTGGCAAGAAGACCCTTTTGTCCTCTGTGGAACAAGCTCAAGGGGCTAGGGTTGTTGGAAGTTGAAGCAGAATAAGGGAAAATTCTCCAGAAAACATGTGGTATGTTTGAATTATTTTAATGCATCTTCTGAAGTTTTCATTCTTTGAAAAATTATATGATTTCCTTCACTAGAAACTTCAAAAATAAAAACATAAGGTAGAACAAAAGCAGAGTGAACCTGATGTCTGGACAGACTCAAGACTCAAGGCCATCCATGAACATTTCTCAGATACCGGATGTTTCTCATGAGGATGGTATCTCAGCCCTAAGGGACTAATTGTGTTTATTTGAAATCTTTAAAAGCCAGAGGGGATTCCATGGCCATAAACTCCTGTTCTGAATCCCTATCAGAACTCTAACTGTTGAAGAGTCCCAGATAAACTCTATCTAATATTTCTTGGCCTTCTTTCAGGAATGGGTAGCATAGCTAAATTCAGACATTAAGCTCCAGCCAGGGTCAAAGAGCAATTCATGTCAGCAACTAAAAACACTGTGTGTGTGTTTATAGTGTTGTCAATACAGATGAAGATGTTACCTAGTATCTTATGTTTGGCCCTACATTACTTATATTCATTAAAATTCATAAGCTTTAAGTTGGTAAAAAGCTCCAAGTAAGAAAACATGCCAAGACTAATGTACTTGTTCTTCTTACCTTTCGTTTTGTATTTGAGAAAATGGACAGGTATTTCTGCCTTGAAAAATTTAAAGACCAAAGAGATGATTGCTAGGGCACCTGGGTGGCTCAGTTGGTTAAGCATCTGCCTTCGGCTCAGGGCATGATCTAAGGGTCCTGGGATCGAGCCCCACGTTGGGCTGTTTGCTCAGCAGGGAGTCTGCTTCTCCCTCTTCCTCTTCCTTTGTGCGCGCTCTCTCTCTGTCTCTCAAATAAATAAAATCTTGAAAACAAAACAAAACAAAAACATGATTGCTATAGGAATTCCTTTTGTTTAAATACTTATAGAATGATAAAAATCTTAGAGATGGCAGGTCATATAATTCAAATAACCTTTCTAAAATAGAGATTATTTATCAACTTCTCTAATTAATGTCATTGAACTTTGGCTTTCCTACCTTCAATGTAAGGGAATTGAGCAAATTAGAAAGCAGTCTCTTCCGTGGATGGCTAACTTTAACAGTTTCCTTCTTAAAATGAGCTATTCTTATTTTCTGCATAATTGGGTACATGTTACTTTCACTTGACTATTATCACAAATTGTTACAATATCACTGCTGAACCTAATCATCCCAGGTGCTTAAAATCACGTAGGCATGTATTTTCAAGCAGATAAATGAAGAAAAATAAGTTTCTTGCTTTTGGTTAAGATGCTTGTAAGTTTATACTTTGAGCACCAGAACACTGCAATGGAGAGCAATGATTAGACAAAGTTTGAAGGACCCTGCCTTTCTCAAAGGTAAGCATCCCAAGAAGCAATGTGGCAAATGGTGCTAAAACCATGAGCTTATTGGGCCTAGTACCTTTCCAGACAGATGGAAATGAACAAACAAACAAAATAAGACTAACTGCTCCTGTGTCAAGGAGGAACAGGAATCAGACTCACTGGATAAAGTTCAAGGTTAGTGTTAGACCCTCCCTTCACCTGTTCTTCCCTATCCCATGAAAGATAAGTAAGAAAAAATGACCAAAGCCCTCTTTGATCCTTTAAGGTCCATCCAAATTGAATTCTTCTGTGCTTTTTTTCATATGCTTTTATCCTCACTTCCTTTTTGTGTCCTACTATGTCCTGCACACATGTCTAGCAGAGCACCCACAACACGATTGTATCTACTGGCCTACAGGTTTAGCAACCTGAATCAGGTTAGAAGGGCTCCACGATGGCAGGCACCATGGCTTATTCAGCTCTGATTAGATGGTAGGCTAGTTCCTGACCCTGAAGAGGGTACTTAATTTATACTTATTTCTACTTATGAAAAAAGGAAGGAAGAAGAAACATTCCCTTATTGCAAGACACTTGTTCCTCTTCCTGAATAGCAACTTCCTTCCAGATAATAATTCACCTTGATTGGCTGGAGCTCTGCAATTCTCCCTGTCCCTCTGTTGTTGAAATCTTGTCTCTCAGAGCCCAAAACATGAGCATGAAATGTAAATCAAATTCAGTAAGTAGATAGATCCTAGAAGTAAAAAGATATGCTTCACTGTAGCTTGTTTTATGACTCTGATTTATTGTTCACCACGGCAAAAAAGTGAAAGAATCGTACAACATATTGTATATAACCATTACTACTGAAGCAATTTGAATTGCTTTCTGTGAGTATACTGTCACTGATCTAATTTTTACTAAATGTTAAGCAGGTTTTTGTGCTAAAAATATATTGAGCTGAAACAGTGGATTAAGAAAGATGTTGTTCTAAATCCCATCTTGTAATTTTCATTTAATGGGTCTAAATTCCTTGAAGTCTCAGACTTTAAAATTGACTTGCAGAGATCTTAAGTTATGGCTCCGAATCCCTTTGGAGGAGGTGCTTATGAATATTAACTGTACCTTAGGATGCACTGTGTTGGTACAAGACTCATTTGAGCACAGAATTAGTGAGAGGTGAACGATGAATAATGGGCTCAGTGTGTGGAATTTAAATATTCGAAAGAACAGACTGTATGGTATTGTAAAATGTCTTGTAGCTTCATTTCTGATTTTGAAATGTTACAGTGCTTGCTTATTGTCACAGCATGATCTTCAGCACAGTTGGGTAGTGCTTTTTTAAAGTAATGCAAATGCATGAATGTCAGAAATACCTTCAAATATCGAAGACTGCATCTTTAAGGAGTGCATTTGGCATTAAACAGCCTTTTCCAGCTAATGAATTTCTCAAGTTACAAGAATAATGGCCTTTTTAATCTTAGCAAGAGTAATTAAACAGACATTTGTTATTAATGATGTTGTTAATGGCAGAAGATATTGAATTCTCACATTAGATATTATATTGCTTGAGAGTGATTATTTTGAATATCAGACATATGAGTATATGATGGTCTTAAAAGTACAACACTTCCTTAAGAGCATTGTAAGTACTAGTTATTTTAAATAGAAAAAAAAGTACCTTAACTTTGATTTATACCAAGAAAACTAAATATTTCCAAATGGAAGGAGAACCAGCTCGTAGGGACAAAGCACATTTGTTTGATTAGTTCTACTCACCAGTTGAAATGGTGTTTTTCTCCTATCGAGATAGGTATGTGCAACCCACAGCTTGAGAAAAAACTACTTACTCAAAGTCTGCTTCAAAATAGAAAGGCAGATTATATTTGTTGGCTGCTCTATGTCTATTTCCCTTTGCTAACAAGTTCCTCAGTTTTGTTCAGGAATTCACCCTATCCTCAGCTTCAGAAGGGCATTTTAATTAATCGGTTCATTCAGTCATTAAACAAATATTTACTGAGTGCCAGTTATGGTCAAGCACTGCTCAGTGTACTGGGAATATAGCTGTGAAAATAGAATAAAACAAAATGAAACAATAAAGCCAAAATAACACAAATAAACAAAAACAATATAAAAAGAAAAACTACCTACCTAATATGATTGGGGTTAATAAGTTAATCAAAGTAAAGTCAATCTGGCCACAGCAGCCCCCACATGGTCCAGTGCCAGTGGTGGGTATGTTGGCCAAATGGCCTTAATCAGACTGGAGAGCAAGGCTTTTATCTCTGCTTGCAGGAAAGGAAAAAAAAAATTTTCTTTCTCTTTCCCTCTAGACAAACAAAACAGCAGCCTAGCCCAGTTGCCACTGGCAGCCATTTTGAGGCTCTGAGGGGACCAGGCTTAGGATGAATCAGAACATAGGACAACCATGGGGGTATCCATGGCCTACTCTAAAAGTATCTGAACAGATGCTTTTTTTTTAATTAAAATTAAATACTTCTGTGGCAAAAATGAATGGCTGTGTTCATTTGGTGGTGGATGGAATTACAAGGCTCATGGAAGTAGGCATGCTGAAATGTATGTATTATGTGAGATCAAAAGACCCACCAGAGAATGATGTTGCAGGGAGGTCCCAGAGGACACCTCATTCACCAAGGCCATCAGAAACTGATTGGTGAGAGGAGTGTCAGCATCCCTGAGAGGTTTAGTGGTAGCTTTTCTCTGTGGGGGCTGGGGCTGATGGCAGGAGTCATTGAGCTAGGGTCTTTGTGAGCTCATGAGAATGATAAGAATAATGGGTCTCTGAAACAATAAGCAGTGCTTAACCACTAAAAGCCAGGGGTGTCACAATTATTTTAAGAATTGGCAAGGTAGGAGGGTTTAAGGCAAGGTAAGGGGCTAAGGAGGTTGTCCATATGTTCTATTAACCAAAATAGACAGCTATCATGTGAGCTACTTAATATATGCTATAAAAGAAGACAAGAATGGGGCGCCTGGGTGGCTCAGTCGGTTAAGCGACTGCCTTCAGCTGAGGTCATGATCCCGGAGTCCCGGGATCGAGTCCCACGTCGGGCTCCCGGCTCAGCCGGGGAGCCTTCTTCTCCCTCTGACCCTCTCCCCTCTCATGCTGTTTCTTTCTCCCTTGCTCTCTAATAAATAAATAAATAAATAAATAAATAAAAATTAAAAAAAAAAAAGAAGAAGAAGAAGACAAGAATGGATGATAAGAAGGTATCTGATGGCGGTTGCTCCACAGAGGCTGAGAATATTGAGAGAATACAGAGGCTGTATTCTCTTACCCAATTTTGGTACCTGAGTTAGTTTTCAGACACAGAGCAATGATTGATGAGGTGGCTGGATCCCTCAGAGAACCGTTGGCAACACAGTGTCAAGTATATAGTGTAATGATTCACCTAATCTTTCCCCAAGAGGATCTATGGAGATTTACTTGGGTGCCATGCACTGGGGAAAGGGAAATGCCAGATATTTCCAGGGCTATTTGACACAGGGTCTGAAATGACATTGGTGATCAGCAGTTGTAATAACACCAACTGAATCTGTGGACTATGCAGTAAGAACTATTTACAGTGGAGGATACCAAGTAGAAGCCTTTGGAATTGCCTCCTGCACCAAGACAGTGAATCCAAACCAGTATTGACTTCTGGGAGGGATTACAGAGACCAGGATCACCCTTAAGGATCTTAAGGGTGCAGGAGTGGCAGTCTGTATCATATTGCTGTTTACAAGTCTAGTCCCTGCAGAAACTGAATAGACCTTTGAGAATGACTATAGAAAACCACAAGCTCAACCAAGTATAGGCCTGAATGAAACTGCTCGGCTGGATGTGCTATCTTTGCTTGAGTAAATGAATACATTCCCAGGTATATGGCATGTGGCTTGATGTAGAAAATTCATTCTTTTCTATCGTTGTCAAAAGGAGGATTTGAAATAGTTTGTACTTACGTGGAAAGGGCAATAACATAAATTTAAAGTTTTGTTCCAGGTATATATTAACTCTCCCACTGTCTGTCATGATATAGTCAGAAGGTATCTAGAACATCTAGACATGCCACAGAACATCACATTGGTCTATGTTGCATTAATAATATGTTGATAAGGAAGAGTGAGAGAGATGTGATTAGCATGCTGGAGGTCTCAGTAAGACGCATGTGCCTCGAAGGGTGGGAGACAAACCCATTGAAGATTCAGAGACCTGATATGTCTGTAGTTTTTAGAGATACAGTAGTATAGGGCATGCTGGGATATTTCTTCTAAAACTGAAGGGGCTCCTGGGTGGCTCAGTCGTTAAGCGTCTGCCTTTGGCTCAGGTCATGATCCCAGGGTCCTTGGATCAAGCCCCACATCGGGCTCCCTGCTCGGCGGGGAGTCTGCTTCTCCCTCTGCCACTCCCCCTGCTTGTGTTCCCTCTCTCACTGTCTTTATCTCTGTCAAATAAATAAATAAAAATCTTAAAAAAAATAAAATTAAAGACAAATAGCTACTTATATCTCCTACCACAAAGAGGGCATAACATTTGCCATATTTGAAATAATGTTCTAGCTGATACATAAATGATACAAAAGGCTTAGCTTTGTGTGGAGCCTAGAATAGGAAAGGACTTTGCAGCAGATTAAGGATATAGGGCAAGCAAACATCCTCTTGGGGTATACTTTGTAGCAGACTTTAGGATGCAGTGGTGGGAAAAGATGCAGTTCACGGTTTATGTCAAGCCCACTGGAAGAATATATTGAAGGCCCTACAATTCTAGAGCAAGGCCTTGTCATCTGTAGTGGGGAAATAGCTCCTGAGATGTTACTGGATCCTGACAGAGACCCATATGAGCTGGGTTCTGTTGGATGCCTGAAGGCTTTAAGTTGGGTGGAACTGTCAGAATAAAAATTTGTGTTGAGCCTGAGCAGAACAGAAAGTGCCAGAAAACTGCATGGGCAGATAGCTTAGATCTCTCCTCCCTCGTCTTCACCAGAACCTTTCCTCAGCTCATATTTGTGGTCATCTGGGATGTCCTTTACGCTGCTGAAGGAAGAGAAAAAAGCCCAAATAATCAATGGAGTCCTCACTAAATAATCAAATACATTGGTTCATTATGTGGGTCACACCAAAAATGGATGTGGTTGCTTTATAAGTTATCCTCAGACAGTAGTAAGAAACAACTTTCCCACTGTTAAGAGTTTCTACTGACGCACCTGGTTACCTACTTTGTTCGGAAGAAGTGGCCAGAGGCGTCCTTGCAACTGAGTTCTCTACGGTAGAAATCCCGGTTCCTAAATGGAACATGCTCTTCTCAGGGACACACTCAAGCATGGAAAGAAAAAAGCCACCTATAGTCTCATTTTTCTGTGTGGTTAAACATAAGAACCCCAAACTGCCTGGCCAATCATTTAGTCTTAGCAAAAGCTCTGTCTTCTCCTCTGGCATTTCCTGTGATCTCTTTCTCTTTCATGAGTTAATTTTCTGCATCAGGAATAAGAGGCTCATAGTTAGGTGTAAGGAATAAGGGGGCATGACTTTGACTTTATTTTCCTTCTCTGCTTCATGTTCTGTCCCACGATTGCCTCTGTGGCCCCAGAAAGGAGCAAGTCAGGAAGCTATGGGTCTAACAGTTCTGCTTGTGTGGAGAAGAGGCCTAATTTCTTGAACAGAAGGCTTGTGGCTTACACTTTGACAGCTGAAGGAACAGTGCTGGGCACTAGAAGGTACTGAGCATCTACCTGCTGTACTGACTGAACTAAATAAACTATATAATGTGCTGTTGCTGAGAAGTGATTGTCTTCAACATCTCAGTCAATAACTCTGAGCCACTGTCTAGTCATTCTTGTTACAAGTGTGAATTGGCTTGT
The DNA here is from genome assembly GCF_009762305.2 of Zalophus californianus. Lineage (NCBI taxonomy): Eukaryota > Metazoa > Chordata > Mammalia > Carnivora > Otariidae > Zalophus > Zalophus californianus. The sequence goes on along the minus strand of NC_045599.1, from coordinate 68,753,232 downwards.
GGATTGACTTGGCAACCTAAAAGAGATTTCTTTCAAACCAGAGATTCAATGGGAAATTATTTTTCAGTGAAAAGGAAGCACTTTCGTCAAACTTGAGGGCAGCTCCCGCAATGACATAGTGTGTGCTTCTTTTGGCTTTTAAATCTTTATTTCTCCTGAGGAAAAAAAAAGAAATTGAGCAAAGCTCTAAAAAAGCTACCAGGCTCTAGAAGGTAGAGTTTACAGAGAGCTGGATTAGGTGCCTCTTTGAAGCCATGAACTGAAGGGGTCCGGCTTCTGTGGCTTCCCAGCTGACACCTTCTGAGGAGCGCTGGTCTGCACTGCATTTTCTCATCAGGAAGCTCAGCCGTCTTAGTTTCAGGGCCATTTGAGTCACATGGCCAACCTGTTTCTTTTTTCATTTTCCAAAATATCACAAATAGGTTTTTTTGTTTTGTTTTGTTTTGTTTTTTTGAAGGGGAAAAAGAAATCTGGCTTCAGTGGTTAATTTCCTCTGTTCTGTCAAGATTAGGCTAGTAGTTCTGAGTAATTCTGGTTCATTTTCTCAGGGGAGAAGGCCTGAAATAATCCAGTGTTTATTTTTATACAAATTCTCACAGTGCTACAACATTTCAGTGACTTCCTGGGATGTTTCTAGTTTTTCACAGGCCAAGAGGCCATTCTCAGAGGTAACTCCTTCATGTAAACCTAAAAATGGCACTTTCCCACATTAGAGTTTATCAGGAAGTTTAAAGTTCAATAGTCCTCCTCTCTTTTCTTTCTCGTCACAGAGAAAGGAAAAAATAAGGGGCGGTTCCAGCATTTTAGCTCATTCCAGCACAGTCATTCCATTTCAGTATTTTGGAACCTGGGAAAGGGGCAGGGAGATTGTAGTATATCTTGGCTGAGAGATGGCTGGACTGGGAAACAGGACTCTCTGTCATTCCCTGTGTCACTCTCTGTGTGACCCTGACCTCTTCCCAGCATTCCTGACCCCACCTCTGAGTTGGGGAAAATAATACTGTCATGTAACCCTCACAGCATTCTCCCAAAGCCATGAGATACTGTGCTGAAAAAAAAAAAAGAAATGCGAATTGTGTTCAGAAGGCCAGCCCTATATTCTGCACAATGGGGTCTCAACCTGCCTTGCTGGATTTGCCCTCCACTACTCTTTCTTAGGGACCCTTGCTTTCAGCCCAGGGGGCGGACTCACTGTCTGTTCTACATAATGTGCAGTTCTACACCTTTCCTCAATATCTGCTGCAGCTGCTTCTCTGCCTATTTAATGTTTAAGCTCAATCCAAACCCAGCCCTTCAGTTCAGCCTCACTCTTTTCCTTCCTCTCAAATCCTGTGACTCTCTTCATTTGATATTTCACTTGCATACAAATTTCCTGCTGCTGTGTTCATGGAATGTATTAAAACATTTTTTTGGTATCCTTTATTTCTTCTAATATAGAGTACTGGAGCACTCAAATAGTCTGTTTCATTGACCAAACAATCTTTACATCAGCTCCTTTAGCCATTCAAGTTGGGTTTTAATGATGTCACGACCCTCTGTGGGCACACACATTGTTAAAGTTGCACACCAGATGTGATTAAGGTATAGGCATTCAAGCATATAAAGTGGACAGTAAAAAATCTGTGTGAAATATTTAGCCTAGAGTGTTAAATTCGATCCTAGAAGGCAAAAATCACTTAGTTGTGTCAGGTCCAGAGCTATATTTAAGTTTATTGTTTCATAACAAGTCTGGTCTATTTCAGTGTGTTGTTTTCTGTACAAGGTCTCCCTGTAACTATGCATTATAATAGACTGTTGCCAGCATTCTCAAAGTTTCAGAGATGGATTCTTGATTACTTGCTTCCTGCCCCAGGGATTCTTGCTGTTAGGATTGTCATTAAACAAAGCAGCTTCCCTGGCATTGTATTCTGAACAAATAATTTGCACCTACGTAAACTGATTAACGGGATGAGTTTGTTTTGATAATTGATCCTTGACTTGTATTTTAAAGGACAGCAAAATCTTAGAGGCCTTCTATATTTGTTACAAATGCTTTTCCTGGAATTTTAAAAATAATTTAGAAACTCCAGTAAAAAAAGAACATAAGAAATAAATGAAGTCTGGAGACCATTATTTCAGTTATTCTGGATGCGAATTACCATGGTGACCAGCCCAGCTCCAGACTTTATCTTCTTAAAGTCGTCTCCCTCCCCGCAACCCAAAGTGAGTGATGAGATCTTTGGCACAAAGGCAATGGCCCATATGCAGTACAGCACACAGAGGAAAATTTATAAGTAAAGTATTATTACTGTGCACAACTCTGTCCGAGACCAAATAGGAATCTGTGTTGATTAACTGGCTTTAAAAAAAAAAAATGCTCCATATTGACAAGTGTTCTTCATTTCATGCTCCAAGTCAATAATTCTGTCAGTCATACAGCCTTTGGCAAGTAAGAAGGAGAATTTCTCCCAATAAATCTATTGTAATCATGGGGTAATTTGACAGCCATTCTGTTTTCTGGTGTTTAATTACATTTTGTTTGTAAGGTTTTCTTTTTCTTTTCTTTTTTAGGAGCTTAGGGGAAACTCAAAAATATCAATAGATGTCAAAGAGTTCCAAATAAAAGAGAGAAGCTAAAAGGAACTATTAGGGGTAGTAACTGATACACTTAGCCCAGGTAGAGAATTTGGATGACGGGTCATTTTGGTGGTCTCATGAAATCTAGTGTATAGCTGTTACTGGTAAAGAGTGTATTTTTAAAAATTGGTACAGCGCTTTTTAAAAAATGGGAGGGAGATTTTTAAAGTTATCGAGAGTTCACAATGTGACACTAGTCCTTATATTAAAAAAGACTACTCTTTGTATTCTAAAGCGACTCTAGGATTGGAGTCAGATTCAACAAACAATGGGGGAACCTTGTCTAAACATAGTTGTCAACAGACTTAAAATGACAAACACTGTACCACACAAAATTATTTTTGGTATTTCTTGAGGTAACAGAAAGAGGAATAGAGTAGATTTTCATTCTATATGGTATAACATTTTTATAAGGGCTGGAAAAATGCATGATTCTGACATCTTGAACTCTTAAAATTCCCTTAGGAAATAGCCAGAGATGGATTTTGATAGAAACAAATTCCCATCTTAAACTCTTTATAAGCATTTTTCTTATTATTCAGGTGGTAGCCCTTTGGGCATTGCTCAGGAAAGCAGAGTGAGGAAGTATATGTTCTTAACTGGTTAATGAAAAATTGAGATAAACAAAAGAGTTGCTTAAATATAGATTTTTCTCCTCACATAATTTGCCTCATTAAAATGCTTTTAATATTCTGTATTCTGATTTTCCTTGAAGGAAATATTGTTCTACAAAATTCCAATGAGACATGCTAAAAATAATGTCTGTGACAGAAATGTTAATTTCCTATCTAAATAATTAAATTTAAAACTATTGCATTTTATATTTCAAAAAAAGATCATTAGATCCTTTCCCTTAAGGGAAAACTGAGACCAAGAGAGCATAAAAAACTCGCCCAAAGTCACAGGGTTAAGGATCGATGGTCAGGGTTGGGTTGAACCCAAGTTATTTATCTCTACTCTCGTTCTCTTTCCATTATGCTCAACCATCACTTCGTATTGGAAAGTCTGCCTTCTTTCCTTTCATTGCAAGAGGGAAGTCTTGTTGAAGTCTGCATACTAGACATGGAGCACAGTAACTTGATAGAATGTTAGCTGCCATGTAGGGGTCCAGTGGGCTAGATTTATGTTTGGGATGTTATTGCATAGATTTTTATTCTGTGTAGGTTACAATATTTTGTATGGGCTGGAAAACACATGATTAGAATTTTATTGTTATTATTCTAGGGAATCTGAAAACACAACTGGCTTTGTATCAACTTATGAAATAAGTTTAAGTTTTCTTTTGAACCTTCTATTTTTCCACTTAGTGTCATTTCTTTTACCTTCTCTTAGTGTCTTTCATTTGGGATCTACTACCCTATCATTTACTTTTGATCATGTCACTTTGAAACCTGGATAATATCAATCATTTTTAATTTATTGTGAATTCAAATGACATGCTACATCTCTTCGGAGTATTTGTATTTTGACATTTTCATTTTAGAATGAAAGGCCATCTCTCCAATTATAAAAATGAATTTGGCACTAATTAAGAGGTTTAAAAAAAAGTTTTCTTAAGTTTATTCTGTTTCCTTAAAATCATGCAACCTATGTAGTTGTCTACTCTCTTTTCTCCTCACCTTAAGACTTCCTTTTTGGCAATTTGTTTCCTAGAATCATAACTATTGCTGCTCTGCCTTGTATTAGAATTTGCAAAAAAATTGATTTAGTTAAATTAGATTTGGTTACATTTGTAAATATTTGTTAATCTACTCTGTCTAGGTACTGTGCTTAACACTGTGAGGAAGAGAAAGTTGAGTAGGACATTGGATTATCTGGAATGTTCTGAAAGATCTGGAATGTTGAACACCACATTTTCTAATTTTCTATCTTCATAGCTCAAAACATGGGTTTTAGGTCCTTCTCTATCAATTCCATGCAGCCATTACCAACTGATCAAAATTTATATGCTATGTGAAACCCATTTGTCATCTCTTTTGGAAAGCACAGTGCAGTGCTTCTCAAACTTTTTGGACTCAAGAGCTTTTTATGGACTTAAAAATTGTTGAAAATCAAAAAGACCTTTTGTTTTTGTGAGAAGTATCAATATATACCATATTAGAAATTAAAGCTAAAAAAGCTGAAAACTTTTATTGATTTATTTAAAAATAACTTTAAAGCCATTACTTGATGTAAGTACAAAATAGCATAACATATTTTTATGAGGAAATACCTATGTTTTTCAACACACATGCCCATTTAATGAGAAGTATGGCATTCTTTTTCATATTTATAAATTTGTTTAATGTCTGGTTTAATAGAAACCATACTTGCTTCTTCATTCAATCTGTTGCTATACATTGTTTTGGTTTAGTTATATAAAGAAAATCTAATATTATACACATGTATAGTTAGAAAGAGGACTATTTTAATAGCATTTTCAGACAATTATGGTTATCCTTCTTTGATACTACACCAAAACTCAACAAGTGCTAATAATTTTAAAGGTCATTTGCATTGTAGAATCTGAAAGCATGCCAAGAACTTTCTGTACTTATTACATTAAATTCTTTTGGACTATTTTATACTTTAAATTTATCTTTTATCCATACATGACTTTATAACATCATTATTGATGATTTGGAAAATAATGGTCTACTAAGTTATGTATCTACCAATGGCTGACACATTTTATTTTACAATATCAATAAAGCACATTCATTAATGTCACCAGCAATTAATCAGGGAAGTCTTTAAGTATTGGGATGCTGTCATGATGACAGATGCAAATTTTCCAAAGTTGTACATTCTGCTTGAAAGCTTAAATTTTACCTTTGGCAAAAAATACTGTCCAGATAGTTTTCCCTGAAGTGACAGAGTCATTTTTGTCAATTCCAAGACAATGTCTGCCAAATAAGCAAATCTGAATAACCAGAGTTCATTCTTTCAAGTAAAAAAAATTGTTCCATTAAGAAAAGTGGCTAGTTTATTTATTTATTTATTTATTTATTTATTTATTTATTGAAAAGTGGCTAGTTTAGTGGAAACTTGAACAGTCACATTTTCCCAGAGATGACCATTATCCTTAAATATGCAGTAGGGATTTAGGTGTGCTTCCCATTTTGTCACATAGAATATTAAAAAGATGTATACTCAAAACTTGATATTTAATGAAACTGGCTTTTTATTTATTTATTTTTTTATAGTGAGTGGGGCAGTGATGAATACAAAGACTACTAGTAGAGTTTGGTGCCACTGCTTTTCATTCAAAGGTACCAGCAGTTTTATCTGCTATTTCTTTCGAGCCATTAGTGCAAATGTCAAGAGTTAATTAAAAAAAAAAAGTATCTTAAGATTATTAGGAAACTAGTTTTGAGTTTATGGACCCTGAAGGGAATTAGGTATTCCCGGAACTCTGTGGGCCATATTTTGGTAGCTGTTGCTAGGTGGACAGAAAAATCTAGGCTAATATTTATTAGCTGTTATGATTCTGAAAAAAGAAATTTGCTTTTCTAGGCCTCAGTTATTTATGAAATGAGGAAAAGTGGAAATCTCTAGCCCTTTAAATGCTATACTTTTCTGATTTTCTTTTCTTTGCATCTATATTGCCACCACATGACAGAGCAGAACAATTCTAAGTCCTGAAAATAGCCCTTTGCCCATTAATCAAGCTGTAATTCATGTCAAGGAAAGAACTAAGAATGTTAATTTTAAATAGTCTCTTACTGGTGTGCCATTTGTGGATAGGAATGCTGTTTCTTTCTGATTTTTTTTTTTTTTACATTTGAAATAGTTTTTGGACTTTTTAGTTTTGTGTGATTATAGTTTTTATACTTTTATATTTTCGTATTATTTTAATTTTTGTACAAGAAAATCAGGCCTGCTAACAATAATCATAGTTATTGAGCAATGTGTTAGGCAGTATGCTAGCTACTTTAAGGTCATGACTTTATTTAACATTCTGAAGCAGTCAACAAAATACTCAGTTCCACAAGGTTCTCCCTAAACTAATGGAAGTGAATTACCAATAATGTGAAGGAATAGGGATTACTTTTTGAAACTATAAAACACAAATCCTTCACATGTGTAATTCTAACATGCAATAGGTGATATGTTACAAGACTGTTTTTCTTAGCTATGTTTTGTGACTTGAAACATTTTTGATACATATACATACGTATATATATATATATGTAACACACACAAACACATAAATGTGCTTTATTAAGCAAAATATCATCAAAATTTTTGCAAGACAAACCATAGTAAGCAGGTATTTCAGGTAGATAGAAGTCAAGTTCATTATGAATAAATTTGGAAGTAATTTTAAAAACAGAATTGTGCTTCATCTCTAGTGTATGCAGTTGTGTTTATTATAGGATATGATCTTTTTCTTAGTCCCAGAGGAAATTGACATCTGTATTTGATTTAATGAACTTCTGTTTGTTCATAACCCCATGCAAAAGAAAAGACCCTAGTGCATCTATGAACATACCCAGCTTTTCAACATTGGTTCCCAGAACCTCAAAGCAGGCACTCTGAGAAAGAACTCATAAGTTTCCACATGTTTTGACAGACGGAGTCACTTAAAGTTAGCTCTCCTTTGAATCTACATTTATCTTTAGATTGATGAAAATAAGTTTTTTGTTATATTTTATTATTGTTGTTGTTATTTTAAGCAAATATGAGAGTCTTTGCATGATTTGCAGTAAATTATGTCACTCAAATCTGAGTTCTGCTCCCCTGGTTTTTTTTGTGTTTTTTTTGGTCCTGAATTCTGAATAAAGATTTAGAAGGAACGTAATAACCACAGTGGTATGTCAGGGAAGCAAATAGGTGTGATTAGATCAAAATCAATCCCCGTGCAAATACCTGCTATTGAGTTGTACCTTTCTCCCTGTAAGGGATAGCTAATGCACTGTTAAAAAGCTCTTTAGTAGGAACATTTGAAAACGTAGTTTTGTGCTGATGCTAAACTTTAATAACTAAGGCTTCTTTCCATGTTTTTTTAAAAGCCTGACAATAATGGCTCAGTAATTACTGAACTAATGTTATCAATTCCAACAGATATCACATTTATTAAACAGAAAATGCTATGTTGCTGTTCATCAGTTAGAAATGTGTGTAATTGAAATATGAAAATGAAGTCTGTTGGAGTATGTGATTCATCATGAATTCTGCAAGCCCTACACTAACTCTCCTTTTCCTAATTAAACTGTCAAATTGAAATCTTATAATTAATGCAACCACATGCCTTACACTAGGTTTTCCACCCGCATGTAAAGCTCAATTCAGCAGAAACTTAGCAAGAGCCTTCTCTAGGACAAATGCAATCCTTTGCTCCTCTGATCTTGAGCAGATATCCTGCCCCCCTCCCCCCAGCCACAGAATATTGTGTAGCAGGAGATTTTTGTTCTCTGCAAGATTAGGAGTGGAGTGGGCTGATGGGTTTGTCAGGGGAGCTGGTAATCCCTGCTTTGAGTTTTCCGTGGTGAGGCAGGAGAAGGGAAGTTGAAAACTGGAATGAGATCTTCTGTATTCCTTCTGGCATTTTATATTTCTATACCATGACTAGGCTATTTGTTGGTGGTGTTAAAATTTAAAGACTGAGGTGGATTTTTTTTTTCCTGATTATAGCTTTGAGGGCACAGAGTGATTGATAGGAATTTATTTTATACTTAGGGTAAAAGCTATACACATATAATATTGTATTATATGTGGCCAGAATATATATATCCCCTATATGCTGGATTCCACTTTGGCAAGGAGGTATCTTAGAGATATTCTTACTTACAGAGAGCTTATTTCTGTATATCTCTGTCAAATCATTTAGGTGGTAAAAAGATTTTATCTCTTGTGTTAACTCTGATCCATTGGTAGTTGCTGCCTGGGCTGCCTTCTTAAGAAGGATTGTGAATTACTCAGGAAACAACAGATATCAGTGAGGATGCAGAGAATAGGTAACCCTCTTGCACTGCTGGTGGGAATGCAAATTGGTGCAGCGACTCCTCAAAACAGTATGGAGTTTCCTCAGAAAGTTAAAAATAGAACTACCCCAGGACCCAGCAATTGCACTACTAGGTATTTATCCAAGGGATACAGAAATAGTGACTTGAAGGGGCACATGCACCCCAATGTTTATAGCAGCAATGTCCACAATAGCCAAACTATGGAAAGAGCCTAGATGTCCACTGACAGATGAATGAAGAAGATGTGGTATGTATATACAATGGAATATCACTCAGCCATCAAAAAGAATGAAATCTTACCATTTGCAATGACATGGATGGAACTAGAGGGTATTATGCTAAGCAAAAGAAGGCACTCAGATAAAGACAAATATCATATGATTTCACTCATATGTGGAAATTAAGAAACAAAACAGATGAACATAGGGGAAGGGAAGGAAAAATAAAATAAAAACAGAGAGAGAGGCAAACCATAAGAGACTCTTAAATATAGGAAACAAACTGAGGGTTGCTAGAGGGACGGTAAGTGGGGGGATGGGGTAATTGGGTGATGGGCATTAAGGAGGGCACTTGATGTTATATGCAACTGATGAATCATAAATTATACCCCTGAAACTGATAATATACTATATGTTAACTAAATTTAATTTAAATAACAAATTTAAAAAAAGGATTGTGAACTTATCACGAACAGGGCAAACAGGGCTGGGATCAATTAGTAACGTCTGATATATTGAGGTAACAGTTACTGGCAGCAAATTGACTCTTGATTCTATTCCTGGGTTTGTCAGATCTTAAAAGATATCTTTGTCAATGCCTTTTCATCTTGCATGATGTCTCTAGTCTTTCTGTTTTTTATTAGACTCTATCTCTGGTCAAACTTGAACTTGTCTTAACTTTTACTAAGAAACAAGTTCTAGACTTAGTTTCTGAATTTAATTATCAATACATTTGATCAGCTGGACTATTCTTTTTCTCAGTTTCTACAAAACAACATTTAATCCCTGAGCTCATCTTCTACACAGTTGCAGTTCTCTTCATTCTCTGGTCCATTTGGACCTGTAAGCCTAACTACATTTTAGGAATCTTTAGTTCTCAATTTGGTCAATTAATGTGCACAATTATACTCATTTTACCTGTCTAAATAGAGCTGGTATATCGCTTGTTAGTATATCCTAGTCAGGCTGGCAGGGTAGAGCAGTTCATGGAGAGTCATGAAGCGTCAACATTAATAGTAACAGTTCAACTCAGCCTCTCTATAAATCAATGAACATGTGAGTGTCTAGAACACTGCACTGCATGAGTGAGTGGGACTGACTGGGAGGAGCTAGTGAGAAGAAGGCTTCTCTCTCTCTCTCTCTCTTTTTTTTCCTTAAGTAGGCTCCATGCTGGGTGTGGAGCCCAATGCAGGGCTTGAACTCACGACTGTGAGATCAAGACCTGAACCGAGATTGAAGTTGGATACTTAACCGACTGAACTACCCAGGCCCCCCAAGAGGCTTTTTCTTTTTATTCTATGATATTTTTTATACCAGCATATATTCCTTTTATAATTTTTTGAATGTTGTAAACATTATACCATTATATTTACAAACATATGTAAACTGCCTACCAGCTAGGACACCTCTACTCTTTATGATTTAGGCAAGATATTCCTGAACCCCTGTTATTTGACCAAGAAAAAGAACATGCCACCTCCAAGATTTCTGAGTATTACTGGTAGGCTTACATTTTCGTGGCTCTGGCTTCCTTGCTTCTTTTTATTTTCCTCATTTCTCTGTATCTTCTAGCGGCTTCTTTATTTCTGCCCTGGCTCCAACCAAAGCATGGAACTCAGACCGTTTCCTTAATTTGCAAGCACCATACTTACACTACATGCCCTCTACATACACACCAAGTTTTTTTGTAGAGCAGATGTTTCGGCAAATTTGAGAAGATAGAGTATTTGATGCCAAAACGGCACAAGAAAGTTAAGATGAAATTATTCATTATAGTTGCTAGGAGTCCTTTGGCCCTTATACCATGTTTCTCTGCCCTTTTTTTCTCTCCTGGGAGCAAAAATTTTACTCTCAAAAGGAAACAAGTATCATCTGATTTTATTATATAGAAAAATTTTGTTTCTCCAGGACCTTCTCTGAAACTGAGAACTGAGTTTTTCGTCACATATGAAAAGAGAAGGTATGCACTTTGCTGTTCAGGCCTCAGCTGAACAATGGGTTTAATAACCTGGGTTTCATCCTTTCTTTCCCTCACACAGTGAGGGATTATACTTCCCTAGACTTATGCTTTGTTTTAGGGTTTATATTTGCATTTGTTAATGTGTGTATATATATATATATTTGCAAAACATATACAAATACATATAGGTCTGGCTTTTTGTGTGTATATGGGGGTGTATTTTCTTTACCCATTCCCATGTTGATTAACATGTAGTTTCAGTACTATCAACAGTGCTGTATGCATGTCTTTATTAACTAAGAGGTTTTCTTAGAGATAGATGCCTAGAAGTACAATTAAATTTTCAATAGATAATATTATTCTGATCCTCAGAATGGATGTTTCATAGTATAATCTACTAATCCATTTCATCTACTAATCCATTACATCTCCATTTCACCACAACATTGCTAACCCTCAGTATTTTCTAATTAAAACAATTTTTGTTAATCTTCCGGAGATCTAGGTCGTGTCTCATTTTTAATTTGCACTCCTCAGTTACTAGGTGATGTTGAACTTTTTTTTTTTTAATATTCATGTATTAGCTATTTGGATTACTTCTTGGATTGCCTATTCTTATCCTATGCTCATTTTCCTATGCACCCTTTCTATTTTTCTTACTGTTTTGTGAGAGCTTAACTATGTGCTAAGAATGTCGGCTGATTTTTATGCATTAAACATTACAATTTGTCCAAAAGTGCCACTTATCTTTTATGTTGTTTAAAGTATATTTTGCATCCCAGGGATTTTAGATTATATTTTATTTTTTAATCTACCACTAATTTTCTTGGCAGTTTCACATATGACATCAAAAGCCATTTCCACTTTCCACTACTTTAATTTCTTCAGAGGTTGGCTTCATACATGTGAATCTTTATTGAACTTACTTTTTTGAATGGTGTGAGGTAGGAATCTAATTTCTTCTTTTTCTTTCCCCAGTTATCAGAACATCACTTATTAAAGAGCTCAACATTTAAAGCTGATTTGAAATGCACTTTTTCCATATAATGAATATATGGAAATCCATATGCAAGGATTAATTCCTGTATTCTGTTGCTTTAAAAATATTTTGATACTCTGCATAATGGTACCTCTCATTATATTTCATTTTCAATTAATTTCTGGCTGTTTTTCAACTCACTAACATGTATTCAGTGATTTCTTTCTGGGCACCTTGGCTGGCTTCCTCCATCCATTCTCTGCCACACAGGGGTTGCTCAGGTGCTGACTAAGTCTATAAATATCAAATGTCACATTTTCTTTCCCAAATCCATGAAGAGATGAAAATGTGAAATTTCCATTAATTAAACTTATGATAAATCTTTCTACTTCTGACTAAATGCCAAATCGCTTGGCATGCAGTTTTATTGAAATCATTTGAAACAAATAGTAATCTTGTTAAAAAACAGAAGTTTATACTCATTATGCTAGGACAATATAGTAGACTGTATTTTTTTTCTTTCTTTCAATTTTCTCATAATGAAAGTAATGCATGTGATTTTTAGAAAGCATATATATATATATATACGTATATATATATATATATATATATATATATACGTGTATATATATATATATATATATATATATATATATATGGGGTGCCTGGGTGGCTTAGTTGGTTAAGTGTCCAACTCTTGATCTCAGCTCAAGGTGGTGATCTCAGGGTGGTGGGATCAAGCCCTGCCTCCAGCTCCATGCTGGGTGTGGAGCCTGCTTGTGAGTCTCTCTCTCCTTCTCCCTCTGCTCCTCCCTCCATGCATACATAAGCACACACACTCTCTCTCTAAAGAAAAAAAAAAGGTTTAGAAAGCATATATATGCAAAAAATAAAAAATAAAATTAATATACAATCTCATCATGTAATGATAACTATTACCTTTTTAATGCTTAACTTTTCCTTTTTATGCATTTTTATATACATCTTAATATTATTTTGCAAAAATGAGCCCATAATGTGCATATTGTTTATTTGCTGCTTTTTCATTTAATATATTGTGCACCTTTTTTTTTAAAGAAACTAACGCTTCTTTTCAGACATCATATTAATGCCCTTGTATGGATGTACCGTGACTGATTTAACCAATCCACTATGTGGGAATTTGCAGTTTGTTTTCATTTATTTTTAATAGTATAAAAAACACTGCAACAAACAACCTTTTAACTAAACTTTGTGTGCATTTGTGATTATATTCTTTGTGAATTTCTAGAATTGTTAGGGCAAACATTATGTACATTTTAAAAAATTGTTATATCCTGCCATAGTACCCTCAAGAAACCCCAACTAAGGTGGCATTTATTCTCTACACAGAATAACAATGTTCTTTAGTGTATGCATGGGGATAGAGGTCATTTGACTATAATCCCACTTGGGCATCTCAGAGAGAGCACAAGGAGATGCTGAAAACAGAGCTGGAGACTGTGGGCATTTCTCCAGTTCACACTCTTGGAACTGTCCTGTCTCTGCATAGTTGTCTGTCCAATATTTAAATGGATTGACTTAAAAAATACTTGCTGGCTGGTGGCCAATTTTGGATAATGTTAGATGGGAAGGGATTCTCAGAGGAGAGATTATGGGGGGAAAAAAGGAATAATCACTTTCTCATGGGACTCAGGAAGATGCTAATGCTCTCTGATAAATGAAAATGCCACCTGTGTGTGATGAATTATTGTCTGCTCCTAGTCTATTTCAGCTTAATCTAGCAGAAGGGCTCAGAACATAGCCAATGAAGTCAAACAGGGCAGGTTCTAGGCTTGGTCTGCCATTTACTGTCTGAGTCAACTTGAACAAATGATTTCACCTTTCTGAGTCTCAGTTTCCTATATAGTTGTAAGATTTAAGTGAGGTAGTCCATGTAAACCCTTGGAAAGATACTTAGCAAATAATACATATTCAATAACTGTCAATTAATATTACTAGCTAACGTTGGGGTAGAAAAACTTTTTCTGGTATCACAGAATAGATAGGAGCAATACCTCTTATACAACACGTGGTTTTAAGTTTGACTGGACATTTATCTTCTCCTGTTTTCCTGTGGGATCTACTGCATAAACCAAGTAAGAGGAGAGGAGGGAGAAGGAGAAATCAGCTGTGACAGAATTATGATGCACTCAGTTTCTGTTTGGAAGATAAGCTGCTTATTTGGACAGACAGGTAGAGAATATCAGTTGGATGCAGAGGACTAGAAAAGAGTGAGGCATGTATTTATAGACATTTGTATGAATTTGAACCATTTTATGTAAACATAAATCAATTTGTGTTAACCTTATATTGCTCAACACATTCCTTACCCAAATGAGGCCATCTGGGAATTTCGGCTGTGCCCACTTCTCACACACATTATTGTCCATGTATTCAGAATAGATGTTTTCAACTCTGTCCTGTCAGAATTTTGGCCCCTATATTCCCAAACCACTATTAGTAGCCCACTCTATTGTGGCCGAGTGAGTCTTATGTTCACCCTAATTGCCTTTAGCTTTAATTTAAATCTGTTTCCTTTTCTTTCCCCTTCATAGATGGATAAAAGCTTGACATTTTCATGATAAAAATGTCTCCATATATGTGAAGACAATAATTAACTAATCTCTTAGAGTTTCTATTTGGTAGACTAAAAAACTCGATCCCTTTAACCTTTCCTTTCAGTTCATTTGTGAAAGAATTGGTTTAAAGTGCTTTCAGACTTTGTGTCTTGAACTCTCACCTCTTGAACTTGGCATTTCAGTCAAAAAGGGTGTGATTTTCTTTTGCTAGGCCACAGTATGGTTTAATTGTAATAACGTTTAATAATAATGTAATGATTACAGATATCAACATAAATTCAAGGATGTCTTTTTAACATAAATAGCTGTTCATTCATTTAACACACTATTGTTTACTATGTGCCAGGCTAGGTGCTAGGGAAATAGTGTTAGCTGTGACATAAATAGTCCCTATCCTCATGAAGTTTATAATCTAGTGGGGAGGAAAAAGACAACAAATAGAAACAAGTAAGATATGTAATATGATTTCAGATAGTGATTAATGACCCCAAAAAGTAAAGCAGTGTAAGATGATAGAAACTAGAAGGAAGAAGGTCAGGGGCGGTTTTAAAAATGGTGGTCACATTTGAAATGATATTTTACAGAGAGCAAGACTGTGTTAAGGCCATACAAAGATGTGGGGGAGAGCACTTAAGGCTGAGGAGTAAAGTGGTGTTCAGATGTGGAAGAGCTTGGGGATGAGGTAAAGAGTGGTGTCAGCGGGGCTCAGAGAGGTGATGGAGGCTAGGTTAGTCAGATGGCATCTGGAAGGTGATGGTACTGAGTTTGGATTTTTCTCCAACTAGGAACGGAAGCCACTGAATGCATAAGATCTGGACAGAGTTGTGATGCAATATCTTACAAAATCCCCATGGGTTGTGTGGAAATGGACTATTGGAAAAAATAGTAGAAGCAGGGAAACCTGTTGATGATATGGTTTCCTTCACGCTCCATACATATCTCTTCATTCCAGTATGTCTTTTTTCCCTCCACTGCCCAATTTAAGGATCTGAACAAGTGGACAACTTTGGGATGTCGTGCTTTTGCAGGTCTTGACAAGGGAGATAAGGTGTCTTAGGGTAGATCTTTCTCATTGGTCAGGTATGAAATGCAGATCCACAAGAGCTTCAAAGTGGTCATCAAACTAATTTTTCATTCAATCTTTCCAAAGAGGATTGAAAACTACAATAGGTGTGGAGATTGAAATAAAATAATTGGCAGGTATGGTTCAACCTCTTATTCCCAGAAGAAGACACATGCAAAATAAATACATGTATTGATGATGTAATTTGCAATTTATCAACATAAGATTGGCTTGAATTTGATCATTTTGTTCTTTGCAATATGAAAACCTAACTCAAATTTAGTTTCCTTCATAGAGGGAATGATTATGAGGCCTCTACCCAAATCTAGTATTCTTCCATCACTTTTTCAGCTTTCTACCTTGAAAAATATCAAGGCACCAGTTCAAATGTTTTTCTTTTTATAGAATTATTAGTATTCTAAGAATATTGAATTTTACAATTTTCACCACAAATATAATACTCACCATTTTATATACATCAAAGTGAAATTAACCACCCTTGGATAGCTTAGAAATCTAACCCCCACATACGATATTTTCCCCTTATGATAAGACACATTTTGAGCTCACTGATTTACAAATGTGCTTTTGGATTTCAAGCTATTTGCAAAGATGGAGACTGTGTTGTGTGTACTGTGTAGAGGAAGCCTGAAGGACAGATAAAGAGCCGTGTGAGGTTGCTGAGGAGCAATGAAGTATGTGCTGTGTGTTTTTAGTAAGAAATGGTTAATGTTTCCTCTGCTTTCACTTGAACCTGACTCATCTGCTGCTTGATATTTACTGAGACTAGAGGAGGCTTTTTTTTTTTTTAACCTTTTGAGCAAGTTGGCTCTGTGTGCAATTATACCCTAAAATGGAGCCCTTAAGCTGTGTTTTGAGGGGTAAAAATAATCACAGCAGAACAAAAGTGATTCACCTCTCACTTTGCCAGAGAAAAGCAGATGAAGAGAGCAAGAGAGTGAAAACATACTATGACCACTGAGAGGCAAACTTGTTGGAGGCAACATTATTTAGTCTTTAGATTTTTTTTTTATGACCCCTTTCTTCTTTATTAGAGCATCAGTCTCGTTAGCATATATCCAGAAACCTGCCACAGTCTTTCCCCATAATGATTTACTTAACTTGTCATCTCTTCAGAAAATGAACCCCCTATATTCCTCAGTCCCAGCCCTTGCGGGAAGTGATTTCACTATCCTGAGCAATGGGAGCTTCTTCTTCCTTGGCACTGTAGTGCCCAGACTCCACGAGGCTTTTGCCTCCATGGACAGAAGGGCATTGTTGCTGAGTAGGCCCTACTGTACATATTACTACAATTATACTGGATTAAATGGCAGTGTAATCGCATAATAAGTTTACTTGGCTGAAGGCGAAAGTGCAACTTACAGAGAACCATGATTTCCCGAGGGGCTCACAAAGCAGAGGAAGCATTTGAACGGTGGAAGCAGAGATGAGGAGTGTTTTATTCCACAATCCCTGGGATAGTTATAACTTGCCAATAAATAAGAGCATTTTGATTTGTACTCTTCATCAAGATTCTGCTGCCCATTTTGAAGTTTGATTTAGGTTATTTTCTCGTTTGTCAGTAAATGGTAATAGACCAATTTGTTCCTGTAGCTTTTAAATATAAATATCCCCTTGCAGGCCTCACATTGTTTTCTCCTTTTTCAACAATCAAAATGCGGGAACACATTGAATAATTTTCATAAAATAATGTGAGTTTCTTCCCAAAGATACCAACTACAGTTATGTTCCCTTTGGGGTTATTATTTCAGAAGCCAACTGTGCACACACACATTTAATCTCTCACTCCTATAGAGTGGGCAATAAGCAATGTGCTTAGTGCACAAAACTCAATACCAATAGCTAACACCAAAAGTGTATGCCAGAAAATTGAGGGGTACAGTGTGCCATTAGGAAGACACCAAACCTTTATCCAAAGTGTCTAAATAGAAAATTTTTCCTCCTAAATTTGTCAGGAATAATATTTCAGAGGAGGAGCCTTCTTAATTTTCATGGTTGGCTTGCCAGATCTAGGAGTTATGGTAAGAAAGCTCTGGAAAAAGGCAGAGATGAGATTTTTAACTTTGATTTCTGACAACAGCTAACCATTGGGAAATGGTTTTCAATTTATTTGGTCTTACCATTCTATTCTCTTTTCCTTGGCTTAAGAGAAATACAGATCTTATTTCATCAATATTAACTACATTAATTCCAGTGATCATTATCTGAAATCAATGTATTTTGCTTAAATGAAAATCTGCCTAAATGAAA
Source organism: Zalophus californianus (assembly GCF_009762305.2). Taxonomy (NCBI): domain Eukaryota; kingdom Metazoa; phylum Chordata; class Mammalia; order Carnivora; family Otariidae; genus Zalophus; species Zalophus californianus. The sequence goes on along the minus strand of NC_045599.1, from coordinate 68,735,577 downwards.
ATCTACATAGGGGAATATTTCTGTATTAGAAATTATACAATTTTTAAGTACAATCCTATAGAAACTTGAAAAATCAGCTTGCTATGGCAGGTTTTTTTTTTTTTTTTTTTTGAATAGATAGATAGATATTCTGATAATCTTTCCCAAATGTCTGTTTTATTCAGAAGAAAGAGTCTAAGGAAAAGGGTTGAAACTTTGTCTTCAAAACTTTTTCCAGGGTAATAAACTTTTACTTTCTTTAAAAATCCTGTTTTTACACCTTTAGCAGTTTCAGAATTAATCTTTGTTTTTCATTTTCTGTAAGTCAAAGCACCATACGAGGTGTGCTTGTGCAGGAAAAGAAAATGAAAGGAAGGAAACAAAAAGACAATAATTTTCCTCCTTCAGCACATTCTCTTTTTACTTAAACATTTGTGCAAGTGAGAACGTGTCTGTGTTTGGAGCACCAAGCTTCAGTCTTGATGGCTTCGTGCTGAAAGAACCTGCTCCGAAACCTGCTCTCTGTGTAGCAGCTCAGATGGAAAGACCAAAAGCATGTGTAATTCTGCTGGCTCAGCTGCAGGACAGCAACACTCCACACCCCACACTGCGGAAGACTTCAGACGAGGAGCTCGAACGCCAACCTCAGGCTCACCAGGGTTCCAAAGACCAATTGCTATGATTCCATGCTAGAATTTAAAAAATATTTCGGATGTGTTTCAAAATGTCTTCTCTCTCTCTGACTCTTTTCCTCCCTTTCTTTCTCTCTCTCTCTCTCTCTCTCTCTCTCGCAACACACACATACACACACACACACACACACACACACACACTCACACACACATTTCACCTTTCTTATGAAGTATTATCCTCTGGACAGAGAGTAGAAAATTGTTCAAAATATGTTTTAACATTCTATGAACAGCAACTCTGATTTATACTAAATGATATTCAGAAATAATCCTAGCTTGAAAACCCACCCAGTTCTGAGTATTCACAAAGCCTTGTTTATCCCGCAACATGGAATATATTGACTTGGATGCATTTTTTTTTTCATTTTACATTTTATTAGCACATTTATTTGAGGAAAAGAATGAAGAGAACAAGTGCAAAGCTCACTGTTAAGTCTGTGTCTGGTTAATTGTTGATTGTTTTATAAATATAAATTGGAGGAGTTTAAAATTAATGTGTAGCATAAATGTTTGGAGACACAAGATTTCATGATTCCATAACTGAGAGTTGACTGCACCTATTACCATTTCAAAGGAAATCTCTGAAAAAGTTTATCTTTTACATCTGATGTTGATTTGTTCCACCCTACCTAGCTATCCTGGATGCCATCTCGAGAACTACCTTCTACAAAAACACTGAATAATGTCCTCTGGATGCTTGAGATTTCTGATTGATTTGTTCTCTACCCAAATCTCCCATGTCCCACACCTGACCTTACTGATTATGTAATCCATGTGTCAGGCCTAGATAAGTGACAAAGGTGTGTCTGGCTATGTGCTTCATAGAGAAATTTACACTCAGTCAGAGTTCTGTTTCCCTGTTGCAGAACAGGCAAACTTTTTCCCCCAGTTTATGTTTGACACTCTAATGGAGTGTGTGACACTCTAATTAAGGGAATTTCATATGAGAGGGGCTTGTTGTTGTTATATCAGGTCTTTGAAGGGCATTTTTGGCTAAATTAAGACTGACTGCTCAGTATCAATATGATGACAGCCTTGATGATCTACAGTGAACTCAGCCCTAACTACATCTGCATGCTTGTCAAATTGTCTTTATAAATATAACATGTCCCAAAAGAGAAGTTCTGATACCCCATTCTCACACCTCAGTTAAACAGTTTTCTTCTTTCCTTCCCATCTCAGCAAATGGCACCACCATTTGCCATCTTTGGTTCTTGCCTTTTCTTCAACACTCATATGTGATACATCAGAGTGTCCTTTTGATTCTGTCTACAAATGGTGTTTAAATATGACTACTTCTTTTTGTTTCCACCACCACTACCCTGGTCCACATCTTTGTTGTTTCTCTCATAACTTCTAACAAGTATCCCTGCTGGTTTTTTCATAGTTCTCTTATTTAACTTACTTCAAAGACCAATCAGACCATTTCCCATCTAGCGATCTCCTATTACTCCTAAGATAAAACCAGCTTCTCCCCATGACCTTCCAAGTCCTGCATCATCTAGCTTTTCTGTCTTGTCTACTCATGTTCCTCTAACACACGAAGATCACTTTGATGTTTGACAGCATTACCTTGTCTTCCTGGAATGCTCCTTCCCAAAGTTACATGTGGCTGGCTCCTTCTCGCATCTCTTGTGAATTTCTTGTTCTTTTCTTTTCTTTTTTCTTTCTTTTTCTTTTCTTCCTTCCAACCTTCCTTTTTTCTTTTTTCTTTCTTTCTTTCTTTCTTTCTTTCTTTCTTTATTTCTTTCTTTCTTTATTTCTTTATTTCTTTATTTGTCTATTTTTATTTTTAGAGAGAGAGAAAGTGGGGTGGGGGGTGTGCAGGGTTGGGGGAAAAGCAGAGATAGAGGGAGAGAGAATCTTAAGCAGGCTCCACACCCAGCACAGAGCCTGACATGGGACTCAGTCTCGTAACCCTGAGATCATGACCTGAACCAAAATCAAGAGTCGGATGCTTAACCGACTGAGCCACCCATATGCCCCTCTTGTGAATCCCTTTAAATGCTACTCCTTAGAGATCATTTCATGCCCACCTATCTAAAAGCCCTATCCAGAGGGCTCTGTTCAAACCCCTTCTCCTAGCATTAGTTTCTGTCATTTCATTTCACCCAGTTATTTTTCCTCTATAACTCTACACAGTCTGTTATGTATAACTTATGTCTACCTTCCCCAAAGATGTAAGCTTCATAAGAACAAGGACTATGCCTTTTCATCATTGACTATCCAGTGCCAGGAACAGTGCCTGGCACAAAGCAGATGCTCAATAAATATTGGTTGAATTAATGTTGCCACAACAAATAAAGCTTCATATTCTGGCATTATAGCAATGAAATTCATGAACACATTTGTTTTTTTATAGTTTTGAAAAAATCCTACAAAAAATAAAATTAATAATAAAAACCAACATAATAATTCCTCTCTGTGGAAGTATAGTAATACTTGCCTCTATGTGCTAGTAAAATGGAAAAACTCACAATACTTAATGACTCATTTAATTATGAAATTTAAGAATGAAAAATTAATTTATTGTACAGTTTCAAATGACTTAGTACACAAGCTTATTAAGCCTCAAATATTCAAGAGGTAAGTCAGTAATTAAAAAATCTCAGTAAAGACCAAACCAAATACATGTGAACCCAAAGTTCATTAATCATATTAGTAAAAGCAAATATTCATTGAATCATTTCTGTATGAAGTGTTTAACATCTGTTATTTTGTTTGAATCTCACTGTACATTGTTATTTCCATTTTGCAGATGAGAAAGCTGAGGCTTAATGAGGTTAGGGGATTCTACCAAAGGTGGCACTTGTAAGTAGTAGAAGCTTGAAAAGATTGAAACCCAATATTCCTGTAAATGAGTTTGAGCTCTTCATCTGCCCTTTTGATGTCTTTTTCTTTTCTCTTTACATGCTTCTGATGTGAGAAACTTATTGATAAAATGAAGCCCTATCATGCCTTTTTTAAAAACAGTATTAAAGTGTGCTTAAGTTTATATTTGAGATGCAGGGAACAAAACTTGGCAGCATATCGAATACACTCCTACCTCATTCCTCAGCTGTGGCTTGTTCCTACTATTTTATAGGCTGGAATTTTGATCAAACTGGATGATAGGAAAAACATATATCCTTCAATAACTGGCCAGGATAATAAATGTTAAGAGCTGGCATGGGATACTGTGGAGGAAGCACCATAAATTTTGTGCCGAATCAGCTTAAGAAGGCAAGCTGAGGCCAAAGAATCACAGCTGTCATTTGGCTGTGGGAAAGAGTTCAGAGGTCCCTTCTACTGTTCATTCCCATGAACTTGAGGTTCTCCAAGGGGCACTCCAGGAGGTGACGCTCCGTTTTCTGTAGTAATGTGACTCAGAACATGACAGATTGCTAGTAGTTAATCAACAGGTTATGATAAAAGTCCAACCTGATTTATTTCTTTTGGTGGAGATTGGCTATATTTTCACATACATACAAACACGTGTACAACTTAACAGATCTAACAGAAACCAGTCTAAACTGTCCAACTGACATTTCCAACTAATATTTTATTCTCTAAAAAATTCATAGGAATTATAAGACATAATTAAATATTTCAAGTTTCCAAATAGAAGTGACCTCTACCCATAAATGTAATTTTTATTTATGTGGTGTAAAATTTATGTTAAGATTTAAAAAATTAACTCAATTTAGGAGAGAAATTTCTTTTGTGATGGAAGGATACAACTTAATCCAAATATGGCATATTAAAGATGATCATGTGAATGGAACTCTGCCAAACACAGGGTTCTGGTATTACTGTTAAGATCTTTTTGGGTTCCATGGTCTTGAAAGGTTTGATTAGTTTAGGAGTGTCGCAATCGACAATTTGTGATAAACCTTATGTTGTTGTGAAATGTGATGATGATGATGATGAAAGAATAATGATGATAATAAAAATAAAACAATATCTAACAATTATCAAGTTCTTCAGCATGCCAGGGGCTGTTCTGAGTGTTTTGTACTTATTAATTAAAAAAATCTTTGTAACAACCCTATGGCAGAGAAACTATTATTATCTCTTTTTCATTGGTGGGTAAATTGAAGCACAGGGAGGTTAAATAATTTGTGCAAGGCCAAACAGATAATTTGTGATTACAAAAGTTATTTGGAGATAATTGTGATAAGGAAATGTGTTCGGCTCTTATTCCACCAGGAAAAGAACATGTGGGAGAGCACAGTTAATGGAGAGAGGAATGCTAGTTTTGCCACTGGATTTGCTGAATAGTTGATATCCTTTAAGTCAGAAGACATAAACTGACAGAAAATAAAGGAAAAGTAACACTTTTCCACATTATTGCATTTTGTTAAGTTCTTTGTCTTGATATAGTGTATCAAATATATAAGTATACCCCTTATTTACATCCCATTTGTGGCCCATTTTGGCATTTGATTTACTATTTTTAAAAAGCCAGCGGATCTGGTAGAACTTGGAGGAGGAACAGAAATGAGAAAGGTGTCCAATTCTTTTGACTATTGTCTTTCTGTCGGCATACTTTTTTTGGTACCATTTCAGAATTGGAACACCAGGAAAAGGTTGACTTTTTAATGCTACTCAAATAGAAGAACAGTAACAGCAGAAATTAGAGTGCAGTTTTTAGCAAATAGTTTGAAAATCTAATACACTGCAAATGAAAACAAACTTCTTGGTCTTTAAATTATAACAATAGTGAGAGAATCAGAAACAGCTGTGGCACTTCAGGAAGAAGAAAAATACTCAGCTGTAGTGTAGAGGGGTGATACTGTACTGTAAAAAATTGTCATTGGGTTTTATTACATGCTAGCTAATTAATGATAATGAATCTTATTTTTTTTATTTGTGCATTTGGTACATATTTCAAGATGAACATGGCATATCTATGCTAGCCTTGGCATCTGAAATAGTTTCTCTTTTATTCTGTAAAACCCAGTATAGAAGAGACTGTCTTTACTTTAAGCCAGTAACTGGGTTGATTTGTAGGCTGGCTCTTACCATTATTATTTAATTCCTCCATCATATAAAACTTTTCATTTTTCCCCCATGGTCATCAATAATGCCTGCAGTAACTCAACATTGTGAGACCAAAAAATTAAAGTGAAAAAACTTCTGTACTCTGTGGCTGGTCATTATTTTAGAATTTAAATAAATGTTGGTTACATCATTACAACTAACTACACATGGTGAACATGATTTCTGTCTGTCTCTCCAAGGCTAAGAGGCTACTTTCTCTGTTTTATTTGTATGTTTATTTGTATTTTTATATTTATGTCTCTCAGTAAACAGGCCCTGGAACAGCAAACAGTCACTTGGTATTTTGGGAAAGTGTTCATTGAAAATGTCATGGGGCTGTTTTTGCTGTATTTCTGTACACACATTGTATATACGGTTGGGAATATATGTGGCTTTCTAATTTCAAAACCACTTATAGGGGTGTGGGCACTGTGGTCAGAGTCTTGGGATCTAGATGAGTAGATAGACACCCAAAAGTCATTAATTCTGTAGTTTTTCTCTAGTGACAAGGCTGTACACATGTTCATGGTAGTGATGACATGACTACATTTATTAAGATTCAGAAAGCTTTCATTTTCCTGGACTTCTACTGCAAAACCACAATGATACCTTCGAAGGAGACAGTCCCCTGCCCTCACCTCAGCTGCCCTTTTAGTCACCACAGCTTTAGGGACACCCTTGATTCCTTCTGCTTATTAAGAAAAAAGGTATAATTGTTCTTGTTTACTTATCTTTTGAAAAATGTTAAAGAGCTTTTCTAAAATAAACAAACCCCAAAACTAGTCCAGAAAATGCCTCAAAAACATGGAGCCTCCTTGGTAAGACAGGTTAAACCAGAACTATATTTGGTCTTTAGACTGGATACTGTGACATAGACAAAGTAACATTTCAGTACTTTGAGGTTGGTGTAGAATTAAGGGTTAAAGGAAAGAAGGAAAGAATCACTGAAGTTAGGCAGAAGTCAGAGAAGAACAGATCAGACAGTAATTATAGGAGAGAAAAACTTGTCCTTTTTTCCCTTCTAGGGTTGTTGGCTGGTCTAATCATTAAATTGACATAAGACAAGTTAAGAGGAGATGGGACACCTGGGTGGCTCAGTCGGTTAAGTCTCTGCCTTCAGCTCAGGTCATGATCCCAGAGTCCTGGGATCGAGTCCCTCATCGGTCTCCTTGCTCACTGGGGAGTCTGCTTCTCCCTCAGCCTGCTGCTCCCCCTGCTTGTGCTCTCTTTCTTTCTCTCTCTGACTAATAAATAAATAAAATCTAAAAAAAAAAAAAAAAAAAAAGATAAACAGGAGAAAAATAAATTTAATTTTGTACATATAAGAGCTCATATAGGTATGAGACTCAAAGCAGTGACCAAAGCAGGCAATTTTTAGCCAAAGAAACCATAGATTTGTGAAGAATTGGTAAGAAAAAAAGTTCGGGCTTGGAGTAGTAAATTAGTGAAGAAGTAACAGGGCTTATTAATATAGCCTTCTTGGCCCTAAGTTCCTTATTTCTGGTGTGCTAAGGTTGTCTTTCTCCTGGTTCAGAAAGGATATCTTTCACATGGGAGACTTACTTCCTGCTGTCAGAGGGACAAAGGAGGGTCGGTACACACTTCTTGCATCGGTTGTTTCTTAAGTAATTTAAATTCAACATAATCAGTATGCGAAAGTGGTATATTCTGGGGAGGCCTGCCCTGAACCCCGTCATCGTAGAGTGGCTTCTTCTTTTCCTTTCAACTTGTAGGGACCTTGAAACTTCAAATGGACCAAAACCATTTTCATATTCCTTTGTCCCTTCACTTCTGAGGTTGAACACTTTCAGATCTTTACAAGTCACAGAGTGCCTTCAACTCGATCAACTGGTCTCTGAAATAGGTTAGTTTTTCAAAATTTATTTATTCATTTATTTACTTACTTATCTAACTTCCTTACTTACTTAGGCCGATTCTACATCCATGGAGATAAATCTGTATTGACCTCATAAGAGAAAAGCCTAAATCAGTTATTGGCAAATATAGCAGTTGAAAGGGAATAACATGTATATCAAGGCTAGAAATGATTTCCATGACATAAGTGGAACTAATAGAATAAAATTATGAAATTAAGGATATTGCCAAGAAAAATAAACTAATAGTAAAAAAATAGGTAAATGTGATGGTGGTAGGAGAATTGAGTAATAATTAAAACCTGCTAATAAGTTCCTGCAAATCAAGACCTTGTGATCGTTTGGGTGGGGACTAGTTAAACTCTGCTTTTGCTTAGCAGGAGGTAGAGGAAGCTAATATTTACACATTTTGGAAGTGAATATGATGTTCATACTAACTAGAAATAAAGCGTTTTCCAGCATATTTATGCATTTAATAGCATCTTTTGACATAAAACACATTTGATGATGGTAATTATAACTTAGTCCTACCCATTTGTTTTAAAAAAATCCGCTAAGAAAGCTAAGTAGATATTTGTTAAAATGAGAAATGTGCATTCAGATTTAGATTTTACTGCATAAAGTAATTATTTAGTTGCTATGGAAAGATTAGATGTTCATTAAAAAAATACTTTTGATAATTCGGTAGAAAAGGTACTTAATAATAATCCAAGTGCTATGAATTTTCAATGAAAATCTATCTGGAAAGCAAATGTTGTAATAACGCAAGGACCTGTACTTATAATGTTACCATCTTTTTCAATGCTTATCTCAGTATTTCATATTTAATTAATTCTTTTATTATAAAAATTTCCTCTGATTTAAAACAATGTATCTTCATTTTAGAAAAATTGGAAAACAAGAGGGCAGAGAAAATAATTTTAAAATTGCCTATTATTCCCCCATAGGAATAATCATCTTCCTTACTGGTGAAAGTTTTAGTGTTCTTACTCTCCTCCTTGTATCTAGGTGTGTGTTAAATGCATGTATGTTTCTCTATGTATGCATTCTGTTACATAGTCCACCTTACATTGTATATGAAAGCCATTCTTCTAAATTAAAAACACATTTTCAGGTGTTTCTTACATTTTCTTGTCTTAATAAAATCTAGTGAGAACAGTTAAAAAATAATGCTTTGAACAAATAGCAGGCCATCTGTTACTTTCAGGTAGGCTGGTAGCACTATAGACAAGTCGAAGGGGCTAATCTGAAATTATTCATCAGTAGCCCAACCACATAGACCACATAGATCAGGATCCAGTAAGACTGAAGTGTTGAAAATTTTGTATTTTTCAGTCAACCAGCCCTCCAGTTTATTGTATAGATTCTTTCATCATCCTTGAAAACCATTAATAGAGCATTAATTCTTCATCCTTCTTCCTGTGGTGTGGTACCCTTTACATGTTTGACTCTGATCATGGGAGCCTCTTTGGATTGTAATAAATGTGGGTTGCCCTGAAACTAAGAACAAACAAGTGTAAAATTCATCTCACAAAGTGACAAAGGTCCTGCTAATAGTTATAGTCAGTTCAATATGTACAACTCATGCTTTTGACCTAGTTTTTGTTTTCCACCTTTGTTTTATTTTTAGTGTAAATCATTGCCAACAAAAAGGAAGTTTCCTATCATCCGGTACTAGTGCTACTTTTTCATAACTTACGACAAAAATGTGCCTAGTGAGTTTCTGAGTACCTTCCATCTATGAATATAGAGATCTGGAAGACAGGAATATGTTAAGTGGGGCAAGAAAGCTACACTAACCTAATAAATAAACCCGTAAATGAGGTTAAGAAATCTGAAGCTTAATAGAAGGAAGGTTTGCTTCTCCATTTTACCAAATCTGATGCCATTCAAGGGACACTTCCTTTACAAGATTCAAGGTTACAGGCTGCTTCTGTCTGTGGCTCTGTCATCGACACATGTGGCCTCTTAAGGTTGCCACTGACACAGGAGAGACAGAGGCAGCAGAGGAGGCTTTTATTTTAGTTCCCTCAGTATGCAAGTGACATGTATCCATTCTCACTTCTTAGTCCATGTGCCAAACTAGTCACACAGCTCCAACCTAATTGAGGAAATTGTGTGTAGTCAGGATTTGACTAGAGAAGAACTAGTAGGAGATGTAGATATCAAGAGATTTATTAGAAGGAATTTGTTTATAAAATTGTTGAGGCTGGATAGGCAAGTCTGAAATCCATAGACAGGACCACCTGGACATGGGGATCACAAATGTGCTGGAACTCACAGGCACAGGCTGAAGCTGCTATGTATAGGAGGACTTTCCTTTCCGTCTCAGGGAAGCCTCAGCTCTGCTTTCACAGCCTTTCAACTGATTAAATTAGGCCCACCCAAATTATCCAGGATAATCTATTACTTAAACTCAGCTGATTGTGACTTTTTAAATTACATCTGCAAACTCCCTCCACAACAACACCTACTAGTGTTTGATTGAATTACTGGCCAAGTAGACACATGAGAAGAATACGAATACGAATAAGAATAAGAATAAGGGGGCGCCCGGGTGGCTCAGTTGTTAAGCGGCTGCCTTCGGCTCAGGTCATGATCCCGGGGTCCTGGGATCGAGCCCCACATCGGGCTCCCTGCTCCGCAGGAAGCCTGCTTCCCCCTCTCCCCCTCCCCCTGCTTGTGTGCCCTCTCTCGCTGTGTCTCTCTCTGTCAAATAAATAAATAAAATCTTAAAAAAAAGAATAAGAATAAAAGAATAAGAATGAAAATAAGAATGAGGAGGAGTAGGGGAACAAGGGGGAGGGGAGGGAGGAGAAGAAGAAAAAGATCGCAAGGAGGCATGTGGAATAATAGGTGAGCTCTGTCTCTGTCAGAATATGAGATCATTATACTATGTCTCACGAGGCATTATGCATTAACAGCTACAACAAAAAAAGAGATGTGAATCAATGGCCCTGTGAGTTGATGTGTAAGAAGAAAGAGAACAATCATTTAATTATATAATATGCACATTTCATCATCTAAGTTGAACTAATAGATTATTGAAGACATTTAATCTAGAAAAATTTTATCCAATTCTTAGAAGCCTGTCAAGAACCAGCAAGCACCTCATCATACTAACTTATCCTAGCTTGAGGTTGTTTTGGTATTTGGCCTAAATGTGTTACAAACTATGTTTCTATAAATCCTGTTCTTGTTTTTCCATTCCAACTATTTTGCTACACTATATCATTGTTCTTACTGCCTAAGCATCACCTTTGTATTTGTTAAATTCTTATTGTGAGTCCCTCCAAACTGGCCTGTTCCTTAATCATAATGCTACAGAATTTAGATTTTACTTGAAGTTTAAATTCCGTCTCTTAACTATCTTCCTTCCTTTTCTTACGCCTGTTGGTATTGCCTTTATATCCCTCTTGTGCTTCTCATTAGCAGCCCACTGAGCTGCATCATCTTCTTACAGTGGCAACAAGCAAGAGAGCTTCAGTTTAGTAGCTCCCCATGACCACCAGCCAGTTGGTCCTCACCATTGCCCAAGTCACAGCTTCCATCACTGTTGTCTGCATCACCTGGTAATGGCGGATGGTGTTTCATGTGCTTCCCTGTGCTCTGAGAAGAATATTTGCCAAGAGTTGGCCAGACAGGATAGTGGACGGAATCAAGCTAGTCTTCCATCTGCTGCCTGCATTTGCTGTCTGTGTATACCCTGCATATTACCTGAGCAGAAAAAGAGACTTGCTTCTGCAGACAGCAGTTCTACCAGGTGGAGCCAGAAGCAAGCCCTTTCTGGCCAAGTTGTACTTAGCCTTTCTCTGTTGGAAGTTACTCTTTGCCAGCCAGGCAATAAGTCAGAACTAAAAGCTGCAGGAGACAGACAAAGCGATGCAGAATTAATGAACTTCTTTGTGCCAAAGTACAAAAATAATATTTGGGCAGTAAACATTTTCGTTTTAAGGTCAAAGTTATTTCACCTTGGGACCATTATTAGATTAACAAGTGATTTATCAGGCACAGACAGGACTGCTTTCAGTGGTCCTAAAGGAAAGTGATTGTGCTCACTAAGCCAAAGTGTATACTTCTCCTTTATTATCTGTTGGGCCAAGATCTCACCTTATCATAACATACCTAAATCTGGATTTACATTGCAGAATATCATTAGTGCATGGTCTGAGTAAGCAATATGCATTTTTAAAATTGTCTGAACACCTCTTTACGTGCCAACTCTGGCGATAATTACCAAATGTCTATATCTAGAAAAACAGGCAATTCAGAAATATCCATTTGTGCTATTATTTATGATACACATGTGCTAGTTTTCCCTAAATATAGACATTTGGTAATTATCACTGGGACTATTTGTTACAATTCCAAAGTAGATACCAATGAAATAGAAATAATTTATTTGGTAAAAATGTAAATGCTGAAAAATTCTCATTATCTTTTTGTAGAGTACAGTTCTTAGTTTCCTATTCATATTTCATGTAATAATTTTGGATTAGCCATCTGGTTTGTTGAGGGTTGAAAATCTGTTTAACACCAACGCAGAATTTTTGTTAAAAAATAAAACAAGTCACACAGAAATCACAAATGTTTTTCAGGTATTTCACAATGCTAATAATGAATAACTTTTAGGAGATGGTATGTAAATTTGCACTTTTATCTTTAGCACCTTTCTTTTTCTTCTTCATTTTTTTTTTTTTGTTTGTGCAATTTAGATTCACCTGCAGCATGCTTTTGAAACCTATTTTTCAGGGATATGTCAATCTAAATGGTTGAAATATAGCAATTCTTACAAAAAATTTGTGTTGGCCCACCCACGTTATTCTAGCACCACTCCTTCCCTTGTCCAAATGGTTAGCTCAGTGGATTAGATATAGCATTTTCTCAATGATTCCAAGTCTGTATCCCTGAGACTGAATTATCTCCTCTCTGCCCCATTCTGCAAAGAGACTCCAACCTTCTGTTACTTATACTGGGTAGATGTGGTTGGTCCACACTGGGAAACTGGGAAGCAGAATATGGATTGATTAGTACAGTTCCATTGCTTCATGTGTGTAGAAACCCTGAAATGTATACTGCATAAAAAGTGGGTTTATAGTGTTATTTCTTCTATATCTTGGTATACACTGTTCTCGTCAGTGAGTTTCCTTCCAACTATACCAGGAAACAGGCTGCTACCTGTAGATGTGCGTGTCTGTAATTCCATCCCAAATCATTGACCCCCACACACAGCAAAAATGTATTCTGATGTATCTTGCTGAATTATTTTTCTAGTCATGTATTATACCTGAGCTGTTGGAACATCTGGATAAAGTGTTTCACCCATCCAAGTATTAAGGAGGGAGGATGCGGGTTGACAGCATATCTCTGGTATTGGACTCTGGAGGCTAAACTTTGGCTCCCACAGCTTATCTGAGTGTGCTATTAGAAAATATTCAGGGCCTTTCAATGGAAAGATGTAAAATTCTGTTAAGTACTCCTTCACACACCACCTGTAAAGAAATGCAGTTTTGAAGAGAAATGCTTAATGGAATTTGAGGAAGATTTTCTGTTTCTATAAGGACTGGACCCAAAGCTGAGTAAGACAACCACAAGAAGCATGCTTCTAGATGCCCAGAGAAACAACTGGGAGGAAGCAGGTTGGCTTTTCATTAGGTTTTGAAATAATTCCTGATTTTGTTTTGATAGGGAGAAGAATGTTCAGCTTTGCTACATGATCTCATATGTAATCATCTAACTTCTGATAAGGAGGAGGCCAGGGAAGTACTTCTTCCCTTTACAGAAGTCCTCTAAGGTGTAAGGGTGGAGGTTTTGAGAAAATGTTATCGAGCTATGCACTACATTCAACAAGAGATTCAGAATACAGACCTAGGTACCTCTCAGTCTTCTCAGTTCTTTTCTTTATTTTCTCCCTAAACTTTTTAATCTGGAAAGGAATGAAAAATGATCCATATATTACTTACAGGCCAGCTCTCAGTAACAATTCATTTTTGTTGTTGTTGTTGATGTTAATTTGGCTAAGGTGGAAAATGAAGGCTATCATGAGTTAAAAGGCTAATAAATGGATATATGTGCAGACTGAGCATTCCTACCCAAAGCTATGCACAGGTAGTGAGGTGTTGCAGACAACACTGACTGTTTGATGACAACACTGAGCAATTAGTGCTAAATTAGTCTCTTGCTGCAAGTAAAGACACATTGAGTGCTATAAGCATATCGAAGGCTCACAGACCAGTGTAGCAGAAAAATACCATAAATAGCCTTGGTCAAATCAGAGAGGAATGTTCTAATCAAAAACCTATCCAAACCTATAGAATGTTTATATTCTAATCCCTTTCACTAGAAAAAAAAAGATTCTTGTCTCTGTTGCTTTTATTGGGGATAATTCCTATCACAAACTGATGAGGAATATGAAGATAAAAGTAGTTAAGAATAATATGATTGAGGCTTATAAAATCTTAGGTGGTGCTTAATGATATTTGGAAATGGATCTGAAATGGATTCTGCCCCTCATTCTTGTCAGTTTTTCGCAAAGGATTTGGTATGAGTAACCTAAGTTTCTGTATCTGCTTCTAGAAGATGATGGCATGTTCTCTTACCTAAGTGATGGGAAGAGCTACAGTAGAAAGGAATGGAAATGGCTGGGTGGGGGGCAGCGGAGTCTTCTCAGACAAGATAATTGCAGTTTGGAGCAATGCAACATAAGTTTTTTGGGCCCAATAATTTCTGAATATTAATTTCAAGGCTGAATTAAAAGATCTCAGCTTAAAGGAAGTGATTCAGTGATTCTGTCTTCTGGATGTTTTTTTTTGCCTCTTATGTCTATTTTTTGCTATTCTTAAAAACATACACACAGTGTTTTCTATACAGTAAAAACAGTTCTGTACATACTCTGTGCATATTGAGGTACAAAACAACTAAGAGCATTGTTTTCACATTTAAAGTTTAGGTCACTCTGTTACTACGTCTAGGGTGCTTAGTTTTGGGTAACTCTTTTTTTTTTATGTTATGTTAATCACCATACCTTACATCATTAGTTTTTGATGTAGTGTTCCATGATTCATTGTTTTCATATAACACCCAGTGCTCCATGCAATACGTGCCCTCCTTAATACCCATCACCAGGCTAACCCATCCTGACTCTGGGATGTGTCATTTTTGTGGTCTGTAATGTCTACATTCAGCTGGTTCTCCAGGGGCAGAAGGCCCTCAGCAAAGTAGCTCTCCCTACAGGTTCTGCCAGGTTAAATACAGGCAGTAGCTCTTGAGAATCCAGCAGGAGAAAATGCTTAGGAGTATCTGCCTGCCAAAATATATTTTTAAAACTCATTCTATTTATCATCTATAATCCTTCATCTCTGGGCTGTTAGACACCCCTTTTTTGAAAGCTGTCCTTTTGGGTGCTGATGTTAGAACCAAAGTCTGAAAGCATCACAGAAGTCACTCTTTTCCTAACTGCAAGCTTGAGGGTTATTAGTTTTAGTAGCATGCCAATCGCCAGGCTGCCCTAGCTGCTGCAGGCTATGGCTAATTCCAAACACTAAGGAAGATGGGGAATCCCATTTGCTGGGATTGTATTATAAGGCCACAGTTGTCTACCTTTACATGCTCCTGTGCTTAGCATTGTATTGACAATAAGAAGAATCATCACGCATTTTTCATAAGATATGAAAAGCTCTTTTAAAATGGTCTTTTTACAGCATCCCTGTGAAGCATTCCTTGCAAATACCTTCCTCTGGGTTTCCCCAACTGAAGACTCTGATCTTCACCAAATCAAAATGTGAAACAAGTTCCCAGAAGTCACACTTTTTAACTCTGGGATGAGGGTTCACTCCACTTAGGAAAACTAGATGAGAACATCATTGTATCTAATATTATAGATGATATTACATATCATCTCTCTCTCTCTCTATATATATATATATCATCTATATATACACATATATAATATAATATATATTATATATTATATATAGTATATAATATTATAATAACTTTTATGATTCTGGCAGATTCTTTTCTAAAAAGAAATACTGTCTTTTTTTCTCTAAATCTGTTTGAGTGTTTAAACTAAAATCTAAACAGATTCCTGAAGCAAAAGCAAAGCCTAACCTAAATTTAAATAATACTGATGTATTGTTTTAATCAGATATAAGTACTCTTTAACTTTATCCTGCTCCTCTCCATTTTGGAGATAAAGTTCTACCCATTTATGATTAAAATGGCCAATTCTTGGAGCTGCCCAGGCAAGTCATAATATGACATAAAGAAGACTCCTCTGAGGAGTGTCTGTGTTCAGACCAAATTATCAGAATGTTCTTTATCCTCCCATATGTCTTTAAATTGAGTGCCATTAATGCCTAGAATTGGGAACCTCAAGAGGCAGCCTATACTACATAGGGATTCTTCTCCCAAGGTACTGCATGATTATGTTGTGAGATATTTGCAGAGAAGTTTATTTTGGGCTGGGTGAAATTAGCATCTTTGTTTACAAGAATACCATCTCACTGATCAAGTTAAAGTACATGCCTAATAACCAGCATTTCTTAGGCTTTTATGTTGCCCTTAATTAGACTCTTCAAAGTTAATTAGGGGAACAAATGGTACTTTTTGTTCTTTTAAGTCCCCTTTAACAGCTTTCTCACACTTAAAATGTTCCCACATTTATAGGTAGCTTGGCTTCTGCTTTAAACCTACTGGTTAACTGCTCATTGGTTAACTCCTCCTTCATTCAGAGTGCAATCCACTCTATTTTCTTGGGTGCCTTTGATCCTTTTTTTTTTTTTTTTCTTTTTCCAATTTTCAACTGTTAATATGGTTTATTTTTAGATATAAAATAATTCATTAATTTGTTGTTGTTGTTGTTCCTGTTTGGGAAGAGCATTTTGCTCAAGGCTTAGAAACTGGCAAACTAAATTTGTGGAACACTGGCACATGCAGGGAGATGAGGATAGCTTTTGCCTTGTAAAATTGCACAGAAAAATTGGAGTTTTCCATACCCTAACCCCTGAGTGTGGAGTGGTGGTGGTGGGTGGGATATAACACTCTTCATTTGAATTAAAGTAAAAATGATTGACCTCATTTGAGTATTTTTCTTTATAAAAATATTTTTCTTTATTTCTGTTTTTACCAAAGGGCTCATTGCATACAGAAAGCTGGCAGGCAGTTAACGTAATAATCTGATACCAAGGATGTAAGATTTTTCAGCCATGATGTCTGTCTGCTTTGTGCTACTAATGGTAACATAAGACTATTAGAAGTGAACCGAGTAAATGAGAAGTAGTCTTTGCATTAGAGCAGGAGTCTGTCACTCTTCTGGCAACCCTGCAGAGAGCTACACATCAAAGCCACCACACTGTGCTAATAGTGTCACTTATCCCACAGCCTTTACACTGTCCCATATGCAGTTACTATGCAGGGGGTGCGTGCATGAGGGGGAGAGGGGGGTTGACAACGTGCTAGAAGAAACCATAGGAGATAAACTGAATGTGATTTATCACCTCTGATCCTGCAATGAAAAACATTTAGGAAGAGCAAATAATTGAGGTCTTTCAGAAGTCTGTTTTTATTGAAAACAAAAACAAAAAACAAAAAACAACCCCCCAAACCTTGAATTAATTAGCAACCTAAAAATGGAGGAATAAAAATATTTAAAAAAAAAAGTCATGAGAAAATTCTCGATATGTTTATATAATTGGAAGAAATTAGTCTTTAACACAATCTCCTTAAAATTACATGCCTGAAAAAAAATTATACGCCTGAAAGAGTGTGAAAAAAAATGTGTTCATTATTGTTTTTGTATATGGCAATCCCAATCGTAGGTATCTACATAACTCAAGTTTTTGAAACAAAAATATTTCTATTAAACTGAAAGCAACCAGTGATAATGTATCTATATTCTACTTATCGTTGTCTTCCTTCCTGGGCTGATACTGTTTTCGTTGTATTTGATTTTTTTGGCTGTTGCTGAGTAATCACTGAGTGGTACCAGACTGACAGGCTGGGAGGGTGAGAAGCACCTGGCAGCCCCAGCGGAGTCTGGGAAAGCCCCTCCCGGCCCTGCCACCACCAGCAGGTGGAGCTGTGCCTCCCAGGCCCAGGCCGGTGAGGTGGAACGCCACAGAGCATGGCTGGTCCCTGCTCTGGGATTTCTACCAGGTCTCGGCTGAAGATGCCAGCTTATTTCTAGGTCAGTCCATTCCATTGTTCTCTTAGGACTGAGTTAGCTCTAAATGCTTCTCCTAGAGTCCTTTAAACTATCGGAACAGTTTGGGAGAAATGGGAGGGAGAAATGGCTGAGTTGAAGTTTGCCTGTATATTTCAAGCATGTACTGAGTTGGTATAAAAAGTTTTCCAGCAATGTTGTGTGCTCTAGGAGACTATAAAATGAGCATTTCAAAATAAATAAATAAACAAGCCTTTCATGGAAGATAAAGCCAATAGACAGAAGGATTAAAAATAAACACCCCATTCCTTCAAATTACCCCAAGGCCTCTTTTGCACATTTTGGCAGTTCTACCTCTTATTTGGAGGTCAAAACTGACAATTTCAATTTATTGGGCTAGAGCTTTTAAGCAACCAAGAAAGAAATCATAGCAGGGATGCCCTGAAGTTTCCACACTTGAATCTAGAGGAGTCTCTGAGTCCATCTTTTGATCCTTGTTTAATCTCATAATTGTAACATATAGAGTGATTTGATTTACAGGCCATTTTGGGTCTTTGACAACATGAAGGTAGGACGAGTGACAATCTGTCAACAAGGACCAGGACAGAGAAATTTTAAAAAGCAGAAAAAGGAAAAAGTGCAAAATTTGGGGGGTCTTTCAGGGTAGGCCAGGAATCTTGTGATCTGACGCTGTGCTTCCACATGTGGATAATATCACAGAAATGAAATGCATTTTGCCAACTCTAAAGAGCTGTTCCCCTTCTCATAGTCTCATCTCAGTTAACAGAGTCACAAACTACTGAACCTGGAAACCTCTGAGTCTCCTGAGTCCTTCCTTCACCCTTCCCCCTCCTTCCTTACTCCATTAGCTACATCCTACTGATTCTCCCTCTTAAGCAGCTCTTCATTTTGGGTCCCTGACCTAAAATCCACAGCTTTATTTTTGAGATTATTACACATTTGAGACCTTATTCTTCATTCTTCATGTTTTGTATCCAGTCCCATAGATTAGGTGTAACAGATCTGTTCATGTATAGGCTGTCAATGCTTGATAACAGGGGCCTTGTGTGTCATTGTTTTCTGGGTGCAACTGCCTATCACTTCGTCTCCCCAGTTTTAATTTGTCCACACTGCCAGATGTCCTCTCTGAAATCACAAGGCTGATCCTAGAGTGTGCCAGGCTACCATTACATAATCTCCAGTGCCTTCTGGGGGAACGACATTCATCATGATGCCTCCCCAGTCTTTCCCCTCCACAAACCCTGCCACCCTCATCTCTTCTCATCTCCCACGTGCCCCCTACGCTTCAGCCACAAGGAACTTCTCACCATTCTCTGAATATGCCACTCTTTCAGACTTTGTATTTTCCCATATGCTGTTTCTTTTCCTGGAGTGCCCTTCCCTCCTTTCTCTGCACGGCAAACTCCCACTCATGCTGTAAGACCCAGCTCAAATGCCATCTCTTCTCTGAAAACTTCCCCACTTCTGCAAAGAAGAACTGCCATTCAGAGATCCACTAACTTTTTGTGGCCATCTCTTTTAAGATAATTGTAGATAGTGCCACCCACTGTGGGCTAGAAGGGCCCTGACTTAAAAGGTCTTTGACCATCCTCCAGCTTGGGGGAGGTCCGTGTGGTCAAAAGGATGTTACCCAAAGCCCTAACCTCCCCTTTTCTGAATTATGCTCTGGATACCTGGTACCATAAAACTTCCTGCCCAGATGGCCCCAGGACCATCCAGAAACTGCCAAGGTTCCTTTCCCCGGGTCTTTACATCTGAGAGTATTCCATGCAGTTGGTGTGAGCACCACTAAATTTGAGGGTTGGGTGGAATGTGGTTGGAACTTGGACTTTTTGCCTATGATGTCCACACACATGCCCAAGGCCCCTTATGGTAAAAGACAAAGCTGAGGGTAGGGTGGTGAGAGAAGGTAAGAAAGTTACAGGCCTGGGGCTGAAGGGCAGCCTCTTCAATGACATTGATTTCCAACCTGGAACTCTGAGGAATTCAGGAATTCTAAATTTGAACCTGGTAGTCCATGTTGTTAAGAAGGCATATTTGTCAAGGTAGAATAAAAAGATAAAACAAAACAAAAACTATTGTATTTAACTGTTTATAGCTTAATTTATAATTTTAAAAAATATTTAGACATCGGGTATGTGAACCTCCATTTGTATGCTTGCTCAGGTCCAGCAAATGTTAGGAATGGGCCTGCTTATGGCATAGTTATTTCTTGACATCCTTCTCTCCTTAACTAGGCTATGAGTTCACTGAGGGCTAAGACTTTTTTTTTTTATCTTTTTACTTCAATGGTTCAATATTTTGCTTGAAAATATATTTATTGATATAAAAAATTCAAGTATTCAAAATATTTGATTTAGAGAGGCAGGAACATGTATAACACAGTTTAAAGAACAGTATATAAATTGGTTAAAGAAAATAAATCAGACTTTCTCTGGTTGAGAAACAGACTCATGAACCTTGGGTAGTCATCAGTCCCTAGTACGATTAAAAGAGAGCAGCGTAGTAGGGATAGAGACATCATAGGCTTCTGAACTTCTTCCTCCCACAGACACTGAATGTACAGACACCCATGGAGCAGTTCCTTCTGAGAGAAATTCAGAAACTAGCTGAGTGAGTCCTACACATTGGGCAAATGAGAAAATACACATATTGAAACAGGTAGGAAAGGCTTAGACACACTCTTGCTATATACTCCATCCCTGACACAATAGTTGGGAGAGAACCCCCAATTCCCAGCTTCTTTCTGAGCAGCAAAGATTTTGGACTGCATTTCTAGTGCCCCACTTTTAAGCTCCCACTGCAGGGATGGGCCCCACAACACCCATTTCTGAAAGTACACGGGGCTTGCCTTCTCAAGATCCAAAGGACTGTAGTAAGCAAAGAAGCAGGTCTTAATAGGTGTGCAAGCTCTCCCTGTGACTATCCTCCCAGGGCTCAGGGCAGAGGGGAGCAGGCAGCAAGACCTGTCCCCTTGTCTTTCCCTGGGAGAGGTTTGAATGCATAGTGTGTATAAACTGCTGCCTGAGGGTCCAGCTTCTAATCTAGGGGCTGTCTGTGATTCTCCCAGAGAGCAGGGAAGCCACTGGACATTTCCCCTACCTCCTCTCTCTTTTATGAACTTGTCAAAACATCTCGTGTCCTTTTATAACTGCCACCCAAGGGATAGGTCGCTAAATCACGTAGCTTTTGAGAGTCAATGGGGCTTGCGTTCATGAGTCCCACAGGTCTATAGCAAAAAAAAAAAAAAGAAAGAAAGAAAAAGAAACAATTTTTATACAGGAACAGAAGCACCCCTTTCCCCCACCTCCCCTGCAGCTATATACCTGGACTCAATGCAGAGGAAGCAGGTGAAAATGCCCATCTCCCAGTTTTTCCCTGGAAAAGTCTTCAGTACATACTTTCTCAGCTGCTATCTGAGGGTTCAGCTTCTAATCAGTCTGCATCTACATACTGAGATCCTTTCCTTTGGGACACTGATGGGTCTTGGCACACCCTCAACAGTATACTTATCAGCTTAAAATAGACTGTTAATAATGATAAGATAGTTATGTAAGTTTCATGGTAACCTCAAAGCAAAAACCTGTAGTAGGTACACAAAAGATAAAAAGAACAAATCTAAGCATACCATTAAAGAAAATTATCAAACCACAAAGTAAAAAAGCAAGAGAGGAAGAAAGGAACAAAAGAACTACAAAACAGCAGAAAAACTAATAACAAAACAGCAATAGTAAGTGTGTACCTATCAGTAATCACTTTAAATGTAAATGAACTGGGGTGCCTGGATGGCTCCAGTTGGTTAATCTGGACTCTTGGTTTCGGCTCAGGTCATGATCTCATGGGTTGTGCAGCTGATCCTGGCATCGGACTGGCTGTGCTCAGGGGGGAGTCTGCTTGAAGACTCTCTCCCTCTGCCCAACCCCCACTTGCACTCATGCATGTGCTCTCTCTAAAATAACTAAACCTTAAAAAAAAAAAAAAAAAAGAAATGTAAATGAACTAAATTCTCCAATCAAAAGACATAGAGTGGCTAAATGGATTTAAAAAAAGACCCAATCATATGCCTACAAGAAACACTTTGGCTTTAAAGACACACGTAAAATGAAAGTGAAGTAATGGAAAAAGATGTTTCATGCAAATGAAAACCAAAAGAAAGCAGGGTAGCTATTCTTCTATCAGGTAAAAAAAAGGCTTTAAACCAATGACTGTAACAAGAGACAAACAACTTCATTATATAATGATAAAGTGGTCAGTTCATCAAGAAGATAAAATAATTGTAAATATTTATGCACTCAACTTTGGAGCACCTAAATATATAAAGCAAATGTTAACAGATCTGGAAGTGAGAAATAGACTAGAAAGACAATAGAAAAGATCAAACCAAAATGAAACGAAGATGAAACTAAAAGCTAATTTTTGAAAAGAGAAAACTGACAAACCTTTAGCTAGATTTACCAAGAAAAAAGAAGGCTCAAATAAATAAAATCAGAGAAAGACTCAAATAAATAAAATCAGAAACAAAAGAGGAGATATTACTATTGATACCACAGAAATACAAAAGATTCTAAGAAACTACTACGAATAATTATATGCTAACACAATTGGACAACCTGAAAGGAATGGATAAATTTCTAGAACCCTAAAACTACCCAGACTGAACCATGAAGAAATAGAAAATCTGTACAGACCAATTACTAGTCTGTAATTCCCCCTGAGAGGAATAGAATCAGTAATAGAACAGGAAATATAATCAGTAATCAAAAACCTCCCAACAATGGGGCGCCTGGGTGGCTCAGTCATTAAGCGGCTGCCTTCCGCTCAGGTCACGATCCCAGGGTCCTGGGATTGAGTCCCGCATCGGGCTCCCTGCTCAGCGGAGAGCCTGCTTCTCCCTCCCACTCCCCCTGCTTGTGTTCCCTCTCTCACTGTGTCTCTCTCTGTCAAATAAATAAATAAAATCTTAAACAAACAAACCCCAAAACTCCCAACAAACAAAAATCCAGGAATATATGGCTTCACAAGTAAATTCTACTGAACATTCAAAGGAGAATTAATACCCATTCTTCACAAACTCTTTCAAAAAATAACAGATGAAACTTCCAAACTCATTTTATGAGGTCAAAATTTACCTAAGACCCAAACCAGGCACAGGCACTAAAAGAAAAGAAAATGACAGGGCAGTATCTCTGATAGGTAGGACATTGATGCAAAAATCCTCAGCAAAATATTAGCAAACTAAAACTTTTAAATACATTAAAAGGATCATACACCATCGCCAAGTGGGATTTATTCTCAGGATGCAAGGATAGTCCAGTGTATGTAAATCAATCAATGCTATACACCACATTAACAAAATGAAGAATAAAAATCACGGTTATCTTAATAGATGCAGGAAAAGCATTTGACAAAATTCAACATCTTCTTGCAATTAAAAACTCCCAATAAACTGGGTATGGAAGGACTGTACCTCAACATAATAAAGGCCATATATGACAGGTCCATAACACACATCACACTCAATCGTGAAAAGCTGAAAGTTTTTCCTCTAAGAACAGGAATAAGATAAGGATGCCTAATCTTGCCTTTTTTATTCAACATAGCACTGGAGGCAGAGCAATTAGGCAAGAAGTAAAACAAAAGACAAAAACATCTGAAAAAGTGAAGTAAAATGGTCTGTTTTCTGATGAGATGATATTACATGTAGAAAACCCTAAGGACTCCATCCAAATGCTGTTGGAACTAAAAAATGAATTCAGTAAAGTTTTAGGATACAAAATCAATATATAAAAATCAATTGCTTTTCTATACACCAACAACAAATGGTCAGAAAGGGAAATTAAGAAAACAATCCCATTAACATAGCATCGAAATGAATAAAACACTTAGGAATAAATTTTACCAAGCAGGTGAAAGACCTGTACATTAGAAACTATAAGACATTGATGAAAGAAACTGATGAAGCCACAGATAAATGGGAAGATATTCTGTGTTAATAGGTTGGAAAAATTAATATTGTAAAAGTGTCCATACTACCTGAAGCAATCTACAGATTCAGTGCACTCCCTATCAAAATTCCAATGGTGTATTTCAAAGAAATAGAACAAACAATACAACAATGTATGGAATTACAAAAGACTCTGAACAACTAAAGTGATTTTGAGAAAAAAGAACAAAGTTAGAGGCATTGCACTTCCTGATATTAAACTATATTACAGAGCTCTACTAATTAAAACACTATGGTTTTTATTGGTATAAAAACAGATCACAGTTCAATGGAACAGAACAAAAAGCCCAGAAATAAACCCATGCACATTTAGTCAATTAATTTTTTAAAGATTTATTTATTTGTTTGAGAGAGAGAGAGAGACAGTGAACACATGAGCAGGGGGAGGGGCAGAGGGAGAGGCAGAAAATCTCGACTCCCCACTGAGCGCAGAGCCCGATATGGGGGCTCCATCTCAGAACCCTGAGATCATGACCTGAGTTGAAACCAAGAATCAGACGCTTAACTGACTGAGCTACCCAGGTGCCTCTTTAGTCAATGAATTTATGACATAGGAGCCATGAATATACCATGGGGAAAGGATAGTCTCCTCAATAAACAGTGTTGGGGAAACTGAACAGCCAGATACAAATGAATTATACTGGACCCTTTGTCTTATACCATACAGAAAAATCAACTCGAAATGGATTAAAGACTAGAATATAAGACCTGAAACCATAAAATTCCTGTAAGACACAATGCTCCTTGACATTGGTCTTGGCAGTAAAGTTTTGGAATTGATACCAATAGTAAAGGCAACAAAAACAAAAATAAATAAGTGGAAATACATCAAATCATAAAGCTTTTGCACAGCAAAGGAAATGTTCAACAAAATGAAAAGGCGACCTATGGAATAGGAAAAATATTTGCAAGCCATATATCCAATAAAGGGTTAATATTACAAATATACAAGGGACTCATACAACTCAATAGCAGAAACACAAACACACAATTAAAAAGTGAACAAAGGACCTGAACGGACATTTTTTCCAGAGAAGGCATACAAATGGCCAACAGGTACATGAAAAAGGTGCTCTACATCACTAAATGTTAGGGAAATGCAAGTCAAAATCACAATGAAATACCAACTTACATTTGTTAGGATGTCTACTCTCAAAAGACAAGGGATTATAAATGCTGGTGAGGTGGGATTCCCAGGTGGCTCAGTTTGTTAACTGGCTGCCTTTGGCTCAGGTCATAATCTCAGGGTCCGGGGATTGAGCCCCACATTGGGCTCCCTGCTCAGCGGGGAGCCTGTTTCTCCCTCTCCCTCTGCCTGCTGCTCCCCCTGCTGTGCTCTCTCTGTCAAATAAAATCTAAATAAATAAATAAATAAATAAATAAATGCTGGTGAGGCTATGGAGACAAGGAAACCCTCATGTAACTGGTAGGAATGCAAACTGGTATAGCCATTGTAGATAACAGTATGGAGTTTCCTCAAGAAACTAAAAATAGAACTATCATATGATCCAATAATCCCACATTTGGGAATATATCCAAAGGAAACAAAATCACTACCTCAAGGAGCTATCTGTACCCCCATGGTCATTGCTGCATTATTTACAATAGCCAAGGTATAGAAACAACCTAAACGGGGCACCTGGGTGGCTCAGTCGGTTAAGCGTCTGCCTTTGGCTCAGGTCATGATCCCAGGATCCAGGGATTGAGCCCCGCATCAGGCTCCCTTCTCACCAGGGAGCCTGCTTCTCCCTTTCCCACTCCTTCTGCTTGTGCACGCTCTCTCTCTCTTTGTCAAAAAAATAAATTAAAAAGTCTTAAAAACAAAACAAAAACAAAAACAACCTGAGTGTCTTTCATCAGATAAATGGATAAGGAAGTTGTCACGTCTGTACATACTGTGGAATATTATTCAACCATAGGAAAGAGACCCTAAGTCCTCACAGTCCAAGTCAGCTCTCAGGAATGAATCTGAAACTCATATTAACAGCAGTTTTATCCTTTCATTCATTTACTTATTCATTCATTCTCATCACTCTATATTAATAGAATTTAAACTAAAGGAATTACATTCCAGAAGTGGAATTTCAGATAACTTTCAGTGTGGGGTGCAGGAGTCAGAATGCTGAAGGTATTCAAGGAGACTGGTTCAAGGTGTAGCAAATCTACCTGTGACATTTTGATATCCCAAGATATAAATGGTTTACCATTCTGCTCAAAGAGAAGGTGTGCCATGTACGCTGGATGACATTCAGTCATCTTTAACCTTACATGTTCATACATAATTAATGAATTTTAGGAGCATGAAGTTGTAAAATATTTTTGTTTTAGGAAAGACATTATATTAATAGCAAATTATTATAAACATCAATAGCCACACATAGGGATCAAAGCAATTGAAAATATAATCTTATACCCTTATCTCACAATTTGCAGCTCAGAGATGATACCAGAAGTGAAGTCTTTTAGGGGATTTTGTCCTTAAATTTGAGAGAAAACACTTCTTTCTTTCTAGACACCTAAAGGCTAGGAAAGAAATTATGTTTTATCAGGATGAGACTGAACAGAGAAATAAAATCTGATTTTTCATTTTGTTATAACCCTTTTCCTCAAATGTACTTATGAATATGCTTTCCTACTCCTGTAAGTTTAGAGCCAACGTGATTCAGACTTTGATGATTAAAGATATCATGGTGCCCAAGATTATCACAGACTATGAAATTACCCTTATCTGGTAGTACAGCTATACATGTGATGGCGAAGAGGTTGAGCTGACTAATTATTGACACCCAGAACATACCCTGGAAATTATGTGCTGATATTATTTGGATTTATCATTGTGTGTCCCTTTCTTAGAAAAATAGTATGCTTAGGCATCAAGGAGATTCACAGTTATAGGTGCTAATTAATGATCAAATAATTGAGAAATGGGTACACGCACATACATATATGTATCTGTATATTTTTATGTAAGCTCTTTACAGTGTCTAGTTTGGTGTTCTTTATATAGTACACATTGCAAATTGGTTCCTGAAAGAGTAATGTTGTCCCATCCGCATGGGCCCAGTTCTTTGTCCCAATGCACCAAAAACTGCATCTTGGTGATTGACAGTGTCCACAGTATATTCATGCTAATTTATGCCTTTGACAAATTCTAGTCAAGAGAATGGCTGTTAGACCTGGGTTCAAATTTTGGTTCTGTCATTTACTAATTTTTTGGTGTTGGGCAAGTTACTGAAATCCACTGAATCTCAAATGCTCTTATCTATAAACTGCAGTGAATAATATACACTTCATAGTGTTGTCCTGAGGATTAACTAAGATAGTGTGTGTAAAACAACAAAATGGTGTCTATCCTGGAGTAGATGTTTAACTGTTAACCTCTCTCCCTTTTTGTTCTTTCACAGAGATGGCTGAAAATGCATCCTAAGGCATCAAATCATATCCTTTATTCCTGATAAGCTATTGTGGGTTTACTGCAGTAGAGTATTGGGGGCAAAGGATATTTAAGAGTTAATTAATTGCATTTTTTATACTCTTACTTTTAAAATCATGCTTTGATTCTACACTGTCAGGGAACAACTATCCTATTCATAATTTTACAGTTATCATAAAGATTAATTTTTCTTTTTTTTAAGGCTTATTGAGGCATAATTGACAAAATTGAAATATATTTGAAGTGTACTACATGCCGATTTGTTTTATATATATGTAGGATTCCCACCATTGAATTAACATATCCATCACTTCACATATGTACCTTTTCTTTTTTGGTGAGCACACTTAAGTTCTACCCTATTAGCAAATTTTAATTATACAGTATAGTCTCATCAACTCTAGTCACCATGGTTTACACTAGATCTTCAGACCTTATTCATTTTAACTGAAAGTTGTGCTCTTTCCAGCTTCTTTCTATTTCCTCCCCCTCAACCCCTGGCAACCACCATTCTGCTGTTTCTGAGTTGTATAATTAAAAAAAAAATTTTACATAATAGTGATACCATGCAGGATTTGTCTTTTTCTGTCTGCCTTATTTTACTCAGCATAATGCCTTCCAGTTTCATCCATGTAGTTGCAAATGGCAGGATTTCCCTCTTTTATTTTATTATTTTTTAAAGATTTTATTTATTTATTTATTTATTTGAGAGAGAGAGAGAGAGAGAGAGAGAGATGAGCAGCGGGGAGGGACAGAAGGAGAGGGAGAGAATCTCAAGCAGACTCCCTGCTGAACAGAGAGTCAACATGGGCTGGGTCCCATGACCTGAGCCACGTGAGCTAAAACCAAGAGTTAGACACTCAACTGACTGAGCCACCCTGGCACGGCACCCCCCCTTTTTTTAAACAGAATTAATCCTGTTTCTCAAATAAAATAAGTCAAACTAAGTTTAAGAAGAAGAAAAATTCTAAGGGGCATAGAGTTACAAAAAGGGTAGTTTGAGGATTATTTGAGAAACAACTAGCAAAATACTCAATTTTTCATAAGTAAGTGACCATGTTATTACATAAATGGTTATAGGTTAAACATTAATTCTGGCAAATATATGCCATCTGTCACAGTGAGGGGAAGTAGTGTCTTCTGGATAGGGAAAGCTTCAGTAGCGGCCTCTTGGATTAGGACACTTACTTTTGCTAAACCCAATGTCCCTGTATTCTATCCCTTCCCTTCCCTTCCCTTCCCTTCCCTTCCCTTCCCTTCCCTTCCCTTCCCTTCCCTTTTTCCTTTCCTTTTCTTTTTTCTTTTTGTACCTAAATTCTTCCCTCCTTCTCTGGAAGGATACAAAGTCCTTTGCTGAAGGGAAAGAATACAAAATGGAGGAGCACTTGTAGCATCATTCTCTTGAAGTCTCTACTCAACTTCCTCTTGCTCCCTTCTCCCGTATCTTTTTTATTTTTTTAAGATTTATTTTATTTAAGATTTATTATTCATTTATTTTAGAGAGAGAGAGAGAAAGGGATGGGGGAACGGTAGAGGGAGAGAATCTTTAAGCCGACTCCTCCTGAGCATGGAGCCCTACATGGGCTCGATCTCACAACCCATGACCCATGAGATCATGACCTGAGCCGGAAACCAAGAGTTGGACACTGAAATGACTGAGCCACCCAGGTGCCCCTCCCACATCTTTTTTTTTTTTCAAGATTTTTATTTATTTATTTGAGAGAGAGAGAGAAAGCAAGCATGAGCAGGACGAGGGCAGAGGGGTAGAGGTAGAGGGAGAAGCAGGCTCCCAGCTGAGCAGGGAGCCCCACGTGGGGCTTGATCCCAGGGTCCTGGGATCATGACCTGAGCTGAAGGCAGACATTTAACCGACTGAGCCACCCATTTCTTTTTTTTAAATTTTTTTTAAACTTTTTTTAATTTATTTATTCATGAGAGACAGAGAGAGAGAGAGAGGCAGAGGGAGAAGCAGGCTCCCAAGGAGCAGGGAGCCCGATGCGGGACTCGATCCCAGGACCCTGGGATCATGACCTGAGCTGAAGGCAGACACTTAACCATCTGAGCCACCCAGGCGCCCCCATTTCTTTTTAATATGGAATTTGTAAAGTCCCTTACTCTCTCTCTCTCTCTCCTCTAAATAAATAAATAAATAAATAAATAAATAAATAAATAAAAATAAGACTCTGGGTTTAAATTCATTTAATAGGTGATCTTTCTGATCTAATAGCCAATGAATAATGTGGCAATGAGTGTGACTTAGCTTAAGCTTCTATAACAAAATATCATAGACCAAGTGGCTTAAACAATAAACATCTATCATTTATTCTCAGTTTTGGAGCTGAGATGTCCAAGATCAAGTCCACAGGTTTGGTTCTGGTGAGGACCTTCTTCCTGGCATGCAGACAGCTGCCTTCTTGTTATATCTTCACATGGCAGGGAGTGGAGAGAAGGGGAGGAAGATCTGGTGTCTTTCTCGTAAGGGCACTAATCCCGTTATGAGCCTCCACCCTCATGAGCTCACCTAAACCCAGTTACGTTCTAAAGGCCCCATATCCTAATACCATCACACCAGAGGTTTGGACCTCAACCAATATATTAATTTGGGGGACCTTGTGTCTATGCATATGTGTAAAATATATATAGTATGTAATATTTTATATACACAGTATATATAATATATATATACTGTGTATATAAACATATATAAATTTATGGTGATATGTGTATATTTAAGTTCCTGGGACATGTTTGAATCAACTTGACTCTAATCCTATGGGATACAGCAGAAATAAACTATTAACAGAAATTCTTTATCTTCCTATTGTACTATGTGGACTTCCTCTTTTCTTGTTCTACTCAGCATGCAGTGAGTAGTTGGAGTATCCACAGAATTATATTGGACTTTCGATTTCATTTTTAGATCATTTTCCTGACCTTTTTTCCTTCTTTTCAAAATCTTTCCTTATTTTGCTTTTCCTTTTCCATGTATTCTTACATTAAATATTTTTTTCCATAAGGAACAATTGTCAGTCTTGACCAATATTCTGTTTGATACAGTGTCACCAAAGGATAATAAGTCACAGATATGGATTTATTATCCAAGAATCTATTTCAAATCTTTGAATCTACTTGAAGTTTAATGATAGAAATTAAAGTCTTAAATAACTTTTAGAAATCATCAACTCATTATACCCTTCTTATACAGATAAGGACTCAGAGACAGAAAATCACTTTCTGATTATCATATACCGGGACTAGAACTCTGTTTTCTTGGTTCCAGGACAATATTCTTTGCCTAGTCATAATTGCTACATTCTGTTTCCCCAAAACTTTTTTTTCTTCCAAAATTGGCTTCTACTTCCATTAGGAAGCATTGAATTAAGTCTGAGGTTTAGGTGCAATTCTGCCTGGATAGATCAGGTTGGACTACATTAGTGATGAAAATTAGCACTTGTGTGTGCCTTGAGCTTAAAATAAGTCAAGGCTAATGGAAATCATCCAGTGGACCTAAAAGCAATTTAGCATTCCTTTCTGTTTTTGCTTTGGTTTTAAAAAGAATCTGTATATGTGGGGACTTCTGAGTGGATCTAAATTAGGCAGGTTCTTATATTTTCTGAAGCCACATTTTAAATATCAAACATGGCTGATAAAATGCAGTCAGTCTTATTTTCCATGAGGTAGGGGTGTGAGACAGACACATATATTTCTATTTCTGACCTCATTTTCTCTCATGTCCCTCGTGCTTACTGCATTCTAGATGTATTGGCCTTCTTACTGCTGTGTGTTCCCTTGTCTGGGGTCACATGGTTTATACTCTCATTTTCTTTAGGTGTCTGCTCAAGAGTCACTTCCTTAGAGAAGCCTTTATTGACCAAACTCTCTAAAGTGCACTCCAGTGCTCTAATTCCTTCTCCATGCTTTATGTTTTTTGATAGCGTTTTTCACTAACAGGCTTTAATATAGTGGTTTGCTCATTTGTTTTTGTCTGTCTTTCGAGTAAATTGTAAGTTCCATGAGAATGAGGACTTTTGTTTTGTTCTCTGCTCACCTCGAGGGCCCAGAACAGTGCGTGTGCTGTCAGTCCTCCAAAAGACACTGTTAAACAGAGGAATGATTTCAGGCATTCAGCCTCCCCACGGCACCTTCCTGGAGCACCTGCAACATGCGCAGAAGACAAGTGCCTTTGACGGAGTGCTGGTTTTAAGCTGAGAGACCCATTCTTTTTCCGAAACTTCTTTTTCTTTCAAAGAAGTTGAATCTGAAGAATTTTGTAACTTTGGATTCAGTTTTTTACTATCAAATTAAAGCTAAAACTGCTGCCAGGAAGGAGGAAAAGCCAGATTGGAGGGGGAGGAGGCGAGAGGTAGAAGAAGGGGAAGCAGAGAGTTGGGGGAGAAGATAGCTGAAAGATCCAGGAAACCTGAGGAGAGGCAACAAAAACCAATTAAAGTTAATGAACTACAGCTAAGCTTTTTATTTTAGTTGTTTTTTTTTCCCCCTCACAGTATACCAGCCTCAACTTGGAACTATTTTTCTTGGAGAGATACTTGCAAAAAGTAGATTATTTCCTCCCTACCCCCATGCTCAGAGAAAAAAAAATAATATGACACTTTAATCAACAAAAGCATGAGGGTATGTTTTGTGCAGCTATCTAGTGGATTTGTCACTTGGCCTTCAGCCTTGGTCCTACCTCCCACTGGATTCTGGCAAAATCCCAGAATGTCACAAATCTTGTTCTCCTCTAGCTTCACATAAGCCGAGAGAAAGTCGGCCCTACTGAGTAGCTATCTGGAGACAGGAGGCGGAGGTCCAATTGTAGTATCTAATATTAGAAATAGAGACGCCTCCAATGGTTTTTGGCAGACTGAGCCTAGAAAGAGTGGCTCTGGCTCTCCCACTCAAACGTCTTAAATAGTTTATATATCTCTTTGATTAATTTGGCTGGAAACATGATTGCAGTTAATGTATTAGGTATAAAAGTTTAGAGGAAGATTCATATCTCAATTATACCCATTCTCTAGAATAACTTATTCTATCAATGCAGCTATGTTTAAATGATGAGTGCTGATAATAATGAAACACCATCGTATTTATTGAGTGCTCATTATTACCCACAAAACCAAAATATTTGAATATGAATGAAACGTACTTCACTAACATTTTCTATTCATTCAACATTTTAGTCAAATATCACATTCAAATTTATGATTCCATTCTAAAACACAAAAAGTAGTATAAATGGATATAAATTAATTTAAAAGACACTTAAAATCTGAGCTCTGGACACCCGGGTTTCCAATTTGAAGTG
The DNA here is from genome assembly GCF_009762305.2 of Zalophus californianus. Taxonomy (NCBI): domain Eukaryota; kingdom Metazoa; phylum Chordata; class Mammalia; order Carnivora; family Otariidae; genus Zalophus; species Zalophus californianus. The sequence goes on along the minus strand of NC_045599.1, from coordinate 68,703,079 downwards.
TTTTCAAATACTCTGCTATTCACAATAATCTCTTCCTCAACCTATTGTCTTTACCTCAGGCTTGAAATCAGAGTTTTGTCTATTTATTTCTCAGCTTCCATCTTATTCCATTCATTCCTTTTTTGATTCCATATATATATTTTCCATATATATATCCCATATTCCATATATATGTGTGTGTGTGTGTGTGTGTATATATATATATATATATATATATATATATATATATATATAATTTGTCTTCTTTCATACAATTTAAGAATCCTAGAAGTAAGAGTGGCCTTACTCAGTGTTTGGCTGGGTGCTAACTCATCTCTCTGTCACCCCAGTTCCTTTTCCTCTATGCTTAAAAATCCTGGGGTGCTCACTGTTGCTTGAGGCAGCCCTTTCTTTACTGGGAAAAACCTCCTGATTAGAAAAGTAATCCTTGTGTCGACTAAAAACATATATGTTGAAACTTGTACTTATACACATCAGTTTTGCTCATTTGGTGATTCATTCATTCACTCACTCATTGATACATGCACTTAATAATTACTTAGTTATTTGTTGAGGTTCTACTATGTGTAGGGGCTATACAAGCTCAAGGCCCAGGAATACAACAAAATTAGTCTATTTTGGTTTATACTTTTTCTTATATCCTCACTTCTACTTTTGCTGACACAATATAATTTAAACTCTATTCTGTTTCTGATTACTGTCTTCTGAAAAGCTTTTATATGTTAATATGCCTTCTCTTAATATTGCTTTTTTTCTTCATATATTTCAGTATTGGTTATTATTTACTTATATTATCTCAAAACTGCAGATTTTGAAATTGAGATGAAGTACAATTAAGTCAGGAATTCATCTTGTGCTTGGATGTGTGTGTGTGTGTGTGTGTGTGTGAGAGAGAGAGAGAGAGAGAGAGAGAGAGAGGAAGGGAGAGGGAGGGAGTGGGAGATTAACTCCATTTTTCTTATTTTTCCATATTAAAGTTTACCTTGTCAAAGAATTATTTTTCCTACCTATATAAAGAGTGTTTACAAATAATGTAAACAAGACAGACATTTTTACTTACCAATAGAAAAAATATATGATGGACAATTCACAAAAAAGTGAATGAAGATGTCTAAACATACAAAACTTCAACCCTCATCTGTAATAAAAATGTAAATTAAAACCTCAGTGAAACAAATATTTTTAACCCATCAAATTGCCAAATGGTAGTTGGTGTTTTCAAATTTTAATTCAATACTCATGGTAAAGAAAGTTACAAGCTTTAATTTATTACTGGTTTGGGTATAAATATAGAGGAAGGATTGAACATTAATAACACTTCCTGAATCATAAGGAAATAAATGAGAAATAGGATTAATGATTTGTGCCCCAGATCATTCAGTGTTATTTATGACAACAATATTTTAAATTATTTAGACATCCAACAATAGGGAAGTGGTTAAATGCATCATAATACCATTAATGACACATTATACAGTTATTTTCAAAAAATAGTTAATGACATAAAGGATACTTTCATTGTAATTTTAAGTGAAGAAAATGAAGTATTCAGGTATATGTAAACTGTAACTTTTATAAGTTCAGGGGTATTTGTCTGTTTTATTTAGAGCTGACTGTCCCCAGTACGTAGAATAGTGCCAGGCACTGGCAGGCATGCTGTCCGTATTTGCTAAATCAAATAATGAATGAATATGCAGTATGTTTCCACTTAAAAATAGACATACACTTATATACACACAATTAAGAAGAAAAGCCATCAAAATACTAGCAATGTCAATCTCTATGTTGGTCATTACTTTTTTATTTTTATATTTTCAGTAATTTCCAAATTCTCTATAGTTTATAATCAGACAAAATTTACTGAACCAATAGCCTTGTTATCTTCAACCAATAACTCTAACTTACAGAGATATCTTCATTTCTGCTTCTATAGTTCAATTCAGAAGCCATGCCCAATAAATTTGGCATATTTACCTTTCTAGTGCATACTGAGCAGGATAGAATTCTTTACAGTATGAGATCCTTCTCTCCAGTTTGAATACACTTTGAAATAATGATCTAAATGATTTTAAACCCACCTCCTGTCAACTGTATTAGAATGTGTGATCAGCCCATATGCTTCTATTTTGTTCATGATGATTCATTGTAGAACGTTGCCAATGGCTTCTTGGTAGCAAAGACCTGCATATCTACTAAGCTTCTCAGAAAAAGAAACAAAGTTAGTTTGGTTTGGTTGTTTGATATAAGTGATCCTTGCAGGGATTATGTTTTTTTCTTAAATTCTCATGACCTAAATATTTGAAAATCAATTTCAGAATTTTGTCTGTATAATGTCAAACTTATCTTTCTCTTCTATGGTCTACATTTTTTTAAGCTGAATAAAAACATCTGCTTGTCTCCTGAGTAGCACCTGGATACCCTGACACTGTGGTCTCTTTGAATTCCCCAAGGATAGATTGACTTTCACATCTGCAATTGTTAACTAAGTTGCTTTTCCTAGAGAACTTTAAAGATGCCTTCCAGTTTGCCAAGATGTTGTTCTTTAGATTTCAGTGTTTACATACTTTTTAAATGGCAAGGTGCTTTCTTACTATGCCTTTGCATTTTTCATTTTCTAATTCAGTACTTATTTTGCATTTTCCAGTAGATCATTCTCCTTGATAGAGAGGATTAAGGCACCTTTGTTCTTGCTTCCCTGTGACAAATGACAATAGCAGCATTATCTCCTGAGCTTATTTTTTTAACCTCCCAGCTGAATTTTCTGTGCCATCATCTGCATTTCCACCAAATGGGGGAATATTTTTTTTTAATTTTCCATCTTAAAATAATTTAAGTTTGCAGATATACTGAAAAAATAGTACAAGTGTTTAACCTTCATCCAGCTTCCCTGAGTGCTAATCCTTTCCCCATCACCTTTCTTAAAGTTGATATTCATTTATTCTCTGTTGAGAATAAATGCAGGTATCCTGTCCCTTTACATCTAAATGCCACTGTGTGTTTTTCTTAAAAAGAGATAAAAGAAATTAAGAAAGAAAGAAGGGAAGGGAAGGGAAGGGAAGGAAAGAAAGGGAAAAAGGAAAGGAAAAGGAAAGGAAAGGTAAAGGAAAGATAAAGGGAAAGGAAAGGAAAGGCAAAGGAAAGGTAAGGTAAAGGAAAGGAAAGGGGAGAGGAAAGGGAAGGAAAGGAAGGGGAAGGGAAGGGAAGGAGAAAGGGAAGGAGAAAGGAGAAAGAAAGGAGAGGAGAGGAGGGGAGGGGAGGGGAGGAGAGGAGATGAAAGGAAAGGAAAGGAGGTGGGACATCTGGGTGGCTCAGTCAGTTAACGGTCTACCTTCGGCTCTGGTCATGATCTCAGGGTCCTGGGATCGAGCCCTGCATTGGGCTCTCTGCTCAGTGGGGAGTCTGCTTCTCCCTCTCACTCTCCCTCTGTATTCTCTCTCTCTCAAATAAATAAATAAAATCTTAAAAAAAGAAAGAAAAGAAAAGAAGAAACCAAGAATAATCAGAGTATAGTTATATAAATCAGGAAATCGGCATTGATACTGATAGGATTTAGGATACACTACCACAAAATATGGCACCTTGGTATATTGAATATCTTAAAATGAGTGAGTTTGAGAAAACTGCAAAAGCAGGAAGGTAACTGACCTCTCCCTCCTTGCCTTTCTTCCCTGAAAGGAGATAAATCTTCCCTGTGTGGGTACCCTCCCAGTACCAGGAGGAGGGAAGACATTCTTATCACCAGAGACAGGAAATTAACAAATCTTGTTAAGCTAACCCTTATCTTCCTAGAAAGTTCTTCACCATTTACTACCTCTTGCCCAAAGCCTTTTGTCTTGTCAATTCTTCATACATTTATGGTTTCTTTGTCTAAAAGGTATAAAATCTTCCTGCTCTGGTCACCTCTTTGGGTCTCATTCTCTTGTGAAGACTCTCATGTACATGTAAAAATACAATAAAATTTGTATGCTTTTCTCCTGTTAATCTGTCTTTGTTAATTTAATTTTGAGACTCAGCCAGGGACCCTAAGAGGATCGAGGAAAACTTTTTCCTCCCCTACATCCAGTCCAATATTATTATAGTAGAAATATATAATAAATAATAGTAAAGAACTTATTCAAATATTACCAGTTTTTCTAGTAATGTTTCTAGTAATGTTTATAACAAATTATTAATTTTTTTCTGGTCTGGGATCTCATGTTGCATTTAGTTGCCATATCTCTTTTAGTCTCCCTTATTCTGGTATAGTTTCCAATCTTTCTTTGTCTTTCATGACCTTGATGTGTTTTTTTTTTTTTTAAAGATTTTATTTATTTATTTGACAGAGAGAGCGAAAGAGCACAAGCAGAGGGAGCAGCAGAAGGAGAGGAAGAAGCAGGCCCCTTTCCGAGCAGGGAGCCTGATGCGGGACTCAATCCCAGGACCCTGGGATCATGACCTGAGCCCAAGGCAGATGCTTAACCATCTGAGCCACCCAGGCACCCGACCTTGATGTTTTTAAGAAGTGCAGACTAGTTATATTGTAGCATGTCTCTCCATTTGGGTTTGTCTGATATTTCTTCATGATTAGATTCAGGTTATGCATTTTTAGCAGGAATACCACAAAAGTGATGTGTCCTTCTCAGGAGGAACTTGATGTCCATTTGTGCCATTACTGGTGAATTAACTTTGATCATTTGGTTAAGGTGGTGTCTGCCAGGTTTCTCCCATAAAGTTACTATTTCCCCCTTCATAATTAATAAGTATCTTGTGGAGAGATACTTTGAGACTTTGTAAATATCCTGTCTCATCAAAAATTCACCCTTTAATTTTAGTGTCCATTGAAGATTTGTGTCTGAATCAAATAGTATCACAATGATTATTTCCATATGGTGAATTTCTAATTTGATAACTTTTTTCCTGTATTTATTATCTGGTATTTTTATATAAGGATGACCTTTTCATTCCCCCCCTTAATTATGTATTTACTTATTGTATTAGAATGGCCTCATAGATTCTTATATTCCATTTAATTCCGTAAGGTATATGCTGTTACTGTCATTATTTATTTTGATGCACAATTTGTCTCAGATCGGCCAGTTAGAGCCCATTCAAACTGTGTGTGTGTGTGTGGATGTGTGTGTGTGTGTGTATTTTGACATGTCCTCATTTGAGGGCAAGGCAAAAATTCTTTCTTTATGGACTCAAGATATTCCAAGACCATTGTGTATTTCCCAGTCCCAACCCTGGCGTCAGCCAATTAGCCAAGAAGCTGTTTCCTGTTAGTATAGAATGATGTTTAAAAACCCAAGGTATGAATGCTAGGTGTGGTCACTGCTTTTGGAGTATCATTGTCTCTAGGTTTTTCTTTTTTCAGAAGGCACAACATACCACATAAATAAATACATATATATATATATAATGTACACATAGTTATATCTATTTCATTATCTACCTATCTGTATCTATTTATTTGATATCTCCAGTTTGAAATAAACATCAGAGTTCCTTCCTTTCCATAGTTGTAACTCTGTTCTTAGACAATGAGAAATCTGGCTGGCTATCTATATTTTGATATGTCAGAGAAGGCCAGCTTTTCTATGTAAAAAATTCTGACAAGAGTTTTCAGGGTTTTTATGAAAGACTTATTTATTTGAGAGAGAGAGAGAAAGAAAGAGAGGAAAGAAAGAGTGCATGAGTGGGGGGAGGGGCAGAGGGAGATGGAGAGAGAATCTCAAGCAGACTTCCTACTGAGTGTGGAGCCGGATGCAGGGCTTGATCTCATAACCCTGGAATCATGACCTGAGCTGAAATCGAGAGTCAGATGTTTAACTGACTGAGCCACTCAGGTGCCCCTACAGTTTTTAGCTTTAAATTAAATCACTGAAAACAAAGCAGAAATAAGAAGTTACAGTGCATTGAGTACAATTATTGAGAACGCAGAATTTCCTATATATTTTCACTCTCTCTCTCCTTTTTTTTTTTTTTTTTTGAGAGAGAGAGAGCAGCAGGCAAGGAGGGGCAGAGGGAGAGAGAGAATCTTAAGCAGGCTCTACAACCAGTGTGGAGCCTGACACGGGGCTTAATCTGAGATCATGACCTGAGCTAAAATCAAGTCAGACGCTTAACCAACTGAGCCACCCAGCCGCCCCTCCCACTCTCTTTTAATATATTGTCCCCTTTACTCCCTGTCATATTTTTTTACCCATGAGACTTGTTTCCTGTACATCCCTGTACTTGGATTTTCCAGAGGATTATCTTCAGATAGTGGTCTTACTTTACCACTGGGGGGTCTTTCCCTATTGAATAGCTGGTTTGTGTCTTTGCACCGTGTATGTTGTGAAGTCAGCAATAATGGACCATGGGCAATGGGAGCACCCGGACCAGGCACGGGTGGTAAGAGGAGACGTGTCTGTAAAGAATTTAAAACAGGGGCACCTGGGTGGCTCAGTCGGTAAGCGTCTGCCTTCGGCTCAGGTCATGATCCCAGGGTCCTGGGATCGAGCCCCACATCGGGCTCCCTGCTCAGCAGGAAGCCTGCTTCTCCCTCTCCCAGTCCCCTGCTTGTGTTCCCTCTCTCTCTGTGTCTCTCTCTGTCAAATAAATAAATAAAATCTTTAAAAAAAAAAGAATTTTAAAACAATAAAACCAAATAAAATCAGTCTCATATTATAATTATGCATCAGCAAATTTAAACATTTTTGGTGATAAAATACTGTTTCCTGCAGGTAGAGTGTCCCTGTGTTGTCCCACTGGTATATCACTCAAGGTTAATCACACTGATCCAACTGATACTGCATGAATTTATAGCTAGACTATGCCATTGTCACTATGCTGTATGTTGCTTTCAAACTAATGTTTCATATTTATTTAAACTTTCTAGTGGAAAATTCCTTTTTTTTAGATTGATTAGACTTAAATCAGTAAGTAGATTGCTACAATTATTATTTCTCAAATGTGAATGATGGACTGATCCTTTTTAAAAGGAAAAGACATTCTTGGGGCACTTAGTGGCTCATTCGGTTAGGTGTCTGACTCTTGGTTTCGAGGCTCAGGTCATGATCTCATGGGTCGTGGGATTGAGTCCCTTGCCAGGCTCCACACTTAGTGGGGAGTCTGCTTGAGATTCTCTCCTTCTGCCCCTCCCCAAACTCTCGTGTGAGCATGCTCTCTCTCTCCCAAATAAATAAATCTTAAAAAAATAAATAAAAGGGAAAAGATTCTCATTATTTATTTGGACGTACATTCTTGAACCCTAGTTTAGGAAAGAATGATTTAAGAAACACATGTTCCGGGACGCCCGGGTAGCTTAGTTGGTTGAGTTTTTGACTCTTGCTTTTGGCTCAGATCATGATCTCAGGGTTGTGAGATGGAGCCCCTCATCTGGCTCCACCCTGGGCATGGAGTCTACTTAAGATTCTCCCTTTCCCTTTACCCCGCCCCCCCTTTAGCACATGCTCTCTCTCTAAAATAAATAAATACATAAATAAAATCTTAAGAAAAAAGAAACGTATGTTCAATCTTTGAAAACAGTTTATTTATTCAATTGTGAATGATCATCTCAAAGAAGTTTCTTTATAACTGGTTAGTTTTTTTTTTTAATTAACCATCACAGTTACAAATAATATACAATTAAAATATTCTTATGGATGTTCTGATTCTTCAGAATACAGTCTCAGATTCCAGTTTGAGAAATTCTGGGCTAGATTTTTAAATTGTCCTCCTGTGTCATTCAAAGAAACATCTCACACTTTTTTTTTTTTTTTTTTTTTTGTAGAGATGCTTTGGATCTGAGAACATCTGCAGCAGTCTAAAACATGTTTTCTCCAGCATTGTGCTTTAATCTTTCTATAGATATCAGACATTCTTACAGATTCTGGGTTATATTAATTTTACTGAACAAACACCATTTCTACCTCTGTCTTGAGTAGTGTCAATCTGAACTGAAAACATGTCAACTTTGTTAGTACCCTTAAATCCCTTAAATTCCTCTTTTAAAATTGAGAGGAGTCCATAAAAAGGGATTGGGTCATGATAGAAACCATTTTAGAATAAGTGACTACGATTATTAAAGTTTTGGGAGACATACACTCAACTAATAGTAAGTAAAAACTTACTAACTAGGGCTTTGGTAAACTTGAGAATTTATTTCATTTGATTTTGGTTAGAGATACGGCTTAACTTGAATATCTAAAATGGATGTGTACAGTGTAAATTCTTTATAGCATTTTTAGCATTTTTAAATGCTACTTAATTAAAAATGTTCAAAGAGTTTACAACATTGTTTGGACGCCAGTGGAGGTTGTGAAACAAAGAATCTATACTAATTCCCATCAACACTTTTTTTTTCTTTTTTTTACTTAGTAGAAGCCTGCATGTTTTACTGCCTGAAGACCTGGGTTCTAATCTAATTCTATTAACAAGCTTTGTGAGGTTGTAGAATTTATTTAACCTCTCTCAAACCCCATTTAATTGTGTAAAATAAAAATGCGAGTGCCTCCTCAGGCCATCTCACAATAATATTGAGAGATCAAATGAGATTAATGCATTTGAAAGTGCTTTGTAATTTGCAAAGCACTGTATAAATTTTTTTTATTATTGCATATGCAAAATATTTTGTGGCTCTGTCTATATTTGAATTTACTACCTACTAAAAATGATTATCTAGAACACTGTTTTTTAAACAAGAGCATGCATCAGAATAACCTGGAGGGCTTGTTAAAACAATTTGCTTTGCTCAGTCTCAGAGTTTCTGATTAGATAGGTCTGCAGTGGGGCCTGAGAATTTGCTTTTCCAACGGGCTCCCAGGAGATATTGTGATTGCTGGTCCAGAAACCATGCTTTAAGGTCCACTAGTCTAGAATTCAGGGCTGTGTTTTTCCCGTATATAACAAATACTTAGCAAATAATATCACGATGTTTATCCTGTTAAGTACTTGTTACACTTTTTTTCTTGAGTTTTGTCTCCATTTCCAATAATATAATAGCCCACTGAATCAGACTCAGAAGTGTTAATAATATATGATAATCCACAGTGTGTTTTCTTCTGTAGCTTCTTAGTTCTGATTGTGAGACCATTGTCAATTGAGCAGGTTCCATGGCTGAGAGTGTTTGTCCCAATAGTTACTGCCATCTGAACACAGTAGTGAGTCTGTAAATACGCACTTTACTTCCTTTGTGTGCATGTAAATTTTTAAATTAAAAAAACATAAGATACTCAATCTTTTCCTAAAATTCATATGCTTTCCAAAAGAGGTGATTTAAACCACAGTAGAGGAGAATGGCAGAGCTTTATTACTCAAATATGTTTCCCTACACATATATAAAGAATACATATGTTGTGAATTAAGTTATTTTCTGAATAGCTTGCTTTTTCACACTTTGGGGAGGCCATATATATCTCAATAAATCTCTGGAAAAGTTATGGTAAATTTCTCTGAAAATAAACTTACCATTGGAATAGAAGTTATTAATAAAGGAGAGTTTTGATGACAAATGAAAGTGAAATATACCTGAGTTTATGCAAGGTGGAATCAGAGCATGTAGAAGGGATCTAATTAAATTGTGTAAGTTTCATTGACCTTATGATTAGTTTAAAATGTACTGTGCTTATTTTCCATAAAATGAGCCTAAATGTACCGAGAGCAAAATGACTTGGATACTAACTTTTGTTTAAGTTTTCTATTTAAAAACCAGATTCTAAGATCAAGGCTTTCAGGAAGTTGGCTAAATTGGATGATTTCCTTTTTTCCTTTCTGTATGTATTGTTTTACCAGGGACAGATTCCTTCTTAAATTTAGACTAGTTCTTTTCATACAGTGTCTTCAGGAAGTATAGTTGGACCAAATGGCAAGAAATATCAGCCAGAGAGTTTATGCATGTTGAAATGTATGGCTAAAAGAAAATCCATTTTGGCTATTTTTATGGCTTTGAAGGAAAATATCCCTTCCGGTTCTCTACCCTTAGCATGAATCATCAAAGGGAGCTGAAAAAAGTAATGGTTGAAAATGTTACAAATGTTCACAGAGTATGTGATTATCTTCTGAGGGTTATGTCAGAGTTGCCTGGTGCTTCCTGAGTGCATGACCACCTCACACAAACATTAGGTGAAACACTTGGAACATAAAAATCACCTATTTTAAACAAAGATCGGATGAATTTGAAGTGATTTTGACTTCATTTCAGAAATTATATTTCTTAGGCAAGAGGCATAAGTTATTGTAATTTGATCAATGCAGAGACCCAGCTTTGTTTTTGAGAAATCTCAGACAGCAAAGATTAGAATCCAGTAATTCATCTTTGTTAAACCATTTTGGAAATTATCTCAATAGGGTATAAGTATACAACATTAGTCTAGGGAGTGGTCACTAGACACTGTAGCAATACATTGCAGTTTGAGTTGCTAAATGATAGAATTCATTCTTCAAAGAGGATTCTCCCTCTTTCCAATTTATGAAATAGAAACTTAGTTATTATAGCCCCAAATCCGTAATATCCCCAGGTTTCTCCTGCTGGAAAAAAAAAAAAAAAAAAAAACTAACCCTTGTTCCAGGCGCTCAACTTAATGAAGGTCTGCAGGTAAAAATCAAGAAATATATTGAAACCAGGGTAATGAGCCATATTTAGAATGCCAAGCAGGATTACACAAAAGGTATAAACCAAAGAATCCCTGCAGAGTTACAGAGGAGGAGAATCTGGCCTGTGGCTCAGGTTAGAAAACAAAACATGAAACAGAGAAACAAGTATCATCTGCTGTGCGATAATGAAGAAAGAAGTTATGTAATGGCAGCTGAATTGTTCTCACTTAGATGTTGGGTCCAAGATTCTCAATCTGTTCTTGAATATTTTTTAAAAGCAGGTAATTGCTAGGACTGGTGACCCCCTGTTAACAAAGTGGCAGGATCTCACAGACATCAATCTTTCCTGGTAGATTCTTGTTTGAAAGGAAAATCTGCCTTGAAGTGGAGTTTCACTTAATTTCTTCGCCCGACTTTGTAAAAAATTTGTAGTGTCACTAGGCACCAGACTGATGCTTAAATATCTTTGTGTTTTTCTTTTCCACAAAGAAATGGTTCCCTTCTCTATGTGTGATTAGATATTATATCATATGACATATCATTTGAAATGTCACAGTTTGAGCATATGTCTGCTACTCCTCTTCTTAGAGTCTCTTTCTTTTCCAAGTAATTTCTTTTAAAATTTGGATGACATGTGCTATTGCCTGGTTGACAAAGCAAATGAGTGAGAAAGCATCTTTCTTGATTACTACATAAAGATGGATAAAGGTAAATGATTTGTGCATTTGTAGTCCATGTTTGATGATAAATGTCAAAGACACATTTTCTGCTTCCGTTTTTCTGCACTAACGATGATGACCATCAACTTTCCGAACTTAGAATTAACCTTCAAGGCAATTCATTAGGAGAATCAGAGTTACCTCTTACTGAGGCACCATTGATTAAATCGTAACTAAATTGGTTTAGGGCCTTAAGATCAATTACATTATTGGTGAAATTTTGGTTTAACTCTTTCACGGTTACTTATATGTATAATTTAGAAGATGCTTGTGAAAAATAAAGAAAGTTCAAAAGTTGGTATTTAAGTACTCCAACTGTCAGTACCCTCAGATTTCGCCTTTGGGTCATTAATATTCTAAACATCTATTACATCAAATGTAAATGGGCTTCATTATGTCTATTCTGAATTGACTGTAATTTCCATTTCTGTCTATTTTTCTGTCTGCACTAAATTGGGTTGATATATACACCTCCCATTCTCCTTCACATTTAAATTAAATTCCCTAATTGCAAAATTTAAAATTAGGCGTGTCCTATTTTTTATTTTAAATGTCAGATTCTTGAGAAGACATTGGCCTAATGGGCCTGTTAGTAATCACTCACTCAATCAATCTATACAAGTTTCCCCATCTTTATTGTCAGTTTAGTTTAGAATATTAAAACTTCTCCCATTCTCTGAGGTTGGGTAGCCCTTCCTTGGTGTTTAGTAATGATCTGTGTTTTGTTCACTTTCTTCTTGTGGCATTTGAGAAGGACCACCAAGTAGCAATTAGATCACGATTCCTCAATTGTGGTTAGAACGGATTAGGTGTTCCCAATTACTGTTCTGATAATATTTCTCAGAGGGTGGGGCTCATCGGAGAGGTTTTCTCGGGTCCTGCCAGTCATTGTCAGGAGCTTTTAAATAGAAACACTTTCCAACACTTCAGGAGTTCCCGGAAAAAAAAAAAAAAAAACATACATTTTTCTTTTGTTGTCTCTTTAGGTTTTTCACTGCTAACTACTGCCAAGATGTATAAAATGGAATAGTTTAGCTAAGAGAATTTATCTGAAGTTTGAAAAGTCTCCTGCCCCATGACAATTTTTTTTTTCTCATTTTGTGATTGAGTTGGGACAGAAAATATGTGGTAGGGAAGCAAAGGATCTCTTTTAGCTAATACAGTTGAACCACCAGAGAGCAGTTGATTCCTTAAGAGTACCTCCCCGACTATTTTATGGCTTGAGACCCAGAAACTCAAACACTTTGGGAAAGGGGATTTAGACCTGCTGAGATTGAGGAGGAATGTCTGGAGTTCTTAAGAACAGGTCATATCTGGCCTTCATAATTTATAGAAATGAAAAAGCAAAATGAATTCTAGAATAAGTTCCTGTATTTTGGAATTTGCCAAGAACTGAGGCTATCATATTAATAATCTGTGAAGGGTAGGGTAAAAAAATTAGTCCTAATTTGGAGGGACTTCCCTAGTTTAGCACTGAAAGTCCCTTGTTCTGGGAACCTCCCTCTGTCCAGGGCAAACCAGAACAGTTGGTTATCCTAGAAAGGGATATGGGACTAGTGGAGCCACTTTTCATTCTCTTTCTCTCAATGGACTTCCCTTGAAGTGAATGCAGATATGTGCATTAAGCATTCATTATCATTATTTGAGTACAGATATGCATGTTATATTTCCCTTTTATTCAACTGATTTTTTAAAATGGTTTGGTATGGGGTGCCTGGGTGGCTCAGTCGTTAAGTGTCTGCCTTCGGCTCAGGTCATGATCCCAGGGTCCTGGGATCGAGCCCCGCATCGGGCTCCCTGCTCAGCGGGAAGCCTGCTTCTCCCTCTCCCACTGCCCCTGCTTGTGTTCCCTTTCTAGCTGTCTCTCTCTCTCTGTCAAATAAATAAATAAAATCTTTAAAAAAAAAATAAAATGGTTTGGTAGATATATCACTGGAAAAGAGAGGAGGTCCAGAATATCCCAAACCATGGACTCCAATAGCCACTTTCGTGGGTGAAATAGAATAGCTCTCTTTGTAGCAAAGGTTTAGAATGTAGGTCAAGGCCTACTTAAACAGAGGATTATGGGTAGTTCCACACTCATGCTTAGACTGATAATTATTTTCTTAAAATCATTGTTCTATGATCTGACCCGATAGTGGGCAAAGGCAGGTGTGAATTTGTCTTGAGAAATCCACAGCGTGAATAATCCACCTTGGGAGTTCATCTTCCATGTCTATTGACATGGATGATATGTAGCTATGTTTACAAAAGTTGGCATATATGCAGAAACCTAGATGGGAATTTAAATCTCTCTAGAATTTTGCTTAGATCAATTTAATAAAATATTCATGAGGATACATTTTCTGTTGAGCTCCTGATTGGGTTGAATTGAGTTGATGCAGTATACTGTTACAGTGCAGAGGAACTGAGCAATCAATGGTGGGGAGGTACTAGAGCAAGGATATTCAGGGTCCAAATAGTTAGGACAAGTGAAACTTGCTTAAGATGGTGTCTTATGTAATGCTGTCAGCATAAGAATAATGGGAATAGTAGGCTTCCAGACTCATGTGAATTATGCTGTTCCTAAAAGGAGGAGAATTTTCAAATACCTGTTGTGAAGGTGGAGAAGAAAAAATGGAGAGAGTTGCAGCAGAAAGACTCTTTAGTGCAGTAGACTGATAATGTTATTTCCATACACCAATTCATTCCATCTATTTAATTTTTATTTTACATTAGGCTTCGCCATCAAACTTATAAATTAGTAGTAACTCAAGTAATGCAAAGACATAACAAAAAAATGGTTTCAACTAAGTGCCATAACCAAAATTCAGAGTTTGTTAGTGCTATAAAAGAGGCTCTAATACCCGTTAGTGGGATTAGGAAAGGCTTTGCTGAAGATGTAATGGATGAGATAGATCTTTTTTTTTTTTTTAAGATTTTATTTATTTGTCAGAGAGAGGGAGAGAGCACAATCAGGGGGAGCAGCAGGCAGAGGGAGAAGCAGGCTCCCTGCCGAGCAAGGAGCCCACCATGGGACTCAATCCCAGGACTCTAGGATCATGACCTGAGCTGAAGGCAGTTGCTTAACCAACTGAGTCACCCAGGCATCCCTGATGAGATAGATCTTGAAGGGTAGGAAGACTATGAATTGGAAGACAGGGAGAATATTTTGGCCAAAGGAAATGATATTAGCAAAAGTCCTGGTTTAGAAGAGCACACACAAGTAAGGATTGACAATCCAGTTTTCTGAATTGCAGGATAAAGGTAGGAGAGAAATGAGATACAAAAGTAGAAACATGGGCTAGGTTTATAGTGAGGAAGATTCTATGTGACAGAATGAAGATGTAGTATAGTAGGCAATGGGGGAAATTAGATTTTAAGTAAGAAAACTGTGTAATTGATATCTTGATTAAAAAAATCTGGTAGAGGTATGAAGAATGCATTGAGTAAGGAAAGACACCTCTTTCATGTCTTTGCCACATACTGTCTAATATATTTTAAATGAAACCCTAAATACATCTTTGCCAGCAGTCAGCTCTGTTTGTAGCTAAGCCCTACAGTAGTGGCATATTTTCTAGCTCTATCCATGTTTGTGATGATGCTGGAACTCTTTGTTAAAGAACTGTATTAGAAAGGACAGTTTAGTCCATGCAGTAACAAATATACTCTGTAATCTCAGTGGTCTAACGCAACAAAGCCTGGTGAAGCATAGCAGAGGTTCTTCCTCAGACAGTGACTCAGAGATCCACTCCATTTTGTGCCTGCACTATCTCAACATATGGCTTCCAAGGAGGCCACCAAAGGAATAAAGATTTAGATGAAGCACTGTGCTCTTTAAACTGCCTCAATAAGTTTAACTGCCTGATAAGTGTCACTTCTGTTTATAGTACTTTGGAGGTCAGAACTAGTCATATAATTTTAATCTAACTGTAAGAGAGCCTGGGGGATGTAAAGAACCATATGGATATTTGTGTTCTGCCACAATCCAACCTTCCAGTCATGAAATATCCCCTTGCTACTTTCATCCCTCTCATATAACAAACTCAACCCTTCCCCAAGGAGATGATCTAAAATTTATTCAATCACTGAATCCAACTCATAGTCCAGGAACTCTGGATTCATGATAGCCTCTGAATTAGGTCTAATTGTGTCTTTGCTTTTTTCCAGAGTCCCATGAACTTGAAAGACAAATTGTATCTGCCCTCCTCTGCAAACACGACAATGGAATTCTCTAATTAGGAAAGGGGAAGGATTGGAAACAGACCACAGTCCTTGGCTCATAGCAAATGTGAAATCCCTGTATAGATAAGGTGAAGGCCCCTACCTCAAGGAGGCAGGGAATGGGTGGGGATTTCCTTAATTAGGTCATGATTCTGCTCTATTCCTTTTCTGTTGTTCTCAGAGGTCCCATGTGAAGTGGATGCTGAGAAATATGCCATCTTAAACTTAACACCTTTTTCTCAGCCCATTTCCTGCTCTTGGAAGGCTGGGGGCCGAAGAGTTGTCTTAAATTTTAAGAAGACAGATGATTTTTCAATCAGTCATGTGATTTCTTATGTAATGCAGTTGCTTTACAAACTTAATAAACTTCAAATCTATTTGTTTCCAGTAACTTTCATGTCTAGAAGCCCACCCCAAATTCTTTTTAGACAGTGTCCTTTAATCTGCTAAATGTTTTTGATCCTAGTATCTTTTTCTCCTCAATTTTATAGTGGCTACCTTGAGGCTATTACGCTTGAATTAAAAGGCCATAGCCTTAATTTGATTTTTGCAATGAATCATTTTATTAACTCAGAATTTTTATTGTATCATAAATTGGATGCTGTACATGTGTCCTGATACAGGTTTTAGAAGAGACAATGGATTAGAATCATCTATATCCATGGTTCTCAATGCCTTCCAGGGAAGAGTATCAATGTCTGGATGTATTTTTGATTTTTATGACTGGAGGGATAGGTGGTGCTTGTGCTACTCACATTTAGTGGGTAGATGGCAGGGATGCTGCTAAAAATTCTACAGTGCACTGGGAAGCCCCACTCAACAAAAGATTATCTGACTAAAAATGTCGAGAGTGTCAAGGTTGAGAACACTGCCTCCCAACACACAAAGACATATTCTAGAACCTCCACCTTTGGTTAGTCCAGAATTTTTCAGCAGTTTCTAGGTAAACTGACAGAGCCATTCATCTTCTTCAGAAATCTTGGAATTTCCAGGATTAATATTCTGGGAGATAAAGCCAGTAAGTGATAGTTCACCACCTGAGAGGAACTAGCCCAGCTATACTTATTTTATATATTTTGATATAGATATATTATATGTATCCCTAACACAACTCTAAGCCCATAGCAACTACTTAATATTATTCCAGAATAAGCTATTCTCAGTGTTTTTAACCAATAGAGGGTAGCTTCTCCATTATGCAAATATTCAGTTTATCCTTTAGAACAAATACAAAGTCTAAAAACTTGGCCAGATATAATCTTTCTGGAGGATGAAAATCTTAATGGTAAAATGCTAGAAATATAATTGGCTGAATGCAGTAGTGAATATAGGCAAAAGTAAGTAACAAAGCAAAAATTTCTATAGCTTTCAAGAGAGGTCATATTATATTCCTGGGAAGTTAGTAACATTTTGACATATTTTTTCTCTCTATTCTTGAGATGGTTTAGAGCAACTGATAATTAATCAGCATTTTCTTTAAGAAAAACTAATATTGTGGGAAGTTAACTTCATTTTAGAGTGTATTTAATACTTAGTGAAAAAGACTAGAAAAAGTCTATAAAATGAGTCATTTTCTATTAATAAGCTACTGCTTAAAATTACTAGTCTTATCTGCAAAAATATGGTTTTTTTGAATGTTATAGGATTTATGTCATGTCACTCTTCTCATCCATTATCAATACTTCCTCCATTTTTGTTTTATGTCTCCTTCCTTCTGGTGTTCATCTTATCTGTAGAGAGAAGCAATGTTTGAAGGAAATGCCCTTGGAATAATGTGTTTGTTCTCCAATGCGTGTCTTCATAATAATCATAAATTTACATTGCTCAAAAAATCTGAGGTTGGAGGGGGAGTTTCATTACAATCTGCTACATTTCTTGTAGTCTATGTCTTATTTCCATTTTGCCAGTTTTGATAGTTTTAGATTTGAGGCACATGGATGATCACTTATTTTAAATGGTATATTCATTTTTGCAGAGAAAGAAAAGCAGCCAAAAATTATAGAAATTGTTCAGTTTATTACAAATGAGAATGTCACAAGTAGAATGCCAGATTGTTCACCTTGTCCCTTGCCCTAACATCAAACTGTTCTATTCTATGTCTTTTTTGTAGTTATGAGTAATACCCCAAATATTTTACAGCACAGTGATGAGTCACAAAGTAAGGAACTATAAATACTCTTGTTCTCCAGAAACAATGAAGTTTAATCTATTCTTTCACATTACCCACCTCATATACTGTTTCATTTAAGGTTAAACTTTTAAAAAAACCAACTTTTCTCTACTTTAAAACATTTAATCTCCAATATAAGTTATGTTTTCTAGTAAATTGTTTCATTTTATCTAATGTTTCATAAATGTATCTAACTCTAGCTCATCATGTGCTGCTAGCTACACCTAATCACACACAGGTCTGAATTACTCCACTCCTATTTAAAGCAAAAGAACAAAAAGTAAGAATGGCAGATGTGTTCATAATTAATATCCTACTGGGTTAATCAGCAGATCCCTGGGAATGCTCTGAGACTTTTGATGTATTCAGAAAATCACGGCCTTGATCTATAGACCTCTCTTTAAGCACAGACATAGAACTGTTAGAGTTTGGGGAAGATGTGATCCTTGCAAATAAGGTGGTAAATAACATTAAGTCACAAGCTTGTCTCTTTGAATAACCTAATTCCATGCTTGATTTTGAGTATTTCAGTGAAGCACTTATGTTTAACATTTATGGTGGGTACTGTGTACAAGTGTTGCAGTTTATTAATATTGCATTCAACATTTCTTGTAGGTAATTCAAACAAGTATATCTCTTCTAAAACTAAGTAAATAGAAACAAGATAGGCTTTTTTCTTATTTTGAAATAGATATTTCAGAATTGTTGACTTATGAAGTACTTCTGAATGTGAGGATATAAGAGGCATGGTAATTCAATGAAGAAGAGGAAGAAGGGGGAGAAAATGATTTATAGGAAAAATTCCAAGTCTTTACGGTGAGACAAACTTGAATTGAAAGCTCAATCTCCTTTTGTGCGTCTCTCCCAGTTACCTAACAGTGGAACTTCAGTTACCTCATCTACAAGTGTGGAAATCTGTCTTAGAGTGTGAGGTGTTAAATAAGATGGAGCAGTATTTAGGACATTAAAAAATGCTAAGTTTAAAAGCTCAGTTTCATTGGGCACATGGAACTCTCATTGTAAAAACACTGTACTATATAAAAAGCTGAGTTTTAGTTATATTGTGGTTTGCATTTTAGTTTGGGAGTTAATGTATTCAGGTATGTGCCTGGCACACGGTGGATACTCAATAAATGTTGAATGAGAAAATGTTGGTCTAAACAGAAATCTTGGGATTTAACTAGGAATTTAGTAAAAGGAAAAAAAAGAACAGAATTGGAAGAGATTCATCAGCTCTCTCTTAACTGTCTCTAGATCGACCATTTGTGAGGTATTTCCTGCAAGCTGAAGAATGCAATACGTGGTCATTTTAGGTGTATTCCTCCTTGAAAATTATGTTTCAAGTACTTTGGTTTTGTGTTTGATTACTCAAGGCATTACCTTCTCCACAACCTAGTTTTTCCATTGAAAATGGTATTAACAGTTTTTCTGAGTCAGAGAATTTATATCATCTTAGTCTCTGAGGGGAGTCAGGGGTAAGGGGAGGTGAGGGATGGGGCTTACACTCTGCCATGTTTGGGGATGGAACATGGCACTACGTGTTCCAAAGTGCTTACCTAACAAGTATCTCCATGCCAGAGGGAGTGAGGCATTAAATAGCAAATAAAAGATATCATGATAAATTGAAAGAGATTGGGGAGGAAGTTAAATGGGTTATATTTTAGTACTTTAGTACTTTAAACTGCATTTCCCTCCATTTTTTTAAAAATAAGGAGTTTCACATTTTCATTTTATACCAGGTCTTACAAATTGTGCAGCTCATGCTGATATATGTTGGTGAATCTTAAGAAGCTTAGTGACTTAGCCTGACTTGCCTTTGCCCTCTTCTCAGGCTGCATCTGGTAATACTCATCCTCCTCACACTGCCTTTCATCCTCACTAACCTTCTCTCTGCTTCTTCAACATGTTTCTTTTTTCTTACTTCAGAAACTTTATGCTTGCCCGTGCTTCCTCCCAGCACAGCTTCCTCTCTCTTGTCTTTTATTTCTCAGTTGGAGAATTACTCCTTCAGACAATGCCCCCTCAGCACTCTAACTAAAGGGGCCTCTCTCCCAAACTGCTTCTTTTCTCTCATAATTCCCTCTTTTATTGCTTTTATAAAACTTAACTACAATCTGTGATTTATTTACTGGCCATTTTTTGCTCAATCAAATCTAAAATTCCTTGAAGAGACCATCATATTTGTATCATTCAAAGTGAGACACACAAATGGGTAGAAAAGGTGCTAGTGCATAGGTGCACAATAATTCCTTGTTAAATAAATAGCATGCTGTTCATTCATCCTAAAAATATGAAAGGTCTACTCTGACAGAATACTAAGATTTGAAGGGGATATTAATATGACTCTTCTAGGAGCTTTTAATCTAGTCAAGAAGATGGAAGCAGATATACAATTAAAAATAGTATATAATAACTTGTGGGCACCTGGGTGGCTCAGTGGGTTAAGTGTCTGCCTTTGGCTCAGGTCATGATCCCATGGTTTTGGAACTGAGCCCTGCAGAGAGCCTGCTTCTCCCTCTCCCTCTGCTGCTCCAACTGCTTGTGCTCTCTCTTTTGCTCACTCACTCGCTCTCTCCCTATCAAATAAATAAAATCTTTAAAAAATTTCTGTTATTAAAAAAGCATATAATAACTTGAATTGTCAAAATTAATATTACAAAATTACCATATTATTTCTTATGTGGCAACAGAAGAGAGTGGTTTGGAAACACAAGACTATGGGAAATCCAGCTTCTATATCATCCTTACAGCAACGAGGTCAGATAGGGAGAATAGCCTACAAGAATCTTAACTGAAAGGAACTCATCACAAACTTAAAGGTTCATGGTAGTGGAATGGTAAGAAGGGCTTAGTTTTCCAAAACTGCATTCTGGGAGTCAGAAGAAAACAGATCGGTTGATCTCCAAGAAAGTGGATAGAGTTTCATCCTCCAGGTATGTGAAAGATAGCTCAGTTGTAAAAGGTCACTACTTATCCCAAGGCCATGAATCTATCTACTGTGTGTCAGTGCTTCCTGATACTGTGTCAAGCTCAGCCCTGAATTCACTCCCCCAAACTTCCATGATCCATCTCTTGACCCTATTGTAAACTCTTTGCTAAAACAAATTTATTTTTGTCTTCTTGGACAAGATTTACTCCAATTGTTTTCTTTGGTCCTGAGGCTTCTTCCTATCAAAGATGCTCTCCTCAGTTATCCATAGGGCCATGACATCCATAGGTCCATAAGTCTTGAGGTCCTGAATCTCCACCCTACCAACATGACCAGGTTCCCTTTTATTCCAGAAGAGCATCGGGTACATATAGAAACTTGGCCAAGGCATGAAGGGGTAGACTGGAAATGATTTTTATTATTTTTTTATTTTTTTGAGATTTTATTTATTTGACAGAGAAAGACACAGTGAAAGAGGGAACACAAGCAGGGGGAGTGGGAGAGGGAGAAGCAGGCTTCCCACTGAGCAGGGAGCCTCATGCAGGACTCAATCCCAGGACCCTGGGACCATGACCTGAGCCGAAGGCAGACGCTTAACAACTGAGCCACCCAGGTGCCCCAGGAAATGATTTTTATATTACCAGGCTGGATTTCAACATCCATTTTTAGCTCCAGTTGGATGTAGCAGACAAATAACAGATTTTAGGAGGAACATCCCACAGTCTAAAATTTTGGAGTCACACCACTGGTAAACTGGGTTATGGCCACTGCTTACAGAAAAAAAAAAAATCCATATACTCTCTTTTGGTTTTAGGCATTTTTTGTAGATCATCTTCCTTAGAAGTAGAGCCTCACATAAGACAATGTGTAAAACTAGGAAGGAGAGTATGTGTTCAGGAGAAATTTCTATGTGAGTGAGAGAAGAGGATAGGGAAGGAGAAAAAGCTAAGCAAAGACTTGGTTTTAGGTGTTCAATTTTAGCCTGATGTCACAGGGAAGCACTGGAACATGAATTACACCAGAGAGTCTGTCCCACCTTGAGGCAGTAGGGCTTTTGTATCCACATTAGCTACTCACTTGCTCAGAGTCACCCAAAGTGGGGTGTTTCTCTCAGGTACGTTTAGTTAGGTGATCCCAAGATCCTCCTGTCTGAGGAGGTTGAAGATAATGAGCTAATAGCAGCAGGCAAAAGGGATTCATGTATGTCTGAAAGGGCCACCAATAATATCTTCAATGGACATAGAGCTGGTAGATATAAATATAGATGCAGGTAAGTGATTGCAGCCAGAGAATAGAGTCTTCACAACCTCTGGGAGTTATCTTTTTAAGAAGAGCCAGTGTACGAGATAGAAATAGAGCAAGGACAATGCACATATTAAATTTTATAAAGAAGCCAAAGGAAATGGGTGGATATTGAAAACCTTTAAGACCTATATATTTATTAGGTTTGTAGGCACTAGTGCTTCAAGGAGGAAAAGGGTAGTGAGAAATTGAGGAAAGGGAGTAAGACATCCACAAGAATAATCTTCAATTATTCATTCATGTATTTGAGCATCAATTTATAGAGTAAAAAACCTGAAATTGCCATGATCCCATGGATCCTATGGTCCCACGGCATCACATGACACATGACTGTGAGCAGGAAATGTAGGTTTGATTTTCATCTTATTGTGTACACTAGTCGTCACTTTCATGTATATCATAAAATTTAAAATCTCTGTGAATGGACAAACTGTGAGAAGATGCACACAGGCTAAGTTCACTCCTGAGAAGAATAAAAGGAATTCATTTCAGAAAACTTTGGCTCTAGGTGAACTGTGTAAAACATTTGACATTTTTAAAAATCACCACCTATTGGGTGATGAATGAGAGGTTTCTTTGTAGCAACTATTCAAACCAACCATTTGGGAAATGGCTGCAATAGAACTTTCTGAAATAGAAAAATCATCATAAACAAAGGGACAGGTTTAAAGGATGGATCAGAAGAACCATCATCATTTGCTCATTTAATAGTAGCCTTGACCAGGGGTGCCTGGGTGGTACAGTTGGTTAAGTGTCCAATTCTGAATTTCGGTTCAGGTTGTGATCTCAGAGTTGTGACATTGAGCCCCATGTTGAGCTCCATGCTCAGTGTGGAGTCCGCTAGAGATTCTCTCTCCCTCTCCCTCTGCCCTTTCTACTCGTGCACTCTCTCTGTCTCTCTCTCTCAAATAAATAAATAAATAAATAAATAAATCTTTAAAAAAATTAGCCTTGACCAGTATTTGTAATACTGAACACACTTGAAGGCACTGTATTTTTGAAAGAGGATGCATTTTGCATTTAGATACAGTTGTTTTTAACTTGCCTCTTGTCCAGTTGTGTGTATGTATGACTTTGGCTAAGTTACTTAAACTCTCTGAGTTCATTTTCCTCATTTGTTCAATGGCCCTTGACAAGTTTTTATGAGGATTAATAAAGTGACATTAAAACAGTACCTGACATATAGTCAGAAATTGTTAGAACTTTTTCTTTTAGAGAACTACTAGGGGCAGTACTTGAGGTCTTATCTCTTTGCTCCACAAGGTATGTGCCATCTTTGCTTTAAATTGGTTATTTCATCTCTGCTGGTAGCAGAAGGTATACCATAGCCTCCACCTTGGAATTGGTGGCTATTGAGTGGGGGATAAACAAGGATAGATTTTTTAGTACTCCTGGATGGTGTGTGAGTGAGTGAGCAAATGAAGGAACAAGTTGATCAAGGGCACCCAAAGTTTAAGGATGTAGTAAAAAGCACCATGATTCCCAGTGAAAGAGCTTATCAAATATCCATGGATTCATACATAATACATTCTTTAAACACATAATAGAATCATAATGTTAAGTTAAAAAAATAGACTTACATGTTAATACAGAGTTTTCTTTTTCCCTTGAGGTCTAAAGTATATATGACATAATCTCTAATTACACCTTGCCATTTACATGCAGTCTTCAACAATTTATTTCCAGCATTTTATGCAAGGTCCTTAATATTATATTTTTCCTTCATAATTGAACCACAGTTGACTGGGTTTAAATCTAATAAGAGCCTGATTGAGGTTAAAGATGTGCCATAATGGGAATGACTAATGATTTCATCTTTGTTTCAACTGTATTAAGCTTATGAGACCTATGATTTTATCACCATTATCAGCATTTTCAATGTTCATTTTCCACTCATTTTGGCAAAATAATAAGGGCAAAGAGCAAAAAACATTCAAATAATTACATAAAGCCTGCTCTTACAGACAAAGATGGCATGACTGCCCAGACAGAACTCTTGGCTGTCAGGCGGTGCCACCACACATTAGTGCAAAATGTTCGTTGATCTGCTGATGTATGAAAGTCTGGATTTGGCATACAAAAGGCACTTTGGAGTGTCGATGTATAATGCATGAAAGTGTTGGCTGTTCAGAAGCTGAAAATATGAGAGTCAGGGACAGCCTGTATGTACATGAACAAAGAAAAGGAGACAGATATAGTAAACCATGGCTGACTTTGTCCTTTAGGTGTTAAGGAAGACTTCCAAGTAGAGGTGTCTCGAATGCAGTCCTTAGAGGTGAGTAGACTTGGATCAGGGATTGGCCCACGGTCTAACTGTGCACCCATCTTGGAATCGTTAAAGAACCTGGCATGTTCAGGATGTCTGAGTGCAGAACATAGAGTGTGGGAAGAGACAGAAGGAAGTTAGTTTGGAAACAGAGTTTGAAGAGCCCTGCATGCTATGTCAAGGAGGGAACACTACTCTATTTTGTAGGTGAAAAGGTCTTTTTATGGCTTCAAAAATGAACTGAAAAGTTAGGTGATTTCAATAAAAATCCAGTTTTCATGATTTTCTTAATAAAGAACAACACTGAGTTTTTATTCCTATGAGGCAACACTTGGCTAGAACAGGTTAGCTGCTGCTTTTTTTTATATAGGGCTTCTGCTCTCCATATTTTTCTTCCCATTGGTAGGCTTCTTTCATCTAAATAACCACTTTTACTGCCACTCAGTAAAAAATGCTGGGCCTTTAAATGTATGGGCCCTGAACATGATGGGGACCATCAGAGGCTTTAAAGGAAAAAACTAATCAGAGAAATCCACTTAAAATTTTATCATCATTTGGGTACTGTGTTGGGCTTTGTGTAGTAGAAATATGGGTCTGGGAACAAAGAGAAGATGGTTGGGGTGGGTTTGCTAGGGACAGAATAGGGAGAGAGAGAGAGAGAGAGAGACAGAGAGTGAGATACTAAGAAGTTATTTAGGAATTCTAGGTGAGAGGTAGAGAAGAACTGAGTATCCTCTGTATTTTTGTGAATTCCACAGCACTAGACATATTGCCTTGCATATATATTGGGTACTCAGTAAATGCTTGTTAAATTAACATATATTAACATAGTGATAAACATTTAATCATTGTGTGGACTTTTTCATACAGTCTTTGGGCCCTAGTTCATCACTTACTAAATACAAGTAAGGAAATAGAATTCAGTGACAGCTCCAAATAGACTGAAATTAGACGATTTGTTTAAATTGTTAACAGTGTTTCAAGTGGTGCAGAAGGATAATACATTATGGAATCTCCAGTTTCTAGTTCTATTCAGGTTTTGGACAATATTACCTTTAAAATCAATTGAATTGACTATGTTAGGATTAATAGATCCATTCACTTTTTTAATACTTTTGTTTTATAAAATATTGAGTATATTCCAAGAAATATTTATAAAATATAGGCAATGTAGAAATCATTATTCAAAGAATGCTTATGTATGGTCACAAATTACAAAATGGAACATTATGCCTTTGAAATCTTTTGTGTTCTTGTTTCTGAATCCAGTCCATTCCCATGTTAACTCTAAGAAAATCACTAGTCTAAATTTGTGTTTATCATTTGCTTGCTTTTATATTTTTAACTATGTTTCTAATGTTAAACCATATATTGCTTGCTTTTGCACATTATTTTTAACTCTTTAAAAAAGATTTTATTTATTTATTTATCTATCTATCTATCTATTTATTTATTTAGAGTGCACACATGCAAGTGGTGGAAGAAGCAGAGGGAGAGTAAGAGAGAATCTCCTTGCCATTTGCAACGATGTGGATGGAACTGGAGGGTGTTATGCTGAGTGAAATAAGTCAGTCAGAGAAAGACATGTATCATATGACCTCACTGATATGAGGAACTCTTAATCTCAGGAAACAAACTGAGTGTTACTGGAGTGGTGGGGGGGGGTGGGAGGGATGGGGTGGCTGGGTGATAGACATTGGGGAGGGTATGTGCTACAGTGAGCGCTGTGAATTGTGCAAGACTGTTGAATCACAGATCTGTACTTCTGAAACAAATAACACAACACATTTTAAGAAAAAAGAAGAAGAAGAAGATAGCAGGAGAGGAAGAATGAAGGGGAGTAAGTCAGAGGAGGAGACGAACCATGAGAGATGATGGACTCTGAAAAACAAACTGAGGGTTCTAGAGGGGAGGGGGTGGGGGGATGGGTTAGCCTGGTGATGGGTATTGAGGAGGGCACGTTCTGCATGGAGCACTGGGTGTTATGAACAAACAATGAATCATGGAACACTACATCAAAAACTAATGATGTAATATCTGGTGATTAACATAACAATAAAAAATTAAAAAAAAAAAAAAGAGAATCTTGAGCAGACTCCCACTTAGTGCAGAGCCCTACACAGGGCTCAATTTCATGACCCTGAGATCACAACCTGAGCTGAAATCAAGAGTCAGACACTTAACTGACTGAGCCACCCAAGTGCCCCTTTAACTTTCAATAAATAGAACAATACTGTATGTATTCAGTGATTTGCTTTTTTCACTGAGTGTTAGGTTTCAGAGGCTTAGACATTGATGCAGGTTAATGTAGTTAATTGACTTTTCAGTGCTCTCTAGCATTCCATTGTATGATCACACCCTGATTTATTTATTATATTTTTAATGAGAATTTGCTATTATAAACTGTGTGCTATTATGAACATTCTCCTGGTACGTATATATGAGTGTTTCTTTAGAGTTTAAGCCGAGAAATGGAATTTCTGCATCAAAATAAATGTGTGCATTCAAATTTGCTAGATTAGGTCAAACCGTTTTCCAAAGTAGTTTACCAGTTTACACAATGACCAGCAGTATATACATGTATAAAATATTTGTTTGCATAACATGCTTGCCAACACTTGGTGTTGTCAGATTTTTTTTAAATTTTTGTTTTTGTTTTTGTTTTTGACCATCTCATGGGTATGTAATGCTTACCTTATTGTAGTTTTAATTTACATTTCCCTGAAAAATAATGCCATATATTACTTTTTCATTTATTTGGATTTCCTTTTTTGTGAAGTATCTGTTCAATTCTTTGCTGAACTTCTGTGTTTTCTTATTTATTAGCTGTTCTTTAGAAATTTTGTATCCTAATCCTTCACTACATATGTTGAAAACATTTTCTCTTTTTCTCTGGATGGTGTCATTTGTTTAACAAACTGCTTAATCTGAAGGACTTTCAATTTTCAATCCTACCTTGTATAGATTGCACTTTTTGTATGGGGTCCTTATGGTATTTATAAAATAGTGTTCTGTATTATCTTATAAAAGTTTTATATTTTTGGTTCCTGTAGTTAGGTCTCTATTGATTTTTGTGAAGGGTATTGGAGTATAAAACTCCAGCTTTATTTATTTTTTCCATGTGGATAACCAGTTGTCCCAACACTATTTGTTGTAAATTCCATATTTTTACCATTGATCTGAAATATCACCTTTGTCACGAATCAAGTTTCCTTGAATGTGTGGATATTTTCTCTGGGATTTGTTATTTGAGTGAACTATTTTTTAGTGTATAGTAATACCATACTCTTAATTTTAATAAATTAAAAATAATTCTTGATACTTGGTAGGAGATACATTCCAACTTGTTATTCAGGAGAGTCTTGGCAAGTCTTAGCCCTTTGCTTTCTACTTTTAATCAGCCTGTCAAGTTACACTTAAAAAATTTTACTTAGAGACTGTTTAGAATTTTATTGATAAATTTGGAGAGATTTGGAATTTATGATAGCAAATCTTCCAACCTATGTACATCTCTCTATTTAAGTCTTCCTTAATATTTAATAAATTTATAATTTTCTCTATAAAATTTTTATAGAGTTTTGTTAGATTTATTTCTCAGACTTCATATATTTTTATAAAACATTAAATAACATTTTAAAATATTGTACATTCTAAATTTGTGGCTGAGGTATAAAAAGTGTAACTGATTTTTTCATGTTATTTTGTATCTTACAAGTTTGCTAAATTTGACTTCTAATCAATTCTAATAATATATATATTGATTTTCTTAGGCTTTGTAGCTAGACAATAATATATCCATGATTAATGAAGTTTTTTTTTTTTTCATTTCTTTTGATTTCTTTTTCTTGCCTTACTATGCTGGCTATGACAACTAGTACAATCGTGAATAGAAGTGAAGATAATAGGCATTGTTGTCTTGTTCTTGTTGCTGTAGGGAAAGTTTTCATTATTCTACTATTAAGAATAATGTTTACTATTTTTGCCCCAAAATACCTTTATCCAGTCAAGGAAGTTCCTTTCTATTTCTTGTATGCTAGTTTTTTTTTTCCTTAATCATGTATAATTCCTGAATTATTAAATGTTTCTAAACCAGTAGACACTATCATATGATTTTTCCATGTAGTCTATTAACATAATAAATTATAATACTTAGTTTTTGAAGGTAAAGACAACCCATACATTTCTAGGATGACCTAATTCAGTCATATTTTTCACACATTTCTAGGTTTAATTTGCTTATCTATATTTTTAGATTTATGCATCTAAAGATTATGAGACTATCTTTCTCATATTGTCTTTGTCTGGGTTTTTATCCAAAATATTCTAGTCTCATAAAATAAGTTGAAGAATGCTTATTTTTTACTATGTCCTAGAATAGATTTTTAGGATTTTAATTATGTGGTCCATAATTGCTTCATCAAACTCACTGATAAAACTGTCCAAACATGAAGTTTTCAGTACAGGAAGAATTTATCTACAAATTTAATTGATTTACAGGTTATAGAACTCTTCATATATCCTATTTCATCTTTAGACAGTTCTGTTAAGTTACGTTTAGACAGTTCTGAGCCACCCAGGCGCCCCTTTATGATTGTTTTAAAAAGTGAGAAATTTGTTGGGACACCTAGGTGGCTCAGTCGTTAAATGTCTGCCTTCAGCTCAGATCTGATCCCAGGGTCCTGGGATGGAGCCCTGCATCAGGCTTCCTACTCAGCCGGGAGGCTGCTTCTCCCTCTTCCACTCCCCCTGCTTGTGTTCCCCCTCTAGTTGTCTCCCTTTCTCTGTCAAAAAAAAACTACTTAAAAAAAGTGAGAAATTTGTTAATCTCTAATGATAAGAAACAGAAGTTAATGAAAGAAAATACACATACAGTAGAATGAATTAGCAACTTTTATTGCTTTCTTAAGGTTTATTTTTATATTCTTCTATCTTATTTTATTTGATTATCTGACTTCTTTATTAAAATAAACATATAATTTTAAGTTCCTTTCTAAACACGGTTTTAATTTTATCCCACAATAGTGGTATATAGTATTTTATTATCATTTGGATTTAAATATATTATTATTTTCATCATGTTTTTTGAATCATGATTATTTGGAATGGTGTTTTGTAAAATTTTAAATATGGTTATTAGAGTTATCTCTTTTATTTTTAAATTCATTTAAAGATTTATTTATTTATTTGAGCGAGACAGAGAGAGCATGTGAATGGGGTAGGGACAGAGGGAGAGGAAAAGAATCTCAAGCAAACTCCCCACTGAGCATGGAACCCCATGCAGACGTCTATCTCATGACCCTCAGATCATGACCTGAACTGAAATCAAGAGCTGGACATTCAATGGACTGAGGCACCCAGGCGCCCTGTGTGGTTATCTTTTTTTAATGATCTTTAATTTAATTATACTGTGACTAGCAACATGGTCTGTGTACTTCCAATCACTATACCCTAAACATTTGACATGAATATTTATTATACAACCATCTAATATTAAACAATAGCTTTACCTTTCTTCCAAAAATATGAGGACCTTAGTATTGTTTACCTCTAGTATCTCCTATCCCAAAACATGTGATTTTGGTATTAAGGTTTTTGAGTCTATATTTTCCAACTCCACAATAAGTTATTACTATTGAACACTGAATTCATGAAATTAATTGTTCAGTTATTTTCTCTGTCACATAGTTCCATTGAATTCTCTAATTCATTGTCAAATTAAGTCAACTATCAGCCTATCTTTCACTCTATGGAAAATAATTTGACTTTTTAATTCTCAGAAGATTTTTCTCTTTATCTTTGGTGTTCTGTGGTTTCACTGTGGTGAATCTGGGTGAGGATTTCTTTTTATTCTTCTAATTTGGAAATTTGGAGGCCTTTGAATATGTGGATTTATGTCTTTCATTTGTATTGGCTAATTTTCAGAAATTTCCTTTCAAATACTGCTTATACCTTAGTTTTTCTTTTTCTTCTGTGTTTCTGTAAATTCAAATATTAGTATGAGTTTTTCACAGCACTCCAGTTGTGTGAATTAAAGCTGCAAAACCATGTAGAAGCTGGCTTTTGTTTACTTAACGTTTTTAACTTTGTCTTTACTATGAAGATTGAAATTTTGAATGTCACAGATTTTAGGGGTTTTCTCTAAGATTCCTCATCTTTTTATTAATGTATCCCTGATATATTATTTTTTATGTATCCATATCCCTGATTTATTATTTTTTTAAAGATTTTATTTATTTATTTGACAGAGAGATAGAAAGCACAAGTAGGCAGAGAAGCAGGCAGAGGGAGAGCTCAGGCTCTCTGCTGAGCAGGGAGCCCAACATGAGGCTTGATCCCAGGACCCTGGGATCATGACCTGAGCTGAAGGCAGATGCTTAACTGACTGAGTCACCCAGGTTCCCCCCCACCAAATCTATTACTAGTTCTATCTGGTAAAATTTAAATCACAATTGTTTTTTATTTCCATAAATTCTCTTTGATTATTTTTTGAATCTGCTTGGTCAATTACTTTTTTTTTTGTCAATTTCTTTTAATCAGTTATCAGTTTTTCTATTCATATTTTAATATTCATTAAAAGATATATATGTTTATTTAATATTTTATATTCATAAATCCATTCCTGCTGTTTTTGTGCTTGTTTTCTCTTTTGATTTCTTGGGGATTTGGTGAGTTATGCAAATTTGAGCAATGACCTTATGTTTCTTGAAATCTCGACTGGGGATATATTTCAGTCCCAAATGAAGATAGGTGCTCAAGAGAGAATTTTTGTTTGCCTCTGTGTAGCAGCTGTATCTATTACCTAGTTTGGAACCAATGTAAATTCAGTTTTTTGATTTGAGATTTTCAAAGTACCCACATGTATGAATTTAGGTTATAAACCCATGTGAAAACTAGCTTTTGCTTATGAAATCTCAAGGAATATCTTTAACTTCACTTCTGCTATGAAGGCAGGAACTTCAGGGTCATAGCTATTTAAGAATATTCTCTTGGACTCCTTACCTTGACCAGAATTTTATCTATGCCTCTTTTCTCTTGAGCCCTTGAAGGCCATGAAAAGGAAACTTTAATTCTACCTTGTTTAGTAATCTCTCAAGGTAAAACCTGTCTTCAGAGATCCTCTTAACACTATTTTACACTTTTACTTATATTTTAGTCTGAATATTCCTTATTTTCTTTTGAATTAATCAAGACATTTAAGAAGATATCTTATTAACATTTTTAGAAGTTTCTTCAGTGGAGAGGTGGTTGTACCATATTGCTAGAAATGGAAGTCTGACTATGTTTTGACTAGCAAATATTGAAGTAAAACTTAGAGGAGAAAGAAAAAGTTACCATTCGTTTTAGTAATTTTCTCATCCTGGGAATGGTCTCAGCACAGGCAAGCCAAATAGGATAGTGATTCCTGACTGTGAAGAGTAGTTCAGGATAGAGGCCAAAAAGCTATTCCTATGGAAGAGGTTGGTCTCAGGATAGGCTGGAGGGAGTTTTATTGTGCAAAATTGAAGGGACAAAGTCAGTGTGTGCATCCCAGATAGGGCTGCCAGATTAAGTACAGGACATCTAGTTAATTTGAATTTCAGATATATAGTGAATATTTTTAAGCATATGTCCCAGTTATTCACTTTCATCCAGCCATCTCTCATCCTAAGTATCTAAGGTGGTATTGGATATCATGGAGTGTATGATTTGTAAGCACTATATTTTGACTAAATGAAAGCCTTAGAGAAGTACTTTGTAAACTTTAGTGTGCAAAACACATCACCAGGAGTATCTTGTCAAACTGTGGATTCTTATTTAGTTGGTCTGGGGTAGATGATGAGATTCTGCATTTATTTCTCTCTCTCTCTCTTTCTCTCTTTCTCTCTCTCTTTCTCTCTTTCTCTCTTTCTTTCTATCTTTCTTTCTCTCTTTCTTTCTTCTTTCTTTCTTTCTTTCTCTCTTTCTCTTTCTTTCTTTTCTTTCTTTCTTTCTTTCTTTCTTTCTTTCTTTCTTTCTTTCTTTCTTTCTTCTTTCTTTCTTTCTTTCTTTCTCTCTTTCTCTTTCTTTCTCTTTCTTTCTTTCTTTCTTTCTTTCTTTCTTTCTTTCTTTCTTTCTTTCTTTCTCTCTTTCTTTCTTTCTTTCTTTCTTTCTTTCTTTCTTTCTTTCTTTCTCTCTTTCTTTCTTTCTCTCTTTCTTTCTTTCTTTCTTTCTTTCTTTCTTTCTTTCTCTCTCTCTCTCTCTCTTTCTTTCTTTCTTTCTTTCTTTCTTTCTTTCTTTCTTTCTTTCTTTCTTTCTTTCTTTTTCTTTCTTTCTTTCTTTCTTTCCTTTCAATCCTGCATTTCTAACATGAATGAGTTCTGCTCTAAATGTAAGCATGCAATCTCCTCTTCAGATAAGAGAAATTTAAAACAATAATCTGTCCTCAGTAGACAAGAACCTTCTGCTGCTCCCTCCTAGAACTTTCAAGGCAGAAATATTTTTCTCAGCTTTTGAACTTTGTTTTTTGTTTTTTGTTTTTTTTTAAGATTCTATTTATTTGTCAAAGAGAGACACAGCGAGAGGGGGTACACAAGCAGGGGGAGTGGGAGAGGGAGAAGCAGGCTTCCTGCTGAGCAGGGAGCCCGATGCGGGGCTTGATCCCAGGACTCCGGGATCATGACCTGAGCTGAAGGCAGACGCTTAACGACTGAGCCACCCAGTCGCCCCTGAACTTTGTTTTTAAGCATGCTTATATCACTGTTAAAATGTGGCTATGGGTTCAGTAGGCTCAATTCTTGCAGGTAGCCCTTCCTGAAACATATTCTCAAAATACTACCTCATCGTTAAAATACTGAAATACTGGAACTCACTCCTGCTCCATTGCTGACTCATATAGATATATGTAGTTCAGGATGCTTCATAGATGACCAAATAAGTATCAGTGTACCACATGTGATATTCCCTAAAACCCCATGGGGAAGAGTCATTTGGAATAAACACATTTCCAAAATAGATAACAGCTTATTCCTTCATGTTCCCTTGTATTTGAGGTAGAATCTGAATTAATGTTAGGAATCACATTAGCTTCCATTATACCAGCTGCATTGAGGGGAATTTTATACCTGAATTTTTGCATGAGCTTCATGTAGATCTAAATGGGTAAATAGAGTAACAGAGATAGAATGATAGAGACATGCTAGAGTAATTTCTATATGCTCACCTCCCTTTCTTCTCTAACCTCTGGTCAGTTCCATACTACATTTACAAAAACAGATGGGAAAGCCTGGAGTAAGTGCAGTCACTGTCTAGGGTTAGATTTTCCAACATTTTGTTAGAGGCTAGAAATGTTCTCTTCCTCCTTTGGAATGCCTGTTCTTAATTTTTCTATGAGATAAGTACATCATTCAAATTCATGAGTTTAGAATATTCAAGTGGTACAATATAATATGACTAATGAGTGTGAGCTCTGTATCACCTTATCATCCTGGCTGTTTTTATCTGTATGTGAATTTTTATGAATTTTTAAACCTGCTTCTATTCCCATGGTATTTCGGTAGTGGTCATTGTTTGCCATTATTCTGAAATTTTGTTCCATTTATTCTTTTTCCTAGAATTGCCATGAAAATAAATATAGATCATAATATGTTTAAGGAGCAACAATTAAGAAGAATTTATTTTTTCTCCTAATTCATCAAATGTTGATGCTTTTGCATGTGAATGGTTATATCTTATTAATGGCTTCTGTGGTGTAACTCTGTAATTAATATTTATATATTAGCTACAGTATCTGTTCTTATGGAAAAAAGAATTATATAGTATAAAATTGAATGTTTTAAAGCATTCAAGTAAACCAAAAATATTTCCTCAAAAATGTGTTGAAAGGATGTAACAATCCAGCATGTGATTTTAATTAATGTCCAAGTAACTAAAAATGTATTTAGTTCATAAAGAAAACATATTGACATCTAATTATGGATCATAGAATTTGGTGCAGCGAAACCGTAGTGCATCTGTTCAGTGAAAACATAATCATGGAGAATACTAAATGGCACAATATATAATGAAAAATTGAAATAATGCACAAATAAGACCATTAAAAAAATCACAGTGTGAAACTAAATAGAGTTGGAATTTAGCAAGAGAGGTCTGGTAGTTCTAGATTTACTGATAACAGAGATTGTCAAATTCATACAAAATTTACTATGCTAATTTTAATGGTTGTGCACTAGAATCGTCTCTCTTTTCTCCTTTAATGGAATTTAAATTTTTTTAAAGTAGGAGAAAGTTAGTGCAATTAGCCCACTTTCATATTTTCAGGTTATATATAAATTGAACTAAGGGTTATCTTTTTGATAAATCATTTTTCTTCAATTAATGATGGCAAAGACTAACAAATGCCAAGAGTGTTGACTTTATTTTTCACAGTATTATTGGCTCAACCCCTTTATCTCTATTCCCACTATTTTAGTACAGGCCATAACTTCCTCTCATATGGAATTTCAATAGCTTTCTCAGTAGCTTCCTAACTGGTTCACTTGGTTCACGGTGGACACCATACCTCCCAGTCTATTCCCACCGACCCCCAGTTGATTCAATACTTACAGCAGTGGTTCTCAAATTTGAGGTTGTATCTGAATCACCTGGAGGACTTGTTAGAACACATAACAGCATCCTTAGTGGTTCTAGTTCAGTTGGCCTATGAGGAGGCCCCAGAATTTGCATTTTGAATGATTCCCAGGTGATGCTGATGTTATGAATCCATGGACCACATCTACCATGTGGCCCCCAATCTATCTTTTCTGCTCATCTCCAAGTTGTCTCTCCCTAGGTACTTGATGCTTTAGCACACAGAATAACTCACCGTTAAAGAACATGCCCAAATATTTTTACACCTTCATGTTTTGTTATACTATTCCAATCTGCCTGGAAAGCTCTTAGCTCTTCACCTACATATTTCAGTCATTCAATTCTCAGCACAAATGCCCTCTCTGCCATGGAGCATCTCTGATTCTGTCATTTACATACGTCAAAAATAATGACACACTTCTCTGAACTCTTTCCACATTTCCTTTCTCTTTTATTAATTTCTGCTTTCTCTACTTTTTATTAGTTTTACTTGAATACATATCTAAATTATTCCATTAGCTTATAAGGTATTTTGAAGCAGAGCTTGAATTTTGCCCTATTTTCTAGCACGGTGTTTTATAAATAGAAGTTACTAATAAATATTTGTGGGTTTTTATTTATTTATTTTTTTAATTTTTTATTTTTATGTTAATCACCATACATTACATCATTAGTTCTTGATGTAGTGTTCCATGATTCATTGTTTGTGCATAACACCCAGTGCTCCACGCAGAATGTGCCCTCTTTAATACCCATCACCAGGCTAACCCATCCCCCCACCCTCCTCCCCTCTAGAACCCTCAGTTTGTTTTTCAGAGTCTATCGTCTCTCATGGTTCATCTCCCCCTCCGACTTACTCCCCTTCATTCTTCCCCTCCTGCTAGCTTCTTCTTTTTCTTTTTTCTTAACATATGTTGCATTATTTGTTTCAGAAGTACAGATCTGTGATTCAACAGTCTTGCACAATTCACAGCACTCACCATAGCACATACCCTCCCCAATGTCTATCACCCAGCCACCCCATCCCTCCCACCCCCCACCACTCCAGGAACACTCAGTTTGTTTCCTGAGATTAAGAATTCCTCGTATCAGTGAGGTCATATGATACATGTCTTTCTCTGATTGACTTTATCTGTGGGTTTTTAAAAATTTATGTAATGATCATGAAAATAGCTATGATAAAGATAATGATAACAGTAATAAGACCATCTAAAATCTACTGGACTCCTACTATGTAGCTAAGCAGGATTCTAGCTTCACACATTATTTCATTTCACCTCCTTGTTATTTCCATGTGATTATTTTCATTCCCATTTTATAGGTGAGAAAACTGAGGCACCAAGAAGTTAAGTAATTGTCCATAGTCACATAGCTGGTAAGTGGAGTAACTGGGATATGATCCCAGGAGGTAAATCTCAAGAGCTCAGTCTTCTAACAGCTTATACAATGAAGCTTCTTATATCATAAAAACGTAGACGCTTAAAGTTAGGCACCAAAAGGACAGATATGTCTGCAAAATTTATCTTGTGGTTAGAAAACTGACTGAAAATGATGATCGCTAACTCATATTCAGTACCAGAGTGGACTTGAATATTCCTCCAGTTGCAGTTCTCTAAAATTCTCCAATCATTTCCTTTCCCCAGTCATTTATTTGCATGACACAATTACAAGGAACGCAATGTAACCTCTTCTTATTTTCACAATATCATGGTAAAGTATGTTTCTCTGAGGGTGGACCTGGGATCACCTGCATCAGTACTACCTGGGGTGCTTGGGGGAAAGTGCAGAGTCTCAGAATTAATCAAGATTGAAGAAATCAGAATTTCTGGAAGAAGTGCCTGAGACTCTGCCTTTTCCCTAAGCACCCTGGTTGTTCTTAGGTACTCTAAAGTTTCAGAAGTACAGTTCTCTCTGGATATCAAATCAGTCAACGTGATTTATCAACATTCATTTAGTGTGTGTGTTGTGGGGGTATGGGGAAGTAGATTCCAGTTAGTGACAGCTCTGAGTTAGGTTGCATATAGGGTGCCTGTGAAGGCACAAAACATGGGGGATGATTTGTTTGGATTACCAACGCTTCTTTTAAAAATGATTGTAACTATTTGATGACTTAGTGTACATTATGTAAATCAAGTAACCAAGTCATTTTCCCTTTAACCCATATAGGGCTCAGTTATTCTAGTATTTCTTAATCTTAGATAATTTTCCACCATCTTTTAAGGAAAAAAAAAAGAACAAAACAAAAAAACACTTCTTTTTTTTTTAAAGATTTTATTTATTTATTCATGAGAGACAGAGAGAGAGAGAGGCAGAAGGAGAAGCAGACTCCCCTCTGAGCAGGGAGCCCGATGCGGGACCCGATCCCAGTACCCTGGGATCATGACCTGAGCTGAAAGCAGATGCTTAACCATCTGAGGCACCCAGGCGCCCCCAAAAAACACCTCTTTGACTTTGGAGTTGACTTAAATTATATCCAATATAAAGTTTCTTAAATATTATATAAGCATAAAGCAAAGTATGCATTTTATATAATTATAAAATGCACCATAATGTATAAATTAAGTCCAAACAAAACCATAAAGATCACTATTCAAGTTACAAATATTAAAAATGAAGATTTTTTTATTGAAGCTCTCTGTCTTGTTATATTTTAAAGTAATGAATGTACTTCTTTTTTACCATGTCACTCTTTGTCAATGCAATTTTTATTTTGCTTTTGAACACAAGGTACTATAATCTGATTCTTCTTTGCTTTAATTATTTCTCTTTTTTAAATTAATTTTTAATTTTAATCACTACTCTTTTATTTTCATGGGCCAATCAATTTAAGAATACGTATAAAATGTAAAATATAATCATAAAAATGATAACTAAATGAAACATTCTCCAGAGCATATTTTTTTTAATTTTGTTAACAAATTGCATTCTAAAGTACCATGTATCTTTTATTTTTTATTTTTATTTTTTTTTAAAGATTTTATTTATTTGACAGAGAGAGCACAAGCAGAGGGAGAGAGAGGGAGAAGCAGGCTCCCTGCTGAGCAAGGAGCCCGATGTGGGACTCGATCCCAGCATCCTGGGATCATGACCCAGGCTGAAGGCAGCCGCTTAACTGACTGAGCCACCCCGCATATTTGTTTTTATATGCACTGATAATGAACTATTGCAAAATGTTCTGCAGTCAGATTAGGCTGTGTTGTCTGTTGGGCAGGTTTTTTCTGGTTAGTATGTTTTCACAACTTCAAGTTGTTTTTTTTTTTTTAAAGATTATTTATTTATTTGAGAGAGAGAGAGAGAGAGCAGAGCAAGAGAGAGAGGGCATGCACACAAGTGGGGGGGAGGGGCAGAGGGAGAGGGAGAGGGAGAAGCAGGCTCTCCACTGAGTAGGGAGCCTGATGTGGGGCTTGATCCCAGGACCCTGGGATCATGACCTGAGCTGAAGGCAGATGCTTAACCGACTGAGCCACCCAGGTGCCCCACAACTACAAGCTTTTTGATAACAACTACTGGGCAAACTTCATTCAGAAAGCATACTGGACACCATTTGGCCTTCAGTTCCTTAGAATGTGATCGAATGTAAACAAGGTATTAGGTCATAAGGCCGTCATGTAGATTGGATGGAATATACTAATATCAGTATTCTAAAATTCTTTTAGAAAAGAAAACATAACATTAAAAGCATCAAGAACAACAAAATTTCCAGAGCTTCAAAACCAAAATGAGTAGACCCTTGTTCTTGGGATCCTTGAAAACCTGTAACTATTCTTTGGTGCCCTGGTTTGGCTTGGGAGTATAGAGTGAATATGGAAATTAACAGAATAGAAGAGAAATTTTGCATAATGAACATGAACTTCTGTTAGTGCCTTGTTAGATACTCAAATAAAAGAGGATTTGAAGAAAGGAAGAATATTGTATGGAGAAAGTTGCAAAAGTAATGGAAGCTACTGGCACTCTTCTTTCTTGTTTTGTGTTCTGGTACTCTCCTTGCAGACCACTCAGGCAACTCTATGTCATGTAAAAGGTGACTTCTGATACAAGTAAATTAAATACAAAAGCTTAATGTGCTTGGGTTGAATTTTTGGTCTCCAATCTGCAGCATGTAGTTGACAGTCCTGCATTAGGCATTCTTTGCTCTGGATTTCTAATTGTTCAAGACCTTTTGGTTATCTTTATTCACTGTGTCAAATGATATCACAAGAACAGAGGAATAAAGTCCACTTTCCTGACTTCTTAAGCATCTTTTGCTGATTCAAATCTAAATTAGTTCTAAAGAGCTCCATATTAAGAGAACTTAAAACTGTTTTCTTCCAGAAACTTATTCCATTGTATAACACCTCACATTTCTGTGTAGGCATCCTTGTCCATATCTAATCCAAACCCTCTGTACTGCATTTTATTCTTTCTCCCTTTGTCTGTCTTTAGCATCAGAAGAACAGATGGCCATCTTTTGTCAGTACTTGAAGACTGTTTCTAAGAAACATTAAGTCTGCATCAGGCCTCACTTGTTAGACAAAGCTCCTTTTCAGGACAGAAGCTAGACAGTCTTGGAATTTATCAGGTGTGTCTTGAAGCCCAAGTTCCCCTTTTCCTCACTTTAAGTCACTTAATAGCTTCGGGCTTTTATTTTTATTTTATATTTTTACTTTGTTCATCCCTATCTTCAGATATATAATCATTAAACATTTACATTGAGGTGTCAATGAGTGCTAAATCTTAAAATGTAAGCCATTGGGGGTGGATATCTTAATTTTCACAAAGAGAATTTTTTCTTACATTGAAGTTTTAATTGCAGGGTTACAATATCTATGAATTGGATAAAGGAGGGTGGGAGGAGGGTGGAGGGGAGGGCTGTCAGCATTGCCGCAATCATTCTGTGCAGGCAGTTGGTAAAATGCTCCATGTGTGCGTAGCAGCTCTCTTCATTCATGCTTCATTCAAAAAATATTCATTGGGCATCTAGTTTCTGGGGCACTGGAAATCCAGCAGTGAATTAGACAAAGTCTTATAGAACTTGTTCTTTGGGGGGTAGAAAAACAATAAACAGGGGTGCCTGGGTGGCTCAGTTGGTTGAGATTCTAACTCTTGGTTTCAGCTCAGGTCATGGTCTCAGGGTCATGGGATGGAGCCATGTGTCAAGCTTCTCACTCAATGGGGAGTCTCCTTGAGCTTCTCTCTCCCCTTTCCCTCTGCCCCTACCCTTCCACGTGCACATGATTTCTCTCTCTCTCTCAAATAAATAAATAAATAAATCTTAAAAAAAAAAGCAAAAAATGAACAAACTAACAAAAACAAGAAAATGGCTGGTGTGAGAAATTTTAGGCAGAGAATTAAAATAAGGTAAAATGAATAGTGAATGGCTGGCTACTTTCAATTTGGGAGTCAGAAAAGGCATTTCCTGGGGGAGGTGACATCTAAATTGAGATCTGACTATAAGACAGGGCCAGCCCTAAGCAAAAGCACTGCCAGGAGAGGTAAGAACAAGTGTAAGGACTCTACAGAGAGAGATAAACTTAGCACGTGAATGTCTGGCTCTAACTAGAAAAGAGGGAGTCTAGAGGATGAGAGGGAGGGACCAGGTCATGTGGGGCTTTGATATGCCAGTGTAGAGATTTAAGATTTTATTCTAAGCAGAGTGGGAAACCTTTGGAGCCAGATCTGATTTACAATTTTAAATATTACCAAGTCTGGCATGTGTTATAGCAGGAATGGAAGCAAGAATACCAGTTAGGATACTGAGTATTCTGGGTGAGAGAAAAGGATGACTCAGGACAAGATGGTAGAGGTAGAAACTTGGAGAAAAATTTAAAGAGGTTAGCAGGGCTTACTGATGATGGGTTGAATGTAGAGTGGGAGTGAAAGAGGGAGTCAAGAGTAATGCCTAGGCTTAAGGCTTGACTATTTGAGAGATGATGGTTTCTTTATTATTATGGGGGAAACTTAGGGAGAAATAGATCTAGAGGTAAAACCAAGATTTCATAGTATAACCTTCAATAGTAGTTAGAGTCAGAGAGTTTGAGGTTAGGCATACCTGAATTTAATTCTTGGTGTAGGTGCTTTTGAACTCATTGGTCTTGAGCATAAATGGAAATCAATATAAGCATATGATTGTGAAAATGAAAAAAAATAGATACTTCATAGAAAATACCTAGGTATTTCAGCATTTTTACTAAATTTAGGTTAGAATTTTTAATCTATTTTTTCTATTTTCTAAATTTTAATATTCTTTGCTAATATTTTATGCCATGACTCTAAGATGTATGTCCAAATTACAGAGTTTAAAAATTAAATCAGTAGTGTTATTGTTTGATCAATTATTTAACTAACAAATATACATTCTTTTAAATAACCACAGTGTTGTTTTAACCATAGTAATGTGTTGCTTTCTCATGGTCAATTGTCTAAGACTCATAGATATTTATACCATCGATAAGTACAAACATTGGTCATTTTCACACCTTTCATTATCCTATGTGGTTTTCTTTATAAAGACTAGGAACCAGCAATTATCCACTTTATTCATATACTTTTAACTTTTATTTTAAAACATCATAATATATTCTAGCCTTCAATAAACACTACTCTTCTCTATTTGGTGTCTTTATCAAACAAAATTCATTAGAATCTCTTGCATTTTTCCAGGTTTCTGATGAAAATGTAAGTCTGGCTTCTGGACTTTATAATCATTTCTTTGAAGGGAGTACATAGTAGGAGAGATTAAATAAAGTAGTTTTTTCTAGCTTTGAGGAACTTCTATTTATATTTCTCTTTTTTAGGCTGTGTCTTATGGGAAGGGGCATAGCTTACAGTTGAGAGGAAAGGGCCTTGGAATAATACTAAGGTAATTTTTAAATCATCGCTTGTACAAAATCCTTGTATAGAAGAAATCTATTTAAGTTTTGAACATCTAGAATTGGCAAATGCTATTGATTGGTCAATATTCTGTGGTCCCATATTAGTTACCTTGGACTTTCTAGACAGATAAAGAAGAGAGGATAATTTTCACTGATTAGGAGGATGCAAGTCTTTGAGGAAAAGTAGATGGTGATTAGTACTTTGTGTATCAAAGTTTTCTTTTTTTAAAGTTTATTAATGAAAATGCTGATGAGAGAAGAATCAAGAAAGAAAGATATATTGCACATACTTCTTCCTCTTGAAAAATAATGCTCTTAAACATGGCTCATTAATTTCTAGCCTGGTGGTAGTACTGATGATGTAATACTCCTATGAAAGTAGCCTTTGCATTTAACACATTTAACTCATTCATGTTTAACTCATTCAATATGATCAATTTATCAATATTAATAAGGCCATCAGAGAGTCTATTATAGAAATATGCATACTTTGTTCCTAATGCATATGCCTCTTTGCTAGGCAGAAATGATTTTGGTGGGCTAACTGAAGAAATCCAATGAAGGTATAAATGAAAATTTCTAAAATAAGAGGTACTTGTAGTTGAAAGCATTATAGGGTCCAAAATTCTGAGTAAAGAAATCATTTTTTATTTACTTCAGAGAGACACTATTTATCTCTGTTGGCCAACATACTTTGAAACAACTATTTGGTTTTAATGGATATATATCTTGCCACTCTGCCATCAGTAATTTGAACAGCTTGAAATACTGTATGTCATCTTACGTTGCTTTCTCTTTGAAGCAAACACAATCACTGGATTGTTTTTCATTGATTTAAAAACATTGACTTGCTGAAGTATGAGCCTGTGTGCAGTCATAATTCTTGTCTTTTCTTCCTCGGCAGAGCCTGTGATAATTCTTTGAGTTTCAAGCAGGTGTCATGCATCAGATCCAAGTGCTTAATAAATGCACCAGAACTATATTTTCCTTAAGGCCTTGTGTTTATCCCATTTCCATTTATCTTGTGAAATATCTTCAAATGCTTTTTTAAAATTCTGGGAAAGAGCAGGTTAGCATTTCTACTTGGCAAGCAGAACTAGTAAGCGTAAGGCTCCCTTGTCTGTTTTGACCTTAACCAATGTTGGTGATTCCCAGTCTGTGTGCCAAGGGACTGTGAGGAGTGATGGAGTTGTTGGACAGAGCCCA
This sequence comes from Zalophus californianus, assembly GCF_009762305.2. Taxonomy (NCBI): domain Eukaryota; kingdom Metazoa; phylum Chordata; class Mammalia; order Carnivora; family Otariidae; genus Zalophus; species Zalophus californianus. The sequence continues at coordinate 68,660,295 of NC_045599.1, read as the reverse complement.
CCAATCCATATGCACACCAAACTTTTTTTTTTAGTAATCTGAAAAATATTTCTAACATGAAAATGTACTGTGTTTTTTCCTAAATGCATATAAATACTGCTGTGATCAATAAAATACAAATACACTTAAAAGAGATCCCAAATTCAAGATGGCATTTTGTCACTGTATTTTCTCAATTAATGGATGGTACTAGGTTACCTGTATTTTTTACATTGTAATTGATAGTGCTCAATGCATTAAATTTTAAGATTACATTATTGACCATAGGTACCTTACTGATCCCAAACTGAAATGATTTTTTTATCACATCCATATTGTGAGCTGATCATCAGTGATTTCACATCATTTTGATTAACAGCACACTAATACATTAATGATAATATAATTAACAACTCTGGTAACTATTTTGTTGGGTGCAGAGAGTCATTTAGTTTTCACAGCAACCCAGTGAAGTAATCATTATTATTATTCCCTTTTTGTTAAGAGGAAACCAAAGCTCAGAGAACTCAAGGATATTGCCCCAGGACATTCAGTAAACTAATAAGTAATAGGGGCTTTAAATCCTAGCTTGGCCATCTGACTCTAAACTCCTTGCTCTTTTGACTCTATTGTACTACAGAGCAGTGTGACAGGTGAAACATGCCTATCAAAGTTGTGCTTGATTCTAGAAGACATATATTTATGGAATGGATATAACTGGACCCGCCTTAAATTTTGTTGAATTTAAAAAATTACGATTTTTCAAGAATATTTAATCTAGAAAAAATTGTTTGCAAAATCCATGACATCATATTAATGCTATTCAAATGAAGCAATTACAGCAACTACCCCTTACTATTAAACCAACAGCCACCTACTAAACATGTCCAATTTTGACCTACTACTTCGAATATTGAGAAAAAGGAGGAGAAAAAACAAGCAATGATAGGGAGATTTAATAACTTAAGGGCAGGGAAGAAAAGGAGGGAAGAGCTACATGTAGTTCATGGATTCTAAATAATGAAAGACCTGGGGCCTTAGCAGTAGAGTCCCTGAAGGGTTTCAGCTCATTCTTTTAATCCCTAATTGCTCTGGTGAACTAGGTGTTAGCCTAACCTACTGCTTCTCTTCTGTATCCTTCTTCTCATTATTCTCCCTTCCACAGTGGAAAATCTTACTGTTTGTTTACAATCCAGAGTTTTAAAGAAGCTGAACTAAAATTGGCTGCTTCTGGGACATCCCTGCCAATGGATATGTTCCAAATTGGCTCTGCCACGAAGAGGCAGCTATGCCCACATAAGGATATTTTGGCTTAGTACTTCTGTCGTCTTGTTGCCAGGCAGACAATCATCCAGGAGTGGGAAAATACAGCTGGGGCAAATGTTTATAGCTAGAATGGTCAGCAGGTTGGAGCACTAGTCTGAAGGAAAGGGTATCTGATGTCATGTTTGACTCCTCATGAGAAACACTTAGTGTTGGACTTAGCCTCTTAGCCCCCAATCAGATGGACATGGACCACAGTACATATACCTTCTGTCTGCCTGGGGAATATTTCTCAAAGCATTCAGTTTATTTCTTCCATTCCTGACTGTAAGGGAGATAACAACTTTCTTTTCTGGTATGAGAACAGGCAAATAACTCTAACTTTTCTAGTGTTATAGTCAAGTTTAGGAGAAAGAACAATTCTCTCAGCTCTGGAAGAAAAGCTTCCCTTTAAATGTTTCTCCTGGCCTAATATATTACCTGAAGATGGGAAAACAGGGTGTGTGTATAAAAATTCACATGTAGAAAGCATATGTATAAAACATAGATGTATATACAGTATTTATGTAAAGATGTCTTTATCTAGACATTCCGGCGTAGCTCCTAGTTAAGCCACAACTTTTATAATGGGAAAGCAAATCAGATTTGACTACATTGGCTGTTTAACTGAAGGAGCCACACAGATGGGAAAGAAGCACAGACAAATTGCTTTTGGCTCTGTTTGCCTTTATAACAACATCAGATATATTTAGTTTCTTTTTCTTTATGCGTTGTGCATGTTTCTGCCTCATATAGAAAGTCATTGCACATTGTCTTCATCAGGTTTGCCACTCTCTACTAACAGGCCCATTTAGCATTTCATTTACCTTCAAAATTTTTGAGATCCAAAGATATCATGGGAAAGTCCATTTTCAGATGTAGATGATGGGCAGCTAGAAATACTTAAATATCATGGAAGCGACTCTTATTAGGAAAAAGGAGAATCTTCTATGTTTGACCTCATGGTGGATAAATATTTCTGTTTAGCACAAAGTGCATTTCCAAGCTGGATGGACCTATACACACACCTTAGTTCCAATAATTCAAATTTGTTTTGACAGACCCTGTATTAACATGATGAACTGTGAGATTCACTAAAAACATTTAATTAGTTTACATGAACTTTTCATAAGGTGGTCACTTTGTTCTCACTCTTTTGACCTCTCCCATCTGTAAATGGCAATAGTTGTTATTTTCATATCCAGGTTTCTTGTGATGTTACACTGTCAGGTTGGAATAAGAGGAGTATGGTACAGGTTCCATCAATTATCCCAGTAGGCTCTCCGGTAATTGTTATTATCCTTCAAAACTAGTCTGTGAGCCAGGAATTAAAAACATATGGCTCAAACAATGTGGCAACTTCTTAAAAAGTTAATCATGGAGTTACCATATGATCAAGCAATTTCACTCTGAATTATCTACCCCAAACTTGTGTTCATATTTATATGAACCAATATTTATAGCAGCATTATGCATATAGCCCCAAAGTAGAAACAATCCAAATGTCCAACTGGTAAATGAATAAAGAAAATGTGGTATATCCATACAATGAAATACAATTCAGAAATAAAAAGTGACAAACTACTGCTGATACATGAAATGACAGAGGAACCTAAAACACATTATGCTAAGTGAAAGAAACCAGACACAAAGACTACACATATTGTGTGATTAAATTTATATGACATTTCTAGAAAAAGGAAATCTATGAAGAAAAGACACAGATCGCTAGTTGCCTGGAGCTGGAGATAGGAGTGGCGATTAACTACAAAGTAAATGAGGCAACTTTTTGGAGTGATGAAAAGCTTTAAAGCGGTTGGTGGTAATGGTTGCACAATTATATGTATTTATTAAAAATCATTGAACTGAGGTACTCTCCTCTCTGATATATTCCAGCTATGATGGAATCCTGTTTTGTGAATATTTGCCAAATTCTACTCTGCTCCAGGAAACTCTTCTGCACATGCTTTCCCTGGAACATTCTTTCCCGATACACTTGTCAAGGCTGGCTCCTGTTCTTGTAGGTTGTTACTAATGTTGCCTCTTCAGAGAGGGCTTCCCTGGCTTTGTAAAGGAGATTCCTGGACCCAATAATAATTTTGGTGAACTTCTTTCAAAGCATTTAACCCAACTTTGAGTTAGTTTCATTTACATATGCATGCATGTTTACATGTATATATTTAGTCTCTTCCCTAATAAAATAAAGGCCTGTAAGTGGAAGTATATCCCAGTACATGCTACAGTGGGGGTGTTTAATATTTGTGAAGAATTAATAAATCAATGAATAAGAATATTCCCTGTATTAAGCCATGAAAGGTTAGAAATATCCTAAATAATTTAGGTGGGTCTGCATGTAGTTTTCTTCAACTATTTTTGTAGTTATGAATGGACTTACCTCATCTAGCAACTACTGCTATTCCTGGAAATATTCTGGAATTAACCTGATATTTTGAGCACTTCTGAGTGTGGATTTAAGTCTTAACTGGCAACGGATTCCTGTATTAGTGAGGGACACCTGGAACTTTCCCAGGTTGACTTCCTAAAATCTCACATGATTCTGGGAGGCATAGAGGCTCCAGATTTATTCAGTGCTCGGGAATTACCAGTTGCTAAATATTGTTTTTTGACACCTCATCAAATTCTTTTAAAAACCTATTTTTACAATTGAATTAGACCTCCCAGTGTGCAAACCATAATACAAAACTAATGTACAGTTAACTGTGGCCTAAATAATGAGGCTTCCCCAAAACCTAATCTTCCTCCCAGGAAGTAGCTTATACTTTGGAAAAATCTCACTCATTACATAATCTGACAAAATAATGTAATACAGTTTTAATAGCTACAGCTAATACATTAAACATATGGTTTCTTCAATAATTACTAATTTTTACATTTCTCACTACTAATTACGGTATTAAATCGTTCCCTCCTTAATTTGTTCTGTCATAAGTTTTTATTTATTCCAGGCTAAATGGTGATAGAGTTGAGACTTTTGCACTTCTCCCATTAGCTTAACATCGCTGATATAAAGCTGCTGTGTGTTGTAATGGTTTATTATCATATTATTTTTGGTGACTTAATTTTCCTGTGATGATCGTCTCAATTTAGCCATTCCAGATGTGAAATAGTTTCAAAGGATATTTTAAAAACTTATCAACATTGTTGTTATTTGTGGTTTTATAGAATTTAATGCCATTTTGATAACTGCCTATTACAATTGCCGACTGCCTCCAGCTGCCTATTTGCTACAGGGTAACTTCACTACGGTAGTATTGTGGAGGCAAACCAGGCAGTTGGTTTAAATAGATCCAAAATACCCCTAGGAATATATTCCATATATATGTACAGAGAGAATAAACTCAGTCTTTCCTTGAATTATCCCTATATTAATGTAAAAAATTGGAAGAATCGGGCGCCTGGGTGGCTCAGTTGGTTAAGCGACTGCCTTCGGCTCAGGTCATGATCCTGGAGTCCCGGGATCGAGTCCCATGTTGGGCTCCCTGCTCTGCGGGGAGTCTGCTTCTCCCTCTGACCCTCTTCCCTCTCGTGCTGTCTATCTCTCTCATTCTCTCTCTCAAATAAATAAATAAAATCTTTAAAAAAAACAATTGGAAGAATCAAAAAAATATAAAAGTTCATTTGAAAGCAAATAGTGATTCGTTATTTATCCCACCATTGATGCTAACTTTTTAGACAAGTATTTAGTTGACTACTCTGCATATTTTCTGAGGCTGCCACTATTGCATATCTCCATATTTTTTTAGACCCCATTATTACATGGGTTGATATTTTGTTTTCTCCAGACTCTTCTAAACCTGCAGTGTCATATAGAGGTGGATTCCTATGGAGTGTGGCAGAGTTGAGTGGCTGGCTTATGACCTAGGAATATGACTTTTGAGTCTTAGGAAGCTAGATGTTTCAAATGTGCTCTGCATTCTGTCAAGTGGGGGCTGTTTCTCCTCCCATACATCTTGTACTACGGGGCTTCCAATTAAGGTAGTATCGTTTGTACTTTTCATGCCCTTGTTCCTCTTTTACTCCTCCCTGCCTTTGAAGGTCCAGCCATGAGATTAGCCACACTTTCCTCCTTGTTACACTCATTTACAGGACCCTCTTATTCCTGAATATTTTAGCTTGTGCTTCACTGTAATTCATTTTTTTTAAGTTTTTATTTTATTTTAATTCCATTAAGGCAACATATAGTGTTATATTAGTTTCACATGTACAATATAGTAATTCAATGGTTCCATACATCACCCTGTGCTCATCACAAGTGCACTACTTAATTTCCATTACCTATATTTAACCCATGGCCCCAACCCCCTCCCCTCTGGCAACCAGCAGATTGTTCTCTATAATTAAAAGTCTGTTTCTTGTTTTGACTCTCTCTCTCATTTTTTCCTATGCTTCTTTTGTTCCACATATCAGTGAAATCACAAGGTATTTGTCTTTCTCTGTCTGACTTATTTCACTTAACATTATACTTCCTAGCTCCATCCATGTATTTACCCAAAGAATACAAAAACACTAATTCAAAGGGTTACATGTACCCCTATGTTTATAGCAGCATTATATACAGTAGCCATGATATGGAAACAGCCCAACTGTCTATCGATTGCCAAATGGATAAAGAAGTTGGGGTATATATATATATATATATATACAATGGAATAGTAGTCAGCCATAAAAAAGAATGAAATCTTGCCATTCATTGTCATTCTTATCAACGCTACTCCCCGTCATACTTCTTAGTGATTTCGATATCCACAGAGATGATATTCAGGCTTTTAGCTTCTCTTTTTTAAAGATTTATTTATTTATTTATTTTGAGAGAGAGAGAGAACAAGTGTGAGTGGGGGGAGGAGCAGTGAAAAAGAATTTTCAAGCAAACTCCCCACTGAACACAGAGCCCAATGGGGGGACTCGATCCCATGACCCATGAGATCATAGCCTAAGCTGAAACCAAGAGTTGGATGCTCAACGAACTCAGCCACCCAGGTGCCCCAGACTTTAGCTTCTTGACCTCTTCAAATTCATTAATCTATTCCTCTGACTTATATGAGACATTTACTTCCAATGGTGTATCAATTATTGCATTCCTACCATAATCTCAGTTTTTGGCATGCTACTTTTTGACCACGTATGGTTTGAGCTGATAACCTGACTCCAAAACAAAACGAGACTCCCCACACTGATCTAGTTACATTTTACTGTCTTCCCTTATTCTGTTTCATATTCTCACTTCCCTCCTTATCCATCTTAGATTCCATGGTTTGTAATTATAAACATTACTTTGCTTTTGCCCTAATTTCCCTTGTCCCTCTCTCTCTCTCTTTTTTTTTTTTTTTGAGTAGGCTTAGAGCCCAGCGTAGGGCTTGAACTCATGACCCTAAGATCAAGACCTGAGCTAAGATCAAGAGGCAGGCACTTAACCGACTGAGCCACCCAGGTGCCCCCCTGTCTCTTTTACTAACGCGAGTCAGGGTTTATATGCAATCAGACTAATTCCAGTGTTTGAGTTCTTAATCACTACAGTATACATATATTATCTCATCTGAGTCTTACAACATACCTATAAAAATAAATCAGGAAATAGAAGCTTGGAGAAACTAAGTAAGTCTTTCAGGATCACACAGCTTAGAGTGGTAAAATAGTACTTAAACTCTGCCTACTTTGTGCCTACACCTAAGTAGCTGAACTTGACTCAGGAAAAATTTATGCTGACTCATCTCATTTTAAATTCATGATCATTTCAATGGGAGCTTTAGTGTTGTCAGGCAGACTTACACTTCCTTTGTCTTATTTTCTCCAATTATCTCTACACTCTTCTCAAGCCTCGTGTCCTTTCTTATTCTCAGTCTCTTCTGATAATCTTGAGTAATATTACACTGAGATCAAAGAAGCAGTTTGAAGGGATTGTTCCCATTGTCCTACCACCATATCTACCACCCCATGTACAGAGAGAGCCATATATTCGACATTCCCTGTCCTTAATGCAGACCAGCCAGCTGACTATACTTCTATGCATATAGAACTCCTTGTTTTTCACTAGATCTGAGTTCATTCAAGTAATTGACCCTTGTCTCTGTTATATCATTAAGTTATCAGTACACACATTAGAATGGCCAAAATCCAAAGCACTGACAACACCAAATGCTGGTGAGAATGTAGTGCAACAGGAACTCTCATTCATTGCTAGTTGGAATGCCAAATGGTATAGTCACTTTGGAAGACAGTTTGATGGTCTCTTACAAAACTAAATGTATTTTTGCCTTACAATCCAGTAATCGTGGTCCTTGGTATTTACCCAAAGGAGTTGTGTAAACTTATATCCACACAAAAACCTGCACGTAGATGTTTATAGTAGGTTCTATATTTGGAGAAAAGGCAAAAATGTAATGAATAATTACCAGAGCAATAACTGTTATAGTAGCTAATGAGTGCATAGAACACTGGACATTGGGAGAAGGAGAAGTCAGTTAAAATTACATGATGTAGACAGAGAGGATCTCAGAGAAACAGCATTTGTTCTGGCTAATGGAAGGTGAACCCTGTTCTTTGAATTGTTTCCCAGTTTTCCACACTCCTTTAGTCATAATAATGGACCTCACCAAAGTCAATATGCTGGCATTTATATAAAATGATGATTAATTTTCATTTCTTTTCCTATAATAGCCCTGGATCCCTTCCAGGTTGAGATCTTCATTGGTCTTACTTATGACTGAGTGTCACAAATTTGCACTGTGGTTAGTAAAAAAGAATGACAATAAAATTTGTAACCCCAGATTCCTTATTTTGACCCAGGAGGTTCTCAGGTTCTCACATGACACATGCAAAAATGCTGTCCCCCTCTTTGAGGTACACTATCATTGGTGGAGGTGGAGTTCTATGCAAATGCTAGTGGTAGCTATTACTGCACAGATTTCGTGTCCACCTCCCAAAAATATATTGTATTGAGTGAGTGTGTATGACAGGTATATTTACTCTAAGTTATAGAAAAATTAGCCACTCCTGAACTATAGTACCTTATTATTATTAATAAATTACTTTAAAAAAATGTCTTAAGTGACCAAGATAAATTACTAGGCTATAAAACCATGGTTTAAAAACTCTGTTGTATTTATTGGATCCATTGACTTTCCAGAAGATGTAAGGCTTTTTTTTTTTATGATTTCAGAATTTATGTTAATCTTTTAAAAAGTAACATGATGTATTGACAAGAACATAACATTTAGACTCAAAAGACATCAATCTGGTTCTATGTTCCAAGATATATCAGTTATATCATATTGAACAACCCACTTAATAATACCTAGCCTCGGTTTAATTATGTGCACCATAGGATTGTGTAAACTGCAAAATATTCAACAGTTTTGAGTTGTTACTCTTATCACAGCAGAATGAAAGCACAGTAATGGTCTTTTTCTATTTCCCCTTTCTCTTTCATTTTCTTTCCTGCGTAGAGATAGCTCCACAGTACTTATACAGCTTGTTTTTTCTAGTTCATCATGAGCTTGTCTGGTGAATTGGGATTTTTACAATTGGGTAGTTAGGATACAGTGTATGATCAGGGACTGCTGAATTACTTAGAGAATTTTTCAGTGTTGAGTTACTCAGTATTTCAAGAATATTTTCTATTTTTAAAATCATATGGGTGTGGTTAAGTGAGAAGGAAGGACCGGGTTGACTATGACATCTAAAGAGAAGTGGAAGAGATGGGGACTTGGGGGGGCAGCAGAGAAAAGAAAACATCTTTAGACAGTACAAGGAAAATGTTCCCTGAGGAGAAACTCTGAACTGGTGGTCTACATATGTCATTAGATGGCTCCACACTGCTCCTGTGGAGAAGGGGGCATGGCTGTACCATTGCTCCTGGGGAACGACTGGGAGGCAGCACAAGGACTGAGGCTCTTGCACACTGCTGCCTCCAGTTCCAAGGGAGCTGCTCTAAGAACAACCAGTGTAAGAGCAGGGTTTGCAGAGTTTGAGCTTCAGGTAGAGACTGGGGGTTGCATGAGTCTCATCTGTTCATCAATTCTACAAATATTTATTTGTGTTTACTGTGTGATAGGAATAGCAGTAGACAAAACACACAACGATCCTATCCTCAAGGAGCTTATACTGCAGAGAAGTCTAAGCCTTCGCTGTGAATAACAATCTCTTCTAGTTCACTAGATTTTTACTCTCCCATTGCCCCCCACTAGACTGTTTGGGTATCAATATAATAACCTGAGCATTGTCATTGTATTTTTATTGATACCGGTTGCCATATTAGAGGCACTTTGATGCAGTGGAAAAAGCACCAAATTGGGAATCAGACTATGTAGATGTCATCCCATCTGCCATTAATGAGCTACATGAGGTTCAGCCTATCACAGAGTCCAAAGAATAAAAAGGTGGGTTCTTCTCAGTCTAAAAGGTTTATGCTCTATCAGGCAAAGGGGAGGAAGTTCTCTACTCCTGAATTAACTTCAGCATAAAATCATGCCTGCTTTTGTAACTTGCTGTCTTTTGTGGCACGAATGGTGGTCACAGGTAGCATCCAGGCTTCTGCCAGACACAGACTCTTTTCAGTAAGAACTTCTTGGACCTGAGATCAGAATGTGCCACTCTGAGAAAAATTTGTTAGAAAGTTAAAACAAAAACCTATCCAGTGTCTTCCAGCATGGGCTGTTTCACCATGTTTGGGATCAGGTGTTTTGGCTATTCAAAGAAAGCATTTTCTGCTTCCTAGAGTAACAGCAAGACTGAACTCGGGTCAAATACTAAAAATAGTTCAAAGTCTGTCAGAGCCTTGTAGATGTCCCCAATATCTATTTCTCCTTTTTCCTTTCTAACAGAACCTTCAAATTATAGCTGGGCACATAGCTACCTCAAGATCAAAGCAATATTTTTCAATCTCTCTTGCATTTTAGAGTGGCTAAGTGACTCTGTTCTGGTCAAAGGGCTGTGATGTGAACAACTTCTAAATAGTGCCCTTAGAGAAAGGGCATGTTCTGTTTTATACTCCTCCCCCGCCCAACACAAATTTCCTGTGCTGGAATGAGGGCACAGTAGACATGGTGGTGAGCCACCATCAGGGGCAGACAGGCAACACTCTGGTGGGTGGTGAAGCGACATTAAAGAAGGATGTAGGGTCTCTACCTTTGTGGAGACACCACAGGAGCTTTGAACTACTTATTCAGAACTTGATGTCCTTAAGCCTTTCAACTATGGCCTCTTTGTTTTGACAGCTTAACCTATATCCCAATTAATACAAAGATAAATGACTCAGGTAATAAACAGATGTAAAAATGTTACATTATCAATACCTTTCTTTGACCTGTTCTAAAAAAGTGACCAAGCCAGTCCAGGAATAGTCTATGTGAGAAGTGTATGTATGAATATGTGTGTGTATGTGCATGTGCATGTGCGTGTGTGTGTGTGTGTGTGTGTGTGTGTGTGTGTGTGTGTGTGTGTGTGTATACCAGAATGGGGGGCATTTTGTGGATGACCAATAAGCGTGTAGTTTTTTAAAAAAATTCATTCCTTTTCTTTGTTTCTTTTCTTTTGAGTATAAATTTAAAAAATGATGAAAAGAGCAGCATTTGATTGAACATTAAATTCATATGATTTTTATAAATTTTAGTGAGGATTCTGTCATCAATAATAACTTTGTTATCATCCATGGTCACGGAAAGTCAAACTAAAATAGAGAAGGCCTGAAAAGTGCACAGAAAAGGTTAAAATTATTTTGTTGTGGATATTCTAATATTGAATTTCCTGATACTAGATTTCTATTTTCTCAGCAATAATAATACATCCATGCTTGCATTGGTTGCCAAATTTGTTTATAAAAAGGTTGTGAACAAACAAGAATAATTAAGCCCCTCGATATTAACTAAATAATATCTTGATGAGGATTTTAAAACAGTTTGGCTAGCATTTTTCCTGCTTAGAAGTGATGTCGCTGTGAAATGTGAAGATAACACTTCATGTGTTACTATTTGTTGTGAAGTGATTTAATAAATGTTTAAACAAGTCATTACCACGTTGACAGCCTTTCTTATCATGGAGCTGTAATTTTGATATTGATTGTCATGCTAGGCTTCCCACCCCCTTCCTCTGCCCTGAAAATGTGAGGACATGTAAGCATGACCCTCCAAGAGTGCTAACAGACTGCATGGTTATGTCTGTTCTTGAGTCTTGCTCTCTCCTGTGTCAAAGAAGGAAAGACAATCAGCTGTACTTTCCACACCGAGGTGGTAGCATGCATGGAAGGGATAAACTGTGTGTAGTATATACTCATCTGTTAGCAGAGCACCAAGCTAGCATCTTTGGAGGATAATAGTTTTGCTCATATATGAATGACTTCAAAAGCCAGGAAGCCCTTTCTCACCTTGTCTAATCGCTTTCAAACTTGCAATCAAGGAATAAGTGAAGTTTAGCCTTCTGGCTCCTCCAAGTGAAGGCCACCATACCTTCATGAATAAGTAGAGTAAAATTAGATTGGTGACAATAATTTCCTCATTAATAATTATTGAGCACTGACTCTGTGCCAGTAAATAATGAGCTAAAGCAGTGCTATTTTTGTCCTCTTGAAGCTTACAGTCTAGTGGTGGATCTGCATCCTTATTTTCAGGTTTCATTTTATGTATTTTTGCTGGGTGAGTTTCCACTCCTCTATGATCCTCAGACTGAAATACCAAGAACTCTTCCTCTTGAGTTCAATCAATGAGAAAGGAAGTTGTGACCTGAGTATGGTGTACTACCTGCATTTATACAATCTTAGCAATAGAAGGTCTCCTAGTTTATCTGCTGCATACATTTTCTTGAAGAAAGACTCCTAAGTGGGTGGCATTCGGTGTCTGGTCCAACACCTTTGAAAAGGGTATCGTTCCAGTTTTTATCAAATTTCTTACAGTTTAAATTCAGTATTATCCAATTTATTTATGTGGTCATAAAAAGGAAGTGAAGTCAGTATGGCACAATCTGACCTTAATGGATCCATGTTTAATCCTAGTGCTACCTATTTCTTCCTAAATTCTGACAACTTAAGGAAATATTTCAAAGATTTGTTTTTTCAGGGGCAAGATTTTCAACACAGATTTTCAGTATCTACCTTTTTCCCCTATTGAAAATAATATAAGCTGCTTATCTCAAGTTTTCTGTCATTTTCCTCATTCTCTCTGTAACTATGAGACTGCACATTAAATATTCTTTTCTATGTCACAGATGTCTTTCCTATGAGAGTGCTTCTACTACATCTTGGACTTTTTCTCCATTCTCTATAAGTAACAGGTAAATACATGGCTTTTTCTTGTACACTCTTAGAAAATAGTTATACGGAGCACTGGTTGTTATATGAAAACAATGAATCATAGATCACTACATCAAAAACTAATGATGTATTGTATGGTGACTAACATAACATAATAAAATTAAATTACATTAAAAAAAATAAGTCAGGGGAGGGACGCCTGGGTGACTCAGTTGGTTAGGCGTCTGCCTTCAGCTTAGGTCATGTCCCAGGGTCCTGGGACCAAGTCCTGCATCAGCTCCTTGCTCAGAGGGGAACCTGCTTCTCCCTCTCCCTCTGCCTGCCTGTCTGCCTACTTGTGATCTCTCTCTCTCTGTCAAATAAATAAATAAAATATTAAAAAAAAAGAAATAAAAAACAGTTATACTCTAAAATACTCTTCTCAGCCAGTGGTGATTTTGGACCCCTAAGGGTCATTTGACAATATCTTGGAGACATTTTTGGTTGTCACAACTGAAGGAGGAGTTGTGACTGGCATCTCATGAATAGAGGCCAAACACACTTGCTAATAATCTTACAATGCACAGGATATCACCTCACAACAAAGAACTATTTGCTTCAAAATGTCAGTGATGTTGAGCTTGAGATAATTTGATTTAAAACAATCAAAATATTCATCTTTATTAAGATGTTTTCTTAGCAATTTTTTCTATGTCTCCACTTACATCCAGTTAGAGAATCTACTGGTAATCGAAGTATTTTAATATGCATTCTTTCTTCACTGATCTATTTTTCTATACACACTGGAATATTTGTCCGTACTAGGCACTCTAGGTAATATAAAGATAAATAAGTCCTTGGCTCTGGCTTTATAGTAAGAAATTGGCATCTGTGAATTAAGATAATTATAATTAAAGTAAAATCAATTAATTTTGTCAGAGCAGACAGAAAGTACCAGAGGAAGTTGGAGGAATAGGTTATTTCTGGCTGGAGGGATGTAGATGATATAATGGGTAGGTAGCATTGAAACTGGGTCTTAAAGAATAGTCATGATTCAAACATGCTGAGGTGAAGGAACAGTTGGGAAGTAACAAAAGGAGAAGGCACGTGGAACCAGGGCAGACTCAGGGGACCTTCAGTGGTGGCCAAGCTTGGCTTGAAGTAGAGCACGTGAAGAGGTGTGGTTGGGAAGTTCTTTCCTCCTTTACCCAGATGTTAATGGTGTAGGTTGGATCATTGTTTGTTTTGAAAATATGCACATCAGGATCTTTATAGCAGTTTTTTACCCATCTGAGCAAAAATTATGTCAAATTTTCATCTTGTATATTGGACAAATCTGAATTTTTCATTGCAAACTGAGCTTGTTTGCATTTTCCTGAGTTTCCTTCCACGGTATTTTTATTGCTTTTCCATCAGCTGGCATTTGTTGTAATCAAGAAACAAACTTTTTTTTTTTTTTTGAGTCTGAAAATTCACCTTGAATATGCGCATTCTCATAGCTTCTTGGGTCACAGTAACCCAAGAATGCATAATTCATAAGAGGATTCAGTGATTCACTCCTACAGTACAGAATGAAGATAAATTCTAGCCTGAGATAATAAAATTTGCTATAAAACATCTTTGGAAATTCCTATCAAAATGTGGCATTAGATTAGAGGAGCAATGGAGAATCAACTTTCCTCCTGGGGCCTGGGAAAGCCCTCAGATTCCCCCACCCCAGGGCTTGAGCTAAACTGCTGATTCCTAGACCCTTCTCTATATTGAAGAGATTGAACCAGAATGGACAACGAACAGGGCAAAATCTTCTTTTTTCATTTTTTCTTCTTACAAGTACCTTAGGTAATACTTGTGCAACTGAAGTTTAATAACCATGGTTCTGTAGGTTGGAACAGTCCAGCTACTCAGGCTGTGGTTCAACATGTTGTGGATGTGAGAGTCAAATGTGTAACCAGAAATGTGGCTTTGTGTGGATAAGCGAGGCCTAGGACACTGACTGAATTATGTATACAAAAAAGGGTGCAGATGGGAGACACTATAGAGAATAAAAGTGAAAATATTTATTTGTCTGTGATTAGCATTATCGAGGGAGAGTTACTGTAGTTTAAAGAAATAAATGTATTTATTCTGTAAAAGTAGAGAGTGACAGACCTAATCATTAATTACCAACTCGATTTGGGGAATATGCGTGCACATGATTATAAAAATGCCTTGTTGTTTTAGTATTCTCAGAACAAGGAAAGTTGAGGACGTGAATGCTACTCTTTTCCCTTTTGTTGAGCTACTTAAAAATATTAAGAAACCATATTAGTTTTCCTAGAGATTCCACCTACCTTTGTCCTCTAATGTTATAGAGCTTTAAGATAATGAAAACGTGAATGGATTTCTTTCTATTGTTCCTATTATTATATATGCATAAGTTTCATAAGTTCTTACCTTGTTTTATGGACTGTAAACATTTTTCCCATTGATGTGGGTATTGTATTCATGTTTTATCTGTCATTTTTAGAAAATATGCATATACTAAATGTGCCTATATGATTGTCGACTCTAAAGGGGCTATGTCTGCATTAATTCCTGTCACATATGAATGAGTTCTTAATAAATATTTTTGATGAGGAGGATGGCTTAAAGGATCAAATTCACTTGCAATCTGATATTTATGGCCTTCAGCCTAACATCATTCCTTAGCATGGTTATTTTTTCCCCTGTAAAATAAAGCAGCTGATTCCATCAGACTCTGTGTTGAGATGATTCTATGTAATAATTATGTAAAGCACATAGCCTGGGAGGTGCCCAATAACTATGGCTCTTGTCTTTGCTTGCTTATGCAATAGAATTGACTAAAATCCCCCCCTTGGCCTTCCTCTACCTTGTGCAAATTAGCGGTGGAGATTACTTTGACTTGCTGTGGAAGATTGGAACACTTCTACTGTATTCAGTGTTTCTCCCTGTAGACCCCCTCCCGGAGGAGGCTTACACAGCCCTGCACTGTTCAACTTATGTATCGCCCAGTGACTGCAGTGGCAAATGAAATGCGAGGGAAAGCGATGAGCCACTTCCTAGCAGAGGTTTCTGAGCCAGTGCATGACTCACAGTGTTCTTTCTTCCCTTTGCCTCAAGGACAGGCAAGGCTTCATTCATGACTGCTCCATCAGCCTGCGTCCAGGGAGAATGCTCTCTGAACTTGGAGCAGAGATAAAGCTGACCCACAGTGAACACAAGCCATGAATGAGAAATAAATACTTGTTGGAAACCACAGAGATTTTGTGGTTGTTTTATGTCGCGTAAATAATCCCCACAAGGAATTTCATGAAGAATAAATAGCAAGGAATACTTGATCAGAGCCTCTTTGAAGTGCTACCTTACATCTTAAGCCTTTTCCAGCCATTGAAGTAGGGTCATAGAAGTCCCTTTAGCCTCTCAAGTCTTGTCTGGCTCTTACCTTGACACCCTGTCATAGCCAGCTCTGAGATATTATAAATTGTTTGAGGGAATGTGTGCCCCTTTGTAATCTCTATACAGACGGTATATACCAAACAGCTTCTGCAAATATAACTGTTGAGTGTTGAGTAGATATATTTTGTATTGGAATGTAAAGCAAGCTGTGGTGGGTGAGTACACCACTGGTAAATGGACACAGTTGGAGGGAGTGTATAGTATGTTCCTGCCAGAACAGGAAGGAGAACAATTGTACCTGATTTAGAGGCCCAAAAGTTTTGGGGGAGGACTGTTGTTCCTAGAGTCCAGGAGAAGTCATCCTGTATAATTCTATCAACAGTGCCAAGTTCAGATGCTCTTTTAAGGGAGAAAACATTTTTATAATTTTAGCATTTCCCAAATTGTTCCCTCAGTGAGTCATAGTATTTAACCTAAGCCATTTGGGCTATGGCAATAGAATTCTACTGAGAATTTAAAGAAAATCTAAATGGATTCTGATCCCACATTCTTATAAACAAGATGCCCCCATTCTATATTAATTAGAAATATCAGTTTGGTACAAAGAGGCTCATTAAGAAATATTTATCAGCTTGTTAAATGAGCTACTCTTGTTACTTCCAGAACAAGTGCCATAAAAATGTTCAGAATTTCACTAACCATTCAGCACAAGGGATTAGGGCACTTTTTATCTGTTTCTTTTCCTAAAGCAAGGATTTTCTCTAGGCACCAATAAATACATCTTAAGTATTTCTCTCTGTTCACCCACACTTAAGAATACTCAGATATTTTTTATGTTAGATTTTGATGAGGAAGTACCTGGACAAATGGATATATTTCATGGTCATTTGACAGAGACTGAGGAATACTATCCTGACTGGATATATTTTTGAAGGTCTATCTTTTACTGTTTATTCATTCAGAAATGTAGATTAGATTCTGACTTTGTGTCAGATGCCGTGAACATTGTATGTCACCATAGTGGAAGAACAGCTTTTTCTGGGGCATTCAGCTATTGTCATTTGTGTTAAAATCTCTTGAAAGTTTTTTTCAGCTTGGAAAGTTTATTTTAAAGTCAAAACATAGGAAAATAACAGTAAAACAAACAAACAATAAACCATATATTTTGCATTAAGCAGACCAGAAAAATTGGGGTGCATAAAGGCATTATTAATCTAAATTCTTAAACTAAAGTCAGCTATACTGGTTTTTGGATATTGAAACCCCAAGCAAACAAAATACTAAAATAGCAGCAGTATCAACAAAAGAAACTAGAGTAGGTTTTTGGGTAATGTTCTAAGAGGGAGATTCTCAAATTGAGGACACATGAGCTGTTTGGTCTGCATTAATCTCTCCCTTGGATTTGCTGGAAGTGACATTTTATGATATTATGAATTCTCTTCTATAACAATCTATTTTTGTGACATTGGCTGTCATATTTAGTAGATCTTAAATTCTCCCATAGATTAGGATGTCAAACTTAAATGTATGTGCCAACAATTGCTAAAGGCTGTCTGGATTACAGGATTGAGAGCTCAGAGGCCATATTTAGACTCAGCAGGAAAAAAAGTTCCTGACAAATGAATGTTATTTACTATGTTTGGGGAGGGGGGGTGGCTGTTCCATATTGAGGAAGTATCATAAGTACCACAAATTTGCCATCTTTCTCTTAGAACCTTTTATAATTGGGGAATCGTTATGTAAAAGTAGACTTTTTGCTTCCTCATATTCTCCAGGAAAGATTACAAGGTGATTCCTTCTTTGATTCATTACTATAGTCTTATTTAATATTGCTTAAATCTCATTTATTTTCCAAGATGGTGGTGCACTCCCATCTTGGGGAGATTTCAAATGGTAGTTTTCTAGAGAGGCATCTAAGACTATAGCAAGAACTAAGGATATGGCCGAAAGGAATCTTGCAGAAAAAAATACTAAAACTCATTGCTTAACAACATTTGCTCAGTACTTATGGATGTGACTTTATAATAGTGACGGGATTTGGGGAAAGTTTGAAATGAAAAGAGATTTTAAATGATAATATAAAGTTGAAAGAATATTGAATTATATAAATTTATGTGAAAACTTACTCCTAAGTATGATATAGAGATATTATATTCCTACCCCAACAATGCCAGCATACTTCATGAGGTCAGTAGGGGTTAGCAAAATGCATAAGCAGATTTGTATCACATTGCTCCGGGACCTCAGGAATCAGCTCTTAGTAGAAGGATCCCAAGTACTAATATTTCTATTGAAATTCCATTCTTACAGCATGGTTTGTTTGTTTTGTTGTTGTTGTTGTTGTTTTGCTCCTTTGTAATTTCCCAGTTTTCTTGAAGGGAGGTTGAATTATGCTATCCTTCCATCAACACAACTTAATTGCTATCAACTCTCTTAATTACTGTATTTGAATAAGTCTTAAGATCTGCTAGTAAGCCACGCTGGTATATTTGACTAGCCTATAATTTCAGAGTTGCTGGTGAAACTTTATAAAGTCAGAACTTTATAAAATGCTATATTCATCTTTAAATTTTCACTATGACACGATTTTTCTTACCTGTGTAACAGTAGCTTTCTCCGTTATAACCAATTTCATAAGGATACTATGAGTGATGTCTATTTTTTAAAACACTACCTAAATCCTACGAGGGCTGCTATTACTACTGTTGCCGCTACGGCTGTTCTTCATACGACTGTCTCCCGTCCTCCTGTCGTGCTGACAAAGGGCTTCAGGAACACTTAAAAGAAAAATAATGCAAGGAATTTAGCCACGTTCCTAAGCGTGTCAATGTATTTTTCATTCAAAGAAGGGCTAAAATTATCTACTGCACACTAGTCCATTTGAATTTTTTTTCATTCCTACTTAATGTATATTCTATGAAAGTACTGAACATCCATAAATAGTATGCAGGATTTATTCGTCAGCTTAATAGGTATATTTTAACAGCATCTCAAGTTTGTGACCAAAATCTCAACTAGCTATTTTTGTTTGTTCAAAATGTAGAGAGGGGAAAAAAAATAGTTCATTATGTTCCTATTAGCTGTTTAAAAGGGTTCAGCCTTCCTCGTGCATGGTTTCTCTGTATAACACTTGGTGGAATTGTAATGCTTTTACTGTCACCTCTAAATATCACTACACCTTAGAGAATCTGCAGAGTTATGTAACACTGTGATTAAACAGAATCACACCCCTCTCATAGCACAGACTTTGAGTTTTGCTGATGTAGAAGATGCAGAATCCCAAGATATCCAGCTGTCTTACCTAAAGTTTATAGGGAGGAGGAAAGATGAACCGACTGAAGAGAAATTAAGAAAAACCCCTCTTGAAGCACGCATGAGTAAGAATGGACAAAAATAAATCAGGCTTCCTTAGCTTCACTTACAGCCTTTTTAACTAACAATATTTTCTTTCATTCTTGGCTTACTGCCATGAAGGAATTCAGAACTTGAATGCAAATTGATTATTAAAAAGATAAACTTAATTTGGAAATGAGGAAGGTAATTAAGAAAGAACAAGAATATTGCTAATCCCTGAGATTTTTCAGAGGAGTAAAGGAAACCAGATTTATAGATCGGATGGTTAGAGATCATATGGTGCCTCAGTGAAAACATACACAGCAGAAAAATTATTCTTTGTTTCAGGGATAAAAATGTTATGTTTTTCATAGTTGACATCTCTATCACACTCAGGTTACCCAAGCAAACACCTCTTTCTTCATTAACAATGAAAGGATTTCTCATCAGAGCTTGGCTCTTTAAGTAATGCAATAGGCATCACTTACACAGGTCAATTATAATTTCCAATAATTAAAAACAAGAAGGAAAATGTTCATAGTTTCACATGACACTGTCTAATTTGGTGATTTTCACACATTTCAAAACTGAGACTTGAGGCTGGGTGCAGAGTACACAGGCCTGGCTGACACATCCAGAGTTCCTGTGAATGCTGCTGGAGAAGTCACAGACCTTCATCCCAGAGCTGACACCCCACTTCCGGAGAGCAGACTCACCTTCTACCTGCATCTCAGAAAACTTGCCTGTCACGATTATGTCTGTGTTGTTCAATCCTGGTCTTATTTCACACTGGAGAGTCAAAGGGTATTTAATAAATAATTATTTGCCGCTATTTTTTAAATTCCGTCTTCAAGTTTCTACTTCTACTTCCTAAGCTTAGATTTACTTTCATTGTCCTCTGCTAATTATGTAAGTTATCAGATGCTCTAACAAGGCAGGCAGTGACAGGTCTGCTCCCAGTTAAGTTGAACTCTTCAAAAAATATTCTTCAAATACACAGAACTGCTGCAACTCAATGTTTCCGTCCAACAAGTATGGACTTAAGGGGAAATGCCATCAACCAGTGTTTCTATTTAGAGTTGATCTTCATTATTTATTTTATTTATTCCTATGTGTATGTGTATCTATTTTCTCATGTATGTATTTTATTGCTCACTAAGTAATCAATGCATTCATCCATTCCCTGTAAACAGCACCATATGTCTGAATGAGTTCAACTGGACAGGTTACCAAAGGTTGGTTAAGAAATCACTCTGTGGTGTTTTTGGTTGTTTTGTTTCGTTTTGTTGTTTTTCTTTTCTCATTCATTTGTAAGAAGTGTTCTTGTTAAATACTTTTCACCCTTCAGCCTGACCCTGCTATTTTGGAAAGGTCAGTTTAACTTCTCGTGTAATGTATTTCTTTGTTAATGCTGTCATTCTGTTCCTTCTGTCCCTGGCGATCTGTGATTCCTGTTAATTATTCCGGAAGTATGAATTCACCCACGGGAATCGATTTTCTAGCATGTGCTTCCCATGTTTATGTGAAACCTCCCACAAACTCACTTAACTTTAAATTTTTATTCCTATAATTGGAAAAGTTGTGGTTTTCTTGTATTTGTGCTTTAAGTAAAACATAAGACTGCAAACTAAGATTTAAATGACTACTGTGGGGGCTCCTGGGTGGCTCAGATGGTTAAGCATCTGCCTTCGGCTCGGGTCATGATCCCAGGGTCCTGGGATCAAGGCTCGTCGGGCTCCTGGCTCAGCAGGGAGCCTGCTTCTCCCTCTGCCTCTCTCCCTGCTCATGCTCTTTCTCTCTCTCCCTGTATCTCTGTGTCTCAAATGAATAATAATAAAAAATAAAATAAAATAAATGACTACTGTGTTCTAGGCACTGTCACTTACCATATCTGATATATGTAACCAAATAAAGATGTATGTTTACATCTTTTAATGCATCATTTTATTGCACCATTGAATAACTTACAGAACTGAAGCTCAGAACTGGAAAATTATTTGTCCAAAGCCACACACTGAGTACTTGAGTACAGAGTTGTGATGCTGCAGCCTGCACAGCCTGCCTTTGTACGACGCCTTCCTTCACCAGCACAGACGGCCGACACTTGAGTACTTACTATGTAAGTACTACATTATTTCAGGATGCCTGCTTGGGGGTTCAGTCGGCTGAGCATCCATCGGACTGTTTATTTGTCTCAGGTCATGATTTCAGGGTCATGGGCTGGAGCTCAGCAGGAAGTCTGCTCGGTTTTCTCTATATCCTTCTCCCTCTGCTGCTTCCTCTCACCCTCATATGCCTGCACGTGCGCGCGCACTCTCTCTCTCTCTCAAATAAATAAAAAACCTTAAAAAAAAAGAAAAAAGAGCTACATTATTTCATTCGATCTTCACAGCAGTGTGAACCTGTAATTCCCATTCTATACATTTACAACAGGGTAGACCCCAAACCAACTTTGCGTTTCAAGAGTTTAAGAGACTTGTGCAAACTTACTAGCAAGAAGCACTGCAAGATTTGAACTTGGGCCCACATGAAGCCACAGCCCTAGTTCTTTCTCACTGTGCTAGAGGACTCCCCACTAGTCGTCAGGAAATGAGAAATTTTCCTAATGGATTTGGGATTCTAGGCCATGGTTCTCAGCCCTGACCTCACACTAGAATCATCTGAGGTGTGGGCTTCACCTTAGATCAGTTAAATTAGAATCTTATAGGGGAGGGGCTGAGTATATTTTCAAAGGTCAGCAGGTGACTATAATAATGTGCAACTAGGCTGAGAACCATTGTTTTGGTCGTATTTCAGTCCTATCTCATTTTCCTCCGCCTTTGCCATCAGTTGTTGAGTTCTGTCTGCAGACCCAGGTCTGTTCTGGTTCCAATGCCAATCTCCACACAGGCAAGGGCCTTCACCTTTTAGTGTCGAAAAGGTGACGTAGGTACATTTACAGGTGAGTTAGTAAGTGATACAAAAATCTGGTCTTTACTGGTGTAAGCAAAATATTGTTTGATTGGCTCTTGAAAGCTTTCTGGTATCAAATGTAGCTTAAATTTGAGGTTCATACAATGTCCCCTGGGCTCATCTCTGCATTTCACTTCCTCTAGAGTGGCACGTTCTTAGGGTTATTATCAGTGCCCTAGCTCAGTAAAAGAGATGGTCCTAGTAGCTAAAATCCAAGCCTGAAAATTCAGCCTCTTGGGCTCTGATTGGCCTCACTGGAGTTCTGTGTCCATTTCTGCAGCATCCTCTGTAGATAAGGTATTCCTTGCAGGAGGGTTGGCTTTTCCTAGGCCACCAGCTCTATTTCTGCAACCAGAAGGGAGAATCAGCTTTAAACTCAGCAGGGAGATGGAGGTAGGGAGGAGTGGTTCTAACAAGACAAAACAAAACAAAGATTAACATATGATTGCCTTAAGAAAGGAAAAGAATCCCTTCAAGCCTATCTTCAGTGTGCATATTTTATTTACCTAAGGGCGTTTAAAAATATACCCAGCCCCATCCCTCCCAGCCCCAAGAGATTCTGATTGAACCCCAAGTGTTCACCCAGCCTGGAATGGCACCATCTCCTTTTGTATCCTCCCCATTACCATCTTCTTTCTGGGACTGACCCTCAACAATAAAATCCAGCATACCTGGCTAGAAGCTTAGTTCTTTGTTTAAATTTTGTTAGCTCTCTCAGGAAAAACAAAGGAAAGAAGAAATAATCTGTCGAATTATCTTGTGACGATAATGTGTGACGGACAGACTTACCAAACCAAGTCACTCTGGTCCATCTACCTACCAGATTTAAAACGAATTTTTGATTAAGATTTTGGTTAAATCCTTCCTGCTTTCTGGGCCTCAAATTGCCTATCTGTGAAATAGCAAAATGATGCGCCATGATTCTAAAGTCTCTTCCAGCTATGAATTCTATAAATTTATCCCAACTTCATTCTACTTAGCCTATTTTTTTCTTGAATAATTAAAACATATCTAATGAAATTTAAGTGACAGGGAGTTCTCCTGGTACTGTTCAGGTTTTCAACTTTGTCCTCATGAAATTATTATTTTTTTAAAAGATTTTTTATTTATTTGTCAGAGAGAGAGAGAGCGCACAAATGGGCAGCAGGCAGAGGGAGAGGGAGAAGCAGGCTCCCCCACTGAGCAGGGAGCCCCATACGGGACTCGATCCCAGGACCTGACCCCAGCCGAAGGCAGACGCTTAACCAACTGAGCCACCCAGGTGTCCCTGTCCTTGTGAAATTATTAATTGTGTCATGGTTATTCTTAGAAATTTCCTGTTTTGTGATAAATTCTGTGGTCATTGTAGAGACCATGTTATTTGAGAAGACATGATGCCATCTTGCTTTTACTACTAATAATTAATGTTTATTGAGCAGTTACCATGTGTCAGACCCTACTGTGAGTTACTTTATATCTTTTAATTTACTTAATCCCCATAACAACCCTGAGAGCCAGGCACTATTATCAACACCATTTTATAGATGAGAGGAATGAACTTCGGAGACATTAGGAAACTTGCTAAAGATCACAGAGCAAATGAGTGATAGAACACTATATTGTCTTGCCTCTCACATTTAATACATTTATTAACTTAATTAATTAAAATTAACAAAAATAGCATTAATGAAAGCACTAAATCAAAATATTTATCAAAGTTTTAGAACCGAAATAATACCTATTAGTACCAATTATGACCAAAATTGCAATCTAGAAGATGCCAATTATGAAGTCTAGTGTAGGCAAGACAAAGAAGAGTATGGGGAAATTTATGATATCACACATGTAATTTATTTTGCGGGGGGGAAAAATTCGTAATATTGGCTCTCTCACCCCAAATCATACAGTTTTAGTGATAAAATTAGGTCTTTTGTATAGTGCACATATATATATATATATATATACACACACACACACACACATAGTATATACTAGTATATACTAACCTAATTTTATCACTAAAACTATATATTTGTATATTTGAGTATATATACACACTATATGATAGTGTATAGATATAATAGTAATTTTGGTACAAGATGAGCCATACGTATGTACTATGTATATATATGCCGTATGTATGTACTATACATATATTATGTATGTGTGTTGTATATATAGGTACCTGTATATGTGTAATTCATATATACAGAGCATCTTGTATCAAAATTTACCTAATAGACCTAAGTGATATGTATGTTTAATAAAGGCTGTATTTTCCCCTCTATTTTTGACTTGATTTCCAAACTCCCCATTCTTTATTTCTTACTTAAAGAAATAGGCATGGACATATTTCAGTTACTATAAAGTTACAATTTAGTTTTATTTTTTTGCCTTTTTGATTTATGTATTTGTTTTCTTTTCGTTGTCCTTAAAGTGCTAAAAATTATTAGAATTGTATACAGGTGAATGTCTTAGAAATCTGTTTTCTCAATCTTTTTTGTGTGTGACAAACTTGTCTGATTCTAATTATTGCCTGGGGAGCCCCAATCCAAATCTGCTGCTTTGACTTTCTAAGGGAGAGACCTAGTAATTGCTATTTTTGACAAATATCACAGTTGAATCTTAAGATCAAGATCCTAAGAACATCAATGTCTGGGAAGCACTGTTTTAGACTTGGAATGATTTTTGTTTTATTGAATAGAACACGAAGTCTGACAGAAACCTTGTTTACAAGGCTATTGGATGAAATTTTAAAATGCACAGTAAAATCCATATAAAATGTTATAAAATAAAATTTTGTACCGGCAAATATCTATTTTTGAACTCTGTGAGTAGATTTATATTTTGGGGGACTGAATCTACTAAAAAAATAAACTTGAAAATCAAGGACACAGTAAACTTGAATTTCCCAGAATGCACTTGCTCCTTTTTTGATCTCTTGAATTTCCTGGCATTAATTCTTATGGTAAGAAATAGTGCCATATCTATGTTTTTCTCTAATGATTTACATGAAAATGACTAAAACTATATTTATTTACCTACTTTTTTCATTTTTCTAATACTAAATATGAAAATATACATTCACTTTCATTAAACTTGTTAGAAAACAATTTGGAGCATCTTTGTATATTTTAACAACACAAATTATTTTGTTATTGATGTGATTCTCTAAAACTGTAAATTTTGTCACTTTTGCCACAAAGTTACAAGTCTGTCACATTTCCCAGTGATTGACAGAGAGCCTTTGATTTAGGCCAGCTGTTGGAGTGCTGTGCACTTGCTGCTAAAGCTTTCTGGAGGCCTTGGCTATCACATTTTCATCAAATGTGAATTCCTTTTTGTACGTGTACATTTTGTACAGAGAACAGAAGAGCTCACAGCAGCCCCTAAACGGCATCTGTTCTTTATAGTGAGATGAAGAAGCTGCAGAAGGTTTGTAGAAACTTGCTGAAGCTTGTTGTCACTTAGCAGGAAGTGTTTAGAAGTTTGTGAAGAACAGAATTACAATTTGTCAAATGTTGCAAACTTCACAGTGAGCACACAATGTTTGATTTCACCGTTGCTCTAAATAGGATTGCATTTTATATATTTCAAAATGACCAACTTTCTTTTTTGGTAAAATACTAAAAATTCTAGCACAGGAATTCACAGGCACTCAGGTGAGACACAATTCTTCTTTAACTTTAACCTTTTTTTGGTGTGGTGGATGTTGGAGGTGGTAGGAGGTGGAGAGAAGGGGGCAGTGTGGGGGGAGTGGGGACAATATTGTAGAAGTCACGGTCACAGCACCTGGCACCTACCTTGCTGATTGGGATGAAGAAAGTTTGTTTTTGTTTTGTTTTTTTTATTATAAACTTTACTTTCAGCCTTAAAAGAGATTCTTGAAGAAGCCAGTGAAGTGCTGGAGTGAATGCTCTTTTATCATGTGAATCCGCACCCAAGAGCCCTTTGTTTAAAGTTCTCCATACCTCATCAGAATGTTTCCTTTGATCACTATAGAGGCTGAACCAACTAGTGTCAGCGAAAACTACACTGAATTCCAAAAGTTTACCATTTTTATTATGGCAGCATGTCCTTTTCTCTCCTTATTACATATACATTCCATGTATATGTACATGTGCGATTTCTAACTTCCTTATCATTTTTTTCTTTCAATTTATCCACCATGCATTTTTATCTTCGGGGCTGGGGGAGTGCTCTCTTTTCTCTTTTCTGTGATTTGCTTTATTTGGTTTGGGTAGAGGAAGGATTGTGTTGCTTTGGTTAAAGAAGAATTTGATGGGTGTTTGGAGTTTGCCAGAAATAAGTTACTACGACAGTATCCTTTAACTGAACCACATTCGTTGAAAACTAATTTACAAGAAAACTAGGTTACAGGCAACTTTTTCTGTGATTTAAAAAGCCAGGTGCTATAACAAGTTGTTTAAGTCCTGACGTCTTTTTTTACTTTTCAGGCTAAGAGTACATATACATGGAATGTAACAGCAACATTTGGAAAGTCACCTGCTGACTAAATAGGCCTCTGGAATTTGGAAGGATTTCTCATCTTTATTTTTTTCTCTTGGTACATGTTGTCTCTTTTAAGAGAACCTGGACATTCTGGGTTTTCTCCTTAACTTAAATTTTATGATTTCCTATTCAAAATAACTGAGGCTTCTTCTGAGGTGAGAAAGCAATATTTTTTTTAATTGTCCTCACATCTTTTCTGAAATATTGTCTTGTGTTTTAGCTGTTCTTATTCTTGGATTAACTCTCAAATGTATGTCCATGCCAATAGGTTTGGAGAGAGATCCTCTGGCCTTTCAAGAATGGAGTTTGAGCAAATGGAATGGAGTGTGCTGGAATGTGCTGGGGCTGATCCTTGCAACATCCTTCCATGGCCTTCAGCCCATTTTCCATACTAGCAGGTGTGAAATGGTGCTGCGTTCCTGCGAGAGTTTGGAAATAACTTGAGGGCTCTCCCTTTCATCTCATTTACTTACCATGTTAAGAGACATCCTTTCTAACAGAGTTTCTAACATGCAATGTTGAGATTTGTTTATATTTTTTTCAAAAGGGATTCTTTCTAATTATTTTTAAGAAGAATCTTAATTTCAGAACTTATTTGAAAATCTGATCCTTTTGGGGTTAAACGGGACCTGCTCTGTTGTTTACCTAGGGAAAACTGGAAAGAAGGAAAGGATCATTTCTGTAGGTCTCTGGCACTCTTGTTCTAGAGTGGGTATAAATGACCATTTGATGAGTTGTTTCAAAGGAACTTTATAAGCACCCCAAGAACTGATGAAGAAACTCATTAATTCCTCAGGAACATTACCTCCCTTAATGAAAAGAAAACAGTCTATTGGCTCTTAATAGTAATCAAGTGAAATGCACGTACTTCTAGGCTTTTATTTTCAATCACCACTTATAGGAGGCCTCACTTTTTACCATTAAGTCTAACCAGAAACTATCACAGAGCAGTTTAATTGTAACGTGGATCCTCTTTTCCTATAAAGATTTCATTCTAACTTGGGGGATTACTTTATCAAATAATTCCAAAATCTTACCAACAGTCTGTCATAAAAATAAACTTTTAAACTACCCACTTTATGTCACTAAGTGAGGAATTGGGAAGAGCAGATACCTGTCATTTGTACCACACACTGTACATATACATTGTCCAGTAGATGCACATAAATAACCTCAAGAGCATAGATAATAGAAAAGTAAAATAACTAGAAAGCAATGTATTTTGAATATTTATTACCTTTGCTTATAATTCATTAATTATGTTTCTATCGTTTAATTTTTAATAATGGTCATCTAACAATTGGCTGCAAAATTTCTGACACTTCAACAGTTGTCCTCACAAGCTTGTACAAATCAGGTCTAGCACACCACTGCCTAGCCTTTTTGAAGCTGCTTCTGTCAACTTCAAGCATTCCTTTTATGATGAGATTCTTATATCCATGGAATGGCCTTGCTCAGCACATAAATCTCCAGTGTTTTTCAAATATTCCACATGAAATGTCAAAAATCGCATGGAATTTATTATACTTCCATGACAACTAATGATGCATCAAATGTAAGAAGAGGTTCACTATTTCCACCTTTCTTCATTCCGCTGCCCACCCAATACTAGTTGTCTTTCTCATTCTTCCCATATATGTTATGTAGCATCCTCTTTCTTTCCATTCCAATATTCTTAGCTTTGTAAAATGTAATGATGTTAAAGTTGCAATTTGCTCTCCTTATTTTCCCAAAAAAACAAA
The DNA here is from genome assembly GCF_009762305.2 of Zalophus californianus. Classification (NCBI taxonomy): domain Eukaryota; kingdom Metazoa; phylum Chordata; class Mammalia; order Carnivora; family Otariidae; genus Zalophus; species Zalophus californianus. The sequence continues at coordinate 68,631,861 of NC_045599.1, read as the reverse complement.
ACCCAGCAGTAACTTGGAAAGAAATGCCAGTCTTGTTAAAACTTTGAAGAATTATGTATATCTGTATATAATTGTCCTTAACCTGCAATATACCAGTAAAAAGAGTCATTGTAATTTACCATCTGTGTCCAATTGACCCTTTTTGTTTATTTATTATGTTGTTTTATGAAAAGTAGAGGCAAAGTGAAAAAACTTTATTAGAAATTTTAGTAAAAATTTAAGTAAAACAAACGTCTTTGAGTCAAGTAAATTTTGGCATTCAAACATCAAAACTGATGAAAGCTGACTGTCATATGCCTTCTTATCTAACCTAGATAATGCAGACTTTTTGTTGCAAGTGTTGCATGATGAAGTCCTTTCTGTTGACTAACTGAATGAGAAGACCATCTTTGCTTTTTTCTTGAGAAATATGTTGTTCATTGAATCTCATTTAAAGTCCCATATTTCAGGATCTCTGAGATCTTTCCTTCAGACTGCCATTGCATGTTCCTCTCTAGATCTCATCCCTTTCATAGCTGGACCTTATAAATGCTCACACTTCATCACCAAGAAGTAGGGGAAGTATGGAGAGCCAGGGTAACTCACCTTGCCACTACACTCATCTGCCTTATCCTGGGAGTAGCTTATATTTTTTTCCAGTGAATTTTGCCGTCTTGTAACAATCCCCATGAGTACTGACAGATCTAGGTCTTTCTAGACTAACCTTGAATTCTTGGTTTCTTCTGATATGGTCAGATGAATTTCAAATTACATCTTGCCTGCCTAAGACCTAGGGAAAGGCAGCAAGCTTTCTAAGATAATAGAATGTTATGACTGGGTGCTCTTTAAGAATTGACAAGGAAATTTAGCTCTGGTGCCTTAAGAGAACTTTGATATATAAGTGGGGAGACTAAAAGACTCCTCCAACTCTATATGTATATATCTCAAGTATAAACTAATACATATGGGTCTACCTTGTCTTTCCAATTACATTTCGAGTTATTGAAGGAAATCTAAATAACTTTGCCTTCTCTCTCTACTACATTCCACAGTTACAAGCATTCATTCAGTTTGAACTGATTCAAAACTGCAAATTTATCGAAATATTTGAGATTAACTTATTTAAACTTTAAAAAAATGTGTAAGCAAAATCAAACACTTTTTTCCCCATGAGGGAAAGTGAAGACTACAAACATTTCACATTTGCCAATATATAAGCATTATATTGCATTTTATTATTCTATTTCTTCTTAAATGATTGTCTAAATCTTACTCTTCTAAATTTCTGTCTTTCAGCTGAATGGCAACAATACATTTCCCTAAAAACCATCATTACCAGTTATTCTGCCCAGTGTCGGTAGTGCTGTCTTGCATAAAACATTCCATTTGTAGGCACTTGCTTTGGAGCTCTCTACCTGCTATTAAAATGTTTCCATAATTTATTTTGAAGCTGGTATTGTAGAGGAGAGGAAATTCCAAGTTATTGTCAAAAATGTTTCCAACTTTCAGGCAGACCTATGCCCTGGGTTTTGAAAAACATGTTGGAAGGAAAATGAGAAATGGTGTCTGGGCTTGAGTCATATCAACATAAACATATTTTTCTTTTTTGAATCTCTACCCCAACACAGGCAATTTTGTTTGAAGCCAGGGCAAACCATTGTAAAGTTATGGGACACCTTTGCTTGGCTATGAACAAAATCTGCACATGACATTTATTTCAGGGAAGCCAAGAGTTTTAGAAGGAATTGAGAGCCAAGACTGGCCAAGCCTGCATGCTGGGAAGTTCTGTAATTCGTGGCTCATTTCCTTTCAAGCATATGCATGTTAACGTTTCTTTAGAACCCCAGAGAACTTACTCATGCTTTTCCATGCAAGTAACACGAGGTTCAGACAAAGAGTCTTATGATTTGTACAGGCACAAGATGCACAGCGTTTTGAAAATCCCAAGATAGCTTATGCACTTTTTTTTTTTCTTCACAGTAGGAGTAGAACTGGAAGTTCTGAATCAGGAGTGTAAATGTATTGCAGTGTAACAAAAATTTGAGAACTAGTAAAGGAAATACAGATTAATTACCTAGGATTCTATTAGCACATCCCACTCAAGTTACCGTTAACCATAGCACTGCAGGTAGTTTATTTTGGGTGTAGGTACTTGCTGGTTGGAAAACTAAAAGTAATACAAACCATCTCAAATGTTACATTGAATTGTATAATGAGGTCCTATTTTTATTGAATTATTCCCAAACCTGGATCAAATGTATACAAACATAAACTAATTATCCAGTTGTAGTGTAAGCTTCCTCATTCTGCAATTCTGGAAACAGCGGTCAAAATGGATTGATCTTTTATTTAGTCATTTATTCAACAAACAAGTATTAAATGTTTGCTCTCACAATTCAATGTTATAACAGCAACAATGGATGATTTTGCGTGGTGGTCCTGCCAAAGAGGAGAGATTCAGTGTGTGGGTTAGTGTCAGACTTAAATGCTTTACTGACCCTTTTGGGGATGGTGGCTCCAAACTCCTAGTTATATTCTTTTCCATTCTGTGGCATAGCTTACATTTTTGGATTAGGACATGTACGTTGTATTCCATATTATTTGAAACGATGTCCTTTACTAGAATAAAACATTCTTTAAGGGGCACTAGCTTAACCTTACTGTGTATCACTGAATCGAACTACTTTTTATTTTAAATACCTCTTGAAGAATATTCTTGAAATTCTGTTTTTCCTTACCACTAAGTAAACAATGGTCTACTGGCATTATATGATGTCTACTGTAATGAATTCAAAGACAAAAGGAAAATATGCCTTTTTGTTTTTTGCAATGTATAAATATAGGTTTACTGAAATTGTATGTGGCTTACATGTTCTGGAATGTATGGTCAATGTAAGTGTTTTTCATATGAAAGAGATAGAGCTGGTGAAATTCATTTTAACTTACAAAACCATGTGTATCAGTTTGTATCTTATGTTGAAACACTATCTAATCTTTATTCTTTTATGAATAGATTTTTTAAACTTTTTAAACCTTCAAACAGAACTGTTTCAGCATATTTTCCTATGGACATGGTGCTCATAAAATAAAGTTGAAACAGCATTTTTATGTTTAGTATAACCCCAGACCTGGGCAAGTGAAGCCCTGGCCTTATGTTTTAGAATGCCCCACTGATTATAAATACACACACACACACACACACACTATTAAGGTAATAGGCACCTCGGATACTTGGGATTGAGTAGTTAATGCTGGCACAGATAAACATTGACTCTCCTGATGAGCAGAGTTCAGGGCCCAAGGAAATGCTTTTCAACATCTTCCCACCCTTTTTTAGATAAAAGGTAACTCTGTCTGAATGATACAAAGGGTCCTGTGTGGTATCATTGCCCAAGAGTTAGAATGTGAAAGGATTTGACTGGGTGTTACCTAGATAAGAAAAGAATTCTTACATAACAATGTGCTGTTTTCCATTTGCATTGAGCATCCATTTTCTTGCTTCTCTTTGTATTTCACTGTGTGATTCTGAATTCACAAGTGTGGACAACTTTACAATATTGAACAACTATTGAAAAAGGAGAAGATAGGAGAGTAGATATTGCACATTTAAGAGGTTTTAGGTTAATTTATGGTATGTAGGTCTTATTAATACTCTTGCCTCCAACCTCACAGATGTTAGGGGCATGCCTGCTTCTATTTAGAATTTAACCTGCCAAGAAAGGACAGGGTCCAAACTATGCCAAATACTTGGAAGATAACAAATTTCAGTTAGAAACCTTAGATTGGCATTCATGATACTCCCTGATATGATCCTGGATAGCTTTTCAGCCTTATTGCCAGAACTGACCCCCAGACAAAGATTTTTGTGCATGGAATGTATCAAGACAGAGCTCCCAGGAAAATCCAGTAAGGGAGAGAGGGGAGCAAGACAGAGAAGGGGAAGAATCAAAGTGAGGGTATATAAATAACGTCAGACAGGCCAAGCCTCCACCTGATTCCCCCGGGGGGAGCTCCAGAGTATAAATTACACAGCACCATTGGTGCTACTGTCAGCAAAGGATCTGGGTTCTCCATACACTGGCACCCATCAGTCATGCGGGGGTAGCCAGGGAGGGGAAGGAATGGCAGTATCAATTCCCAGAAACTTCTTATCTTTGCTGGCAAAGCAGCTCCAATAATTTGAGGTCATTTCTCCAAAGGTAAACGTGGTCAATGTCGGTGGATGACCAACAGCAGCTGCTCTATTCCTAGTACTTTCCCTTATGCCATTGTGAAAAAGGCTGAGTCCCTCCTCTCAGAGATTGGCTACACAGGAACACACTAAATGCTCTATGAAGGCCACTGTAGGATTTTTAGGATTTATTTCTCGTTTACACAACAAACTGTGTGCTGTCTCTTACCTTTCTAACAATTTATGCTAGCCCCTTTGTCTGGAATATAATTTTCTCATTAGAAGAAATACTGTAGGAAGCTTTATTAAAATCTCTCTTATAACACATATTACAAACCACAAAGATTTCTGCATTTTTTGGGTTATCTATTCATGCATCACTTCCTTGCTTTCCTACTCCCGCATATCACCCACAAAAGTAAGATAGTATTTAGCATTCTAAATACAATGTTTAGAATTACTGCAAGGAACAGCTAGACATGGGTAACTGATGATTGTATATTAAATTATATTAAATTGACTTAATTAAACATTGATTAAAATTTTATACTGATTTTTCCCCCAATTTTTCATCTGGATGTCTGGGAAAGGAGATTTTAAATTTGCTATCTATACTCAATATTTCCAAGCCAAGAAGAAATATACTCAAACACAGTTGAGCTTCTGTAGTAGGTAATGTGCTAAACCAAAGTGGTAATCTAATTCTGAAGAAGTTATCAACAGTGAACACTGGAAAATGGTGCCAAAGAGTAAAGTATATAGACAGATTTCTCAACCAGCTTTTAAAACTATCTGTAGTGTATGTTGAGGTAAGAATGACTTAAGTAAATATTACCCTTAAGATATCACTATCTGTTAAAAAACTCTGAAATGCTTTTATTTATTTTCAACAGAAAAAAGCGTATATACTTTGATGATCAAAGTTCATAAAAGGCAAAGCTTTTACATGCCTAATTCAATGATAAAACTCAAAACATATATAAATATAATTTTCAGGGATAAAATTGAACCGAATTGCTAAGGGGGAATATTCTACCTTTTTTTTTTAAGATTTTATTTATTCATTTGACAGAGAGAGAGATAGCAAGAGCAGGAACAGAAGCAGGGGGAGTGGGAGAGAGAGAAGCAGGCCTCCCGCGGAGCAGGGAGCCCGATGTGGGGCTCGATCCCAGGACCCTGGGATCATGACCTGAGCCGAAGGCAGACGCTTAATGACTGAGCCACCCAGGTGCCCCTCTACCTTCTATTTTTATTCTCAGTTTATTGATGTAAACTTCATTAGGACCTGAGGTCTTTACTGAAGATTGCAGGCCATGCAATCTGCAGGGATTTGCCTGAGAAATGGACCAAGAAGTCAGCAATGGCCGGAGGAGACAGAGTAGAGATGGAGTATGTCAAGGCCTGTGGGGAGTACTGACCCAATGTGCTGGTGAGGAGCCAGCCACTTCTCAGCTCAGCTCCTATAGGTGTTGACCTCTCTAAGGACCTCATCTGCTCCCATGCCTTCACTGTCACTTGGGTTCATGACCCCCAAACCCAAATCCCCACTCACTCATAGAGACAAAAGTACTATGTGGTTAAAGTTACCAAAGTGTTCTGCTTTAGGTCTCTCAAATTCTAAATATCCCCAGTCAAACACATTAGCTTGTCTGAATACTGTTTCTACATTAGCTCTTTTGGTTAATTTTCTTGCTACCTATAAACCTTTTTTTAAAGGTTCTGATTCATTTCTTTCTCAAATCACACATCCAATTCATTTCATATTCTTTCTTGTACTTTCTAATCTAGTCTTTCTCTCTATATATATAACTCTTCTAGTGCAGGCCCTTATCTATTATAAAATATTATAGAAATCCTTTTAACTGGCCACTCGACCCAGTGACTCTCCCCTCAAATTGATTTTTTTTTTCAGTACTCTCGAGGTTATTTTCCCAATACCAAGACGAGTTTGCTTAAAACAAACAAACCCATGAGTACACAGCAAACACCTTGCATAGCTTCTCCCTGCTTATAGAATGAAATCAAAACTCTGCACAATTGTGCAGTCAATTTTTCTGGCTTCTCATCCACATCCTATCTCTTATGTCATATTAGAAATCACATTTTCCAAATATTTCCAAGTATTCCATATACTTTGATACCTTCACGCTCTTACCACTACTTAAAATGATTTTCCACATCTACTACGTCCATCTGGTGAAACCACACTTATTTTTTAAGATACGGGTAAAAAATCTTATTTTTTACATGAAAACTTTCCTGATCAAGCCATCTCCGCGGATCCTAAACCATTTTGCTTATACCTTTAAATAGTACTTGATTTATATTAAAGTGACTTGCATACCTATCTTGATCTTATTCATTTTTGTATCGTTAGAGCTCACTCAGTACATGCTCAAGAAATTTTTATTGAACTAAATTATTCAACTTAAATCAGGAAGAATGTGATTAAGTAAAATATTCTTCAGAATTGTACCAGTTTTAGAAAGAGGTGAGTGAATGGTGAAATTAGTTATCCCTTCAGACTAAGGGATAACTCAGGTGATACATTTACCTAGAGCCACAGGGTTTATTTCTCTGTTCCTACTGATGTCAAGTGAAACTCACACTTTAGATTTGTCTCAGTTAATTTCCATAAGCATTCCTTTAGTGGTTAAAATTTATTGTGATTCTACTATCCATAAAATAAAAGTAACAAGTCTATAGAGGTACACTCCCAAAGACATTTGCTAGAATCCTTGTTAGAGATTTGTTTTTCGTAGGAAAAAAAGAAGTTTTTATGTGTGCTTCAGTAGAACAGCCCTCATTTAAAATACCTCGTGTTTATAGGCATAATTTTGCACATGATTCAGGAAAAAAAAAAAAACAAAAACCAAGCAAGTACCCAAACATACATAAAAACAATAAAAACAATAGCTACAAAATATTGCCTCCCCCATACACACTGCTCTTTTCTGAATTACCCAAATATCAGCAGAAAAAAATAACATATTTTCCCTAATATCTCAGATGCAGTCAGATCCTTCTACAGCTGTGAGTACTGGCTCTTTAGATGAAATAGGAGGGTCAAGGCTTTTGCCGTGTTTAAAAGACTGACACCAGTCTCTTCAGCAGATTTCGAACACAATGTAAAATCTCTCTACAGCATGACAATTGACATTTTTCAGCACAGAAGAAGCCATTACCATCTGTCATGTGACTACTCCGAGGATAATGAGAAACCTCGGACATGTGGGTTGGAAAGAAATGACTTTATTCCAAGTAAAATAAATCTAAATAATACAAATGCAGTGGGAGTGTTGCTAAATATTTCTGGAGACTCTTGAGGCGCTTTGGGAGAAAATGAAGCATGTTAGTAATAATTTTTGCTTCTCTTTCTCTTAACTCTGCCAATTTAAAAATATCATACAGGCAGGACCTGTGTTTTAAACTCTACCTGTACTTCCAGAAGGGTGTCCTCAGGGCTTTGCCTGCAGGGAGGTCACCGGGAGTCAATGCAAATCAAGCCACTTGCCTCACAGGCAGCAGCTCACCTCCAGGACCCCTGCGGCACAGGCAGATTTTAGAACAGCAGAAGCACTACCAATGTGGTGAAAGAAAACAAAATAAGGTTGTTTATTATCTTGTTTAAAAGGAGGGCAAGATTTTTCTCTAAGTCGTGAACCTCTGCTTCTGCTGGACAAACGTGGTCACGAAACCAGCAGGCTGTGTGTCTATGCGGGGTTCGTCACAGGGAGTTGCACTGGGTTGAGTTAAAGGGAGGACAGAGCCTTCACTCTGAAGTTCTGCCTTTTAATGCAATCTTAACATCCATTCTGTTTAATAATCTTTTGTCCAATAGACATAAATAAAGTATAAATATGTGTCTGACTGCAATGAGTTAGTTTTCTAACCGAAGGAGTCCTTGCCAAGATTCTGCGGCGATCTGGTCAATGTAGATAATGTGGTACATTGGGGCAGAAGCTGACAGTTCATTGTTCTATGAATAGATATAGATTTAGCATTTAGGGGAGCCTTTGAAGAGGAGGAAACAAAGCGACGAGTAGCCGACGGTTCTTTGTGGGTTTGATTTTAGCTAGTAATTTCCTGTCAGGTCAGTAAATCTTTTTTTATGACTAAGAAAAATTTGTGTTCAAATATCAAAAATAATACACATTTCTTTGCATGTGTACTTTTGCCTAAAACGTTATTAGTCATATATATATGTATGTATATTAGGTTATATATATATACATATATAACTTAAAAATAATTGAAAGTCCTATTTTCTCCCTGTTCATTAATTTAATTAAACTCTTTCTTGAGTGGAGGAAAATGTTTACTTTGTGTTTTCCCTAGGAAAGTTAAATCTCCTGAGGTTATTGAAAGGCACTGATATTAAGACTGGGAGTCTTGTGTTCTGGTCTTGTTGGAGCCATTAGCTTACTATGTGACTTTGGACAAGTCACTCACTTCCTCAAGTTTATAGTTCCTTCTCTGTATTTGAAGATTTGGGATCCCATGATCACCAAAGTTCCTTTTGGCTCTGTAATTCTATGAATAAACCACCGAGATAATAATGCTGTCTTTCACCATCCTGAGTTGGTTATGCAAGGCATTCAGGCCTCTTTAATATTGTGGCTTGTACTTATTAGTGATTCTTTTATGGTACTTGATTTTAATCAAGTTTTCAGAGTTATTTTGATTAAGGTTTACTTGTGTTTTCTTGCTGGAGTTCTGTAGCTGATTTGAATTGTCCCTGACTTCTAAATGATTGTTCACTTTCCTCTTCTGTCTAGGTCCTCTTTTAAGGTCAAAGCTTGAATATCAGCAGCACAGCTCCTAAAGTAATTAGGGACAGTCTCTACAACTACTTGAACTACTTCTTTCTTCTGCTCACTTTTCTTTCTGCTTTACTGTTTTCTCACTTTTTCCCCCATTTTCCTTTCTGTAGCCCAAAGTCCAAAGCTTTTCTGATTCAGAAGCTTTGAGAGGACTGCTCAACTGCAGGACCTCACAGTAACCTGCCCTAAAATTAACATATGGAAAGTGCTTAAAAGAATGCTCAGCCCAATACTTGTCACAAAACCGTCAGTCAGTAAATGGAGAGTCTTTTCCCCTAAAGGTAGATATTTCTTATTCTATTGTTTTCGATTTCAATTTCCATAATTATGGCTTTTTCCAAGATTTACGATAAGATTACTTACTCAGGACTGAAAAGTGGAGTGGGTAATTGTACCAGGCACACTTGAGATCTGTAGTACTTACCTGTCTCCATTGTTTGGGCAACTTGTCCTGTCTCAGGCACCACTGAGGAGACCAGTTCTGCTTAGACTCTGACAGACTACATGCAGACATCACTTGACCATATATCCTCTTAGGATCATGTTGAGGATTTCTCCTCTTGCCATCTGGCTTCCTTGTTGATACTGAGGCAGAAGACCCCAGTAGAGCAGCTTAGCATTTATACAAGTAGAATCCAAGAAGTGCAGATGGGAGGAGGGAAGGAACAGAGGACTAGAGGCTAGAACTCTTTACTCTGCAGAACAAACCTTTGACCAATGGAGAATGGAACTAGTAGATAAAATCTTCCCCTTTTGTTGACCAAGAGAGACTTTCCATTTTGATAGTGAACGTGTTGGGTCTTCCAACATTCAACAACCAGTTGTACTTGATACCAGCTCCATAGAAATACCCAATTTTAGCTTGTCTATTCTTCCTAGCCTCATTCTGCTCTCTCTCACTTCTGCTTCCCTGGGTTTGCATCCTCTAATAAAATAGTAGTACATGAGGTTTTGTTTCAGCCTCTGCTTTCTGAGGGACTAAGACTTTGGTCAATTTAGACAATATTTATGAACGCACAGAATCATTCATGATCCGATGAATTGTGAGAGAGTGGAATACAGAGAGAGTGGAAGATTAGGGAGGTAAAGGGCGTTAACTAGTTACCTATACCTCCTGTAGGTCCTCCATGACTTTCTTATATTTAATGTTCCATGGCAGGGTAGAAATGCATTGGGATGGAAAAAGCAGCACATGTAAGTTCACAAGGATTCTTTCTGTTCTATTTTGTAGATGAGAGTCTTTTCCCAAATAAGAAGGGCAAAAATGCTATTGAAACCAAATCTGTTTTCTAGACGTATTTTAAAAGATGTGCTCACTTGAAAATGCTGCTTGTTATTTTGACAGAGATAGGTAGTAGAAAAAGATTTCAGAAACACAATGTTGATTATGAAAAAGTTATAAAATTAATGTTAGAAGACAATTCATATCTTTGTCTCTCTACACAATGGTTTCTACTTTACATTTGCCATCCTCATCCAAACATATTTTTAGGGGCATCTGGGTGGCTCGGTCGGTTAAGCATCTGCCTTCAGCTCTGGTCATGATCTCCGGGTCCTGGGATCGAGCCTCGCCTTGGGCTCCCTGCTCAGGGGGGAGCTTGCTTCTCCCTCTCCCTCTGCTCCTCCCCTCCACTCATGTTGTCTCTTTCTCTCTCTCTCAAATAAATAAATAAAATCTTTAAAAAAATAAACATTTTTTGAGAAAACAGGAAAGTGGATATTCATATATTCAACAAATATTTGTTGAGTGACTAGTTTGTGCTAGGTACTGCTTTAGGTGCTAGAAACTCGGCAGTAAGTAAGCCAGATCCCTGCTTTCATAGAGCTTATACTGTAGAGGAATGACATAGACAAAGACAAAGGAGTACACAGAAAAGTTAACAGGATAATTTTTAAAGTTGATAATTTGGTGAAGATAATAAACAGTGATATGGTATATAAGGATTAAGGGAATCTACTTTAGATTAGATAATCAGAAGAGACCTCTTTGAGGAGATGATGTGAGCACAAAGTTTTTCCTAGAGGCTGGCTGCACAACACTGAGGCTACAGGTTTCCAACCAAGAGAAAACCAAGGGCAAAGGTTCAATATGGAATATGAGTTAGAATAGATGAAGAAAAGAAAGAAGCTAGTATGACTTGAGGGTAGTGTCAAGAGCTGTAGTGGTATGCAATGTGATAGGAGAGGTTAGAAATGACCAGCATTTTATTTTAGGCTGCATTACTGAGTTTGAGTTTATTCTAAATGTAGGAGACGGAAATTCATTAAAGAGTTTTAATAACATATAAAAATGTATAATCCATTTCATAGAACTCCTGCAAAATTTGGATACTGATGTAAAACATTTGTGAATGACGTTTTTTAAATGACTTTGTTTTTTTAGAGCAGTTTTAGGTTCACGGTTGAGGGGAAGGTACAGAGATGTCCTATATAGCTGTGCCCCCACACGAGCACATCCTCGTCCATTATCAATATCCTCCACCAGAGTGGTTCATTTGTTACAATTGATGAACTTACACAGACACATCATAATCATCCTATGTCCACAGTTTACATTAAGGTTCACTCTTGGTGTTGTACGCTCTATGGGTTTGCAGAAACGTATAATAACATGTGTCTCTCTCATTGTGGTATCATAAAGAGTATTTTCACTCTCCTAAGAACATTTTGTGCCCTATTTATCCCTCCCATGCCCTTACCCTCTGACAACCACTGATCTTTTTATTGTCTCCGTAGTTTTGACTTTTCTGGGTCATATGGTTAGAATCAAGCAGGATGTAACCTTTTCAGAATGGCTTCTTTCACTTAGTACTATGTATGGAAGGTTCTCCCATGTCTATTCAGGGCTTGATAGTTCATTATTTTTGGTGCTGAACAATATTCAATTGTCTAAATGTACCACAGTTTATTTATCCATGCACCTAATTGAGGATATCTTGGTTGCTTCCAAGTTCTGGCAATTATGAATAAAGCAGCTGTAAACATCCTTGTGCAGGTTTTTGTGTGAACATATTTTCAGCTTCTTTGGGCAAATACCAAGGAGCATGATTGCTGTATCATGTGTGAAGGTTATGTTTAGATTTTAAGAAACCAACAAGCTGTCTTCCAAAATAGCTGTCCCGTTTTGCATATCCTCCCCCACCCCCCGGCAGTGAATGAAGGTTCCCACTGCTGCACAACCTCACCAGCATGTGGTGTTGTCAGTGCTTTGGATTTTGGACATTCAAATAGGTGTGTAGTGGTATTTCATATTGTTTTAATTTGTATTTCCCTGATGACATATGATGTAGAGCATCTTTTCATATGCATAGTTGTAATTCATATATCTCCTTTTTTTATTGAAGTATAGTTGACACACAATGTTACGTTAGTTTCAGGCATATAACATAGTGATTCAACAAGTCTATACATTATGCTATGCTCACCACAAGTATAGCTACCATCTGTCACCATACTATGCTATTACAATATCATTGACTATATTCCCTGTGCTGTGCCTTTCAGCCCCATGACCTATTCATTCCATAATTGGAAGCCTGTACCTCTCTCACTCACTCCTCTTCACCCATTTTGCCCATCCCTTCACCCCTCCTTCCCTCTGGCAACCATCGGCTTGTTCTCTGTATTTATGGGTCTGTTTCTGCTTTTTGTTTTTTCATTTGTTTTGTTTTTTAGATTGCACATATAAATGAAATCATATGGTCTTTATCTTCCTCTATCTTGACTTATTCCACTTATCTTAATGCCCCTGAGATCCAACCATGTTGTCACAAGTGGCAAAATTTCATTCTTTTTTATGGCTGAATAATATTTCATTATTGTGTGTGTGTGTGTGTGTGTGTGTGTGTGTGTGTATATACATTTCTTTATCCACTCATCCACTGATGAACACTGACTGTTTCCGTATCTTGGATATTGTAAATAATGCTGCAATGAATATGGGGGTGCATGTATCTTTCAAATTAGTGTTTTTGTTTTCTTTGGGTAAATACCCATAAATGGAATTGCTAGATAGTTTTATTTTTAATTTTTTGAGTAAACTCCATACTGTTTTTCATAGTGGCTGCTCCAATTTAAATTCCCACCATCAGTGCTCTAGGGTTCCCCTTTTATCTAAAGCCTCACCAACATTTGTTATTTCTTGTCTTTTTGACAATAGCTATTCTAAGAGCTGTGAGGTGGTATCTCATTATAGATTTGATTTACATTTCCCTGATGATTAGTGATGTTGAACATCTTTTTATGTGTGTGTTAGCCATCTGTACATCTTCTTTGGTTGTATATATTCTTTGGTGAGGTGGCTACTAAGGTCTTTGGTCAGTTTTTAAAATTGGATTGTTCATTTTCTTATTGTTAAGTTTTAAGAGTTCTTTGCGTGTCTTGGATAACTGTCCTTTATCAGATGTATCTTTTGCAAATATTTTAGTCTGTGGGTCCTCTTCTTCTCTTGACACTGTCTTCCTCAGAGCAGAAGTTTTAAATTTTAATATGGTCCAGATTGTCAATACTTTCTTTTGTAGATTGTGCCTTTGATGTTTCTTCTAAAAAGTCTTTACCAAACCCAAGATCCTCTGGATTTTTCATGTTATTTTCTAGGAGTTTGATAGTTTTGCATTGTAGATTTAGGTCTGTGATCCATTTTAAGTTAATTTTTGTGAAAGGTGTAAGGTCTGTGCCTATATTCATTTTTTTTTACATTTGTATGAGGATGTCCACTTGTTTTAGCATTATTTGTTGAAAATAATATTTTTTTCTCCATTGTATTGCCTTTTGCTCCTTTGTCAAAGATCAGTTCACTATATTTAGGTAGGTCTGTTTCTGTGCTCTCTATTCTTTTCTATTGATCTATTTGTCTATTCTTTCACTAATACCTCACTCTTTTGATTACTCTAGTTTTATAGTAATTCCTGAAATCACCTAGTTTCTGTTCTCCAACTTTTTTCTTTTCCTTCAAGAATGGGTTGGCTGTTCTGGGTCTTTTGCCTTTCCATATAAACTTTAGAATTAGTTTGTTGATGTCCACAAAATAAGATGTTGGCATTTTGATTGGGATTGCATTGAATCTATAGATCTAATTGGAAAGGACTGGCATCTTGGTAATATTTAGTCTTTCTATCCATGAATATGGAATATTTCTCCATTTATTTAGTTGTGTTTTTTTTTATTTCATTCATCAGAATTTTGTAGTTTTCCTCCTATAGATCTTGTACATATTTTGTTAGGTTTATAACTAAGTGTTTCATTGCTTGGGTGCTAATCTAAATTATATTGTGTTTCTGCTTCCGATTTCTACTTGTTCATTGCTGGAATATAAACAAATGATTGACTTTTGCCAATTAACCTTGTTTCCTGCAATTTTGGTGTAATCCCTTATTAGTTCCTTTCTCTTTCTTTCTTTCTTTCTTTCTTCTTTCTTTCTTCTTTCTTTCTTTCTCTTTCTTTCTTCTTTCTTTCTTTCTCTTTCTTCTTTCTTTCTTTCTTCTTTCTTTCTTTCTTTCTTTCTTTCTTTCTTTCTTTCTTCCTTTCTTTCTTTCTTTCTTCCTTCCTTTCTTCCTTCCTTCCTTCCTTCCTTTCTTTCTTTTCTTTATTTCTTTCTTTCTTTCTTTCTTTCTTTCTTTCTTTCTTTATTTCTTTCCTTCTTTCTTTCTTCTATTTCTTCTTTCTTTCTTCCTTCCTTCCTTCCTTCCTTCCTTCCTTCCTTCCTTCCTTCCTTCCTTCCTTCCTTCCTTTCTTTCTTTCTTTCTTTCTTTCTTTCTTCCTTCCTTCCTTCCTTCCTTCCTTCCTTCCTTCCTTCCTTCCTTCCTTCCTTCTTTCCTTCCTTCCTTAGATTTATTTATTTGACAAAGGGAGAGAGGGAGAGAGAGAGAGAGAGTGGGGGGGGAGGGGCAGAGGGAGAGAATCCTCAAGCAGACTTCTCTCTGAAAACAAAGCCTGATGCAGGGCTTGATCCCAGGATCCCAGGATCATGACCTGAGCCTAGACCAAGAGTTGGACGCTGAACCAACTGAGCCACCCAGGTGCCCCAGTTCTAGGAGTTTTCTTATTGATTCTTTTAGATTTTCTACATAGATAATAATGTCTCCTGCAAACAAAGAGTTGTATGTCTTCCTTCCCAATCTGTATACCTTTTATTTCCTTTTCTTGTGTTCTTGCCTTTGCTAGAACTCCTAGTACAGTGTTGGAAAGGAATGTTGAGAGGGGACCATCCTTACCTTGTACGTAATCTTAATAATGATCTCTTAACTAACCCTGAAACTATGCTATGTCTGGATTTCCTAAATTTGTTAAATAAGCTTTTTATTGTTTAAGCTAATTGAATCAGGATTTCTTGTTACTTTCAGCCAAAGGTAAATTAACTGAGAAAGTCACTTTTTATAGTTAGTAAGCTAACTGTAAAAAGAACTTACAAAATGGAGTGCAAGCAAGGTGAAAATATAATTCCATAGTGCACTATATTAAAAGTACTTCAAGGAAGAGTGAACTAGAATGACTTTTTTTTTTTTTTTAATTTGGGGGAAGGGGCAGAGGGGCAGAGGGGCAGAGAGAGGGAGAATCTTAAGCAGGCTCCACCACCCAGCATGGAGCCTGATGCGGGGCTCCGTCTCACAACCCTGAGATCATGACCTGAGTCGAAATCAAGAGTCGGACGCTTAACTGACTGAGGCACCCAGGTACACCTTCAAGAAATACTTCAAGTATGCCTGCTAAAATTATATTTATTTCTTCCATCTAATGTAGTTTTCCTTCTCTGACATTCCATAGCACTGTGTTTATACTTTACCTATGCCATTTATGTTTTGAATTGTAGTTGTATATGACTTTGTCTTATGTTTCTAGCTTGTAATCTTGGACTATACTTTTGCTGTTTGTACAGGTATGTACTTTTATACCAGTAGGAACTGAATAATCATTTATTGAATGAATAAATAAATAGTATACAGGGTTTTAGGATGTTAGAAGAAGATGAGGTCACTGAAGAGAGTTCATAAATATAACTGAGGTAAGCAGGAAAAACATCAAAGAATTTTAACTGTATCTTAAAAGATTAGTGGGGTTTGCTTAAGTAAAGAAGCCAGGGGAGGATGTTTTAGAGGAAGGATGAAGAGACAAAAGAAGTATTAAAACAAAGTTGTAGAATTGTCTAGCTGTCATTTATTTCCAGTAAATACTGGAAAAGTAGTTTGGAGTCAAACTAAGGAGGATCTCAAATGTTAAAGTTAGTTTATCATCACCTTCTAAGAATTAAAGAGGAACTAAAGTTTGAAACAGAGATATTAAGTTATATGAAAATGTATTTTATAGGACTATTAATCTAAAATTTCTTTCCCTTGCCCCTTGCCATATGAATATAAAGGACTCTTTACAACTTTCCTTTAGGATTCAGTACACTTCTAGTTCATGCCCCAGATCATACTCTGCCTGAGAAAAACTATTTTGACTTAGATATTTTTTGAATTTATACTATCTCTAATGAATATACATGGTCATAAGATTCAATATAGCATAATCCAAATAACTATATTCTTTATGACCCTGCGTCTCCCTTTTGCCTGCATCTTTCCTTCTGCAGCCTCCTTTTCATTCCAGGCCACTCATTTACTGTCCTTACTGGATGAGATTCAGGGCATTTTCTTTTGCAGTGTGAATAGAGCTAGCATTGCCATCAGATACCTATGGGTACAGAGCAAGGAGAGATTAATATTAATGGAGTGCCAATGGAAAAAGAAGTGTTGCATTCAGAAATCTAAAAAGAGCAGCAGTTACAGAAGATATGGGCAGTGAGCATTTTAACAATGCTACTAAGTTTAATATGAAATTTTGGGGAAAAAAATCAGGGCTGTATAGAAAATGTGCCAAATGTGGACTTTTCCACAGTATAGGTCTTGTGGAGTTAAGTGATATTAAATCATGTTCAGTAATGGTTGGTAAGCTAAGCAATGTAGTCTGGTCACAAGCCCAAGAATACCTAGGCATAGTCCCAAGAGAAGTTTGTAATCAAATGCAGCTTGCAGAGAGAGTTTCAAATCTTACATGATTTTCATAATGAATGTTTTGGATTATCACAGTATGTTTTCCTATGCTCATTTTCATCTAGATGGAGGGGGGATTTCAAGAATCTATGCCTTATACTTTTTTTTCAGTTCCTTAAGGTACCCAGAATTTCCTTGCCAGAAGGATCCATGTAAAAATTAGAATCCATTTTGAAATTCAACTAAAGATTGCATCCCTAAGTTGTTTCAAAAAATTGAGAGCTGAGCATATTGTAATCCTCAGAGCTGTCCCTAGACAGACAATATTGCAGAAGTTTTTGCCCATGTGTCTTTGTTTTGCAAATGAATATGCAACATTACATTAGAGCAACAAAAAAAAATTAATCTTGGAATTGAAGAACCTAACAAATGCTGAATTTAAAAACAAGTTAGTTAACCTTAGAGAAAGAGAAAAGAAGCATCTAGTAAATTTATTAATGCCTCAAATTTTACAGTAATTTTTCCATTGACCATTAAGGGTTAGGGGAAGGAACTAGAGACTACATACACTATTATATGTTTTAAGTGAATATCTATTATTGTTCCTGTAAATACCATATAATAAAGCTAAATTATTTAAATATTACTTAGAAATGTACTTATAAAAAGCACCAGGCACATAGCCAATATCATTGCAAAACAAAGAGGCAACAAAAAATAAAAATTGTACCATTTACAGAAGTCATGGCTTACAGTACCTCCATGACTAGAACTGTTAGAATTCTGGTGTAAAAATCTGGTGGAATTATTCTTTGCATTCTCATGCAGATATTTGCAATGACAATACTTTCTTGTTTAGTATGGTATTATGAACAATCTGTGAAAAAGTTTATTGTATATCCTTTGGGGAATCTATTTTTGTCTCTTTCAAAGTTGCATTTTTTTTTTTTTTTTTTTTTTTTAGAGAGAGAGACGGGGAGAGAGAGATGGGGAGGAGGGAGAGGGAGAATCTTAAGCAGGCTCCATGCCCAGCACAGAGCCCAGTGTGGGGATTGATCCCACAACCCTGAGATCATGACCTGAGCTGAAATCAAGAGTCACTTAACCAACTGAGCCATCCAGGCGCCTCTCAAAGTCACATTTTAATAGCTTCTACTCTTCTTCTTGATCAATGAAAATACATTGAGCACGCTTGATTTAAATGATAACAAGTCATGACTGTGAATTTTGTATAAAGTTGAAGATTAACAGTGTCTGCAAGGAGACTTGAAAAATCAAAGTAAAAACATTTCTTTACTTCATAATTTAGTTTGAAATGTTTAAACTAAATATTTCTTCTTGAGTAACATTATTCCAAAGAGTTGAGAAAGAGATCTTTGAATAAATAAGTTATGTGTAGGTAGATATCTAGATTGAAGATGGCTGATTAACTGATCATTTCACCTTCATAGTCTTGGAAAAGAAAACAATTACATTCTGCCTAGTAGTGTCAGATGGCTGATGGTAGAAATGGTTGGACTGAGAAATGATCTCCATCCTTTCCACACTCCATAAATGAGGTCAATTGGCTGTCAAGTAGGTCTCCTTTCCCTCCTCATTATTCCCCTCCCCTCGTCTAATTTTTCTCATTACCATGTCTCTTTTAGTATGACTACCTCTGGTAATGACATTTTGGACAATGAAGTATACTGTTGAAATTTATTCTTGTTTAATAGGAGTTTCTTCTATAATTCATTCAACTTCCCAACCTGATTTACTATATACCATAATCCATTACAATGAGAAAACTGGCACACAGGCAGGTTCAATGCTTTAGTCCTAGAATTAGTGACCAAGATGTGACCGGAATTCAGTTCTCTCACTTTCAAACATGATTCCCTTTCCATGGTAATGCCCAGCCTTCAGTCAAATGAACTGAATGTATTTTGTTGGAAACAGTTCTTTTCAGAGAAGGGCCTTATCTTCAGCTCTATCTGTTGTTCAGCATGGCCATGCTTTTCATGTCATTCCCAGCACTCTTTGAAGCAAAACAGCATTCACTGTGGCAGTGAAGACCCAGCCTGATGACTGAGTTTGAGGCTGTTCCTTTTAGACCAGAGAAATCCTCCTTGTCACAGGCCTAGACTTTGCTGGGATCCTTTGCCCTTTTAGCAATGAGCTTCTTCTGAGTCACCAAGTTCTAAGTTAAAGTTAGTTGAAAAATTTAAAGAGGAGGGTGCTGGAGGTTAGCATATTTTAAAATATAGTGCTATATATTTGATATATGCATTGATAAAAGAATGCATATCTCAGAAATGTGTACAGTGTTATTGCTTCTTATAGCATTTAATGTGTATGTGTTTAGTAAAACTCTTTATTCAAATTAGGTATTAAATGGCTTCAGATTATTTTCATTTTCATCAATTTTGTGGGACATTTTGGTAAGAAATCCACATGCAACTGAATTAATCCAAGACATTATTTTCTCTTACAAGCATTACTTTAAAGTTTAAAAATTCTCCAGCTAGTACCTGTAAACTCTTTGGGATTTAGTAACTCTTGGGATTCAGTCTTTTCATATTTACTTTGCTTAAGACTCAAAGAGAAATAAAATAAGGAACAACTCCAAGAATAACTCTGTGTTAGTAGATAAGACATACCATTCTAATTTTGATTCTTTTGCATGGTTTACTATTTTTTGGGGTTTTTTTTTTGTATTGTTTAGTGATTTTTAAAAATTTTTGGTAACTCTGTTTGGTTTTGAATTGTGTTGTCATGGTTCTTTGTAGGCTTGAGAATGATTTTTAAATCTGTCTCAAGTAACAATTTTTAAAAAATATTAATTATAATAATTATAATAATTACAATAATTATTAAATTTTAGGAGTTTAAGCTTTTTTATATTCTAGAACTTACTCTCTATGTGAAGGTCATTTGAAAATAATTATCTGTAGTGCTTGTATGACTAATCTTCTGCTTATTTTTCTTTCTTTGTTAGCTAATATGCTAGAGATGTGATAAATTTTCTTTAGGAGTAAAATCATGTATTTGTGTATCTACCTATCTACCTATCTCATAAAGAATATGCAGATTCTAGATATTAATAGATCCTTAAAATTAGTTAGTTGTGAATGAGGTTTTCATTTTTCTAACTTTAATCTAAATTCCTACAGAACATTTGGAGAGAACTACAAATCTCATTTGCTCTGAAAGCACTCTATGGGCCAAAAATTTCTACTTTCTTTATCTGGCAAACTATTTGGCGGCTAGAAAACTGATTTCTCTTTAAGTCTTTTCTCCTTTAGAGTAAAAAGTTCTCTTTTTACCAATATTGCAGCAAATGACTATTTTCCTTTAATTATTAAAAAGGCTTATTTTGATTGACTTCTCTTTAATTTTTTTCAACTAGACTTTCAAATTTATCAGGGTAAAGTTATATGTAATATACATTGTTATTTTTTTCCTTTACTCTTCATCTTTAAATATCAGAAGACTTGTACTTCCTTTCTTGAAGTGGATTTAGAAACTGAGAAACAGAAATGATATTATTGGGGCACCTGCATGGCTCATTTGGTTGAGCATCTGACT